>NC_059429.1:82681411-82982968 GCF_021028975.2 Sphaerodactylus townsendi
TCCCCTCAAAATCAATTTGGAAACTCCAACTGGTGCAGAATGTCACAGTCTGGGTATTATTGGAAGCTAGACAGACCATGTATGTTACCCCTATTGTCTGCCCATCAGTTACCAGGTTCAATTTAAAATATTGGCCATCACATTCAAAGCTCTTTGTGACCTTAGATGCTCATATCTTTGAAATCACCTCTTCTGCTGCACACTGCCCTGACAGCTTCACTCATCTGAGCACGATCTTCTGCAGGTGCCAACCATGAAATATGCAAAATCAGCAATTGCCCATACACATGCCTTCTCCATTGTCCCTCCCCCCACCTTGTGGAATGGTCTGCCTGAAGAGGTCAAGAAGGGTCCCATCTTTTGGCTTTTCACAAACTATGCAAAACTGAATTATTCAAACAGTCTTTTCACAAGTTACTTCAATAAATTATTGTGATCTATTCTATTGTGTTAACTTGCTGTAAGTAGGATCCTGTTGTGTGGGTTTGCATCATTTGATGTGTCATGTTAATATTCATGCTTTGCTTCAGCTCTGTTTTTAGTTATCAGATTGGTTATACAACCCTAATCCTATTGTATTGTTTGTTGCATGTTCTATCATTGATTATATTGACTCACTCTTTGTAATCTGCCTTGGGTCCAAGTGAGAAAGGTAGACTTTTAAATTACTAAAAATAACTAAAGTATAACATAGACGTAGGAACTTCTGGTAGTTGGATCCTGTTACTTTGTTGTTCTGATCCTATGGTTGTCTTTTGTTGTACTTTTTTCAAGGGAGAAAGTCTTCCTCCAGTGAACAATGACTTTTTAAGTAGAGGCTTCATCTGATAGATATCTCTTTTTCAAAGGAAGATTTTCTGTGTTGGAGGAAGACTTGGTAGAATGAAGTAATAAGATCCAATTTAGTGGAAGGTGAATCTCAATCCTTAGACTTTCCCCCACCCAAAATTTGCTAGTTATTTCTTCCTTTTGGAGGATGTTGAGGATATGTTAGAGGAATATGGACAGGGTCTATTAGCAGCCCTGTCCCTGCAACTTTATCCAGAATCTCTTTGATACCTTGAGAGAATATGTTAGTGTGAGATCATTAATGGTTTGCTTAAAGGTTCCTGTAAATTAATTATGATACTATATTTTTGTAGGCAAGGGTAATTATTACATGTGAAATTGCACAGATTAACAGATTTAGACATAATTCACTTTGCCATCAACAATCATAGAGTTACCTCTTTCCATTGTGAGACAAATATGAATGAATATACATGCCTTCCATTTCATACTGTGTAGCCAAAGAGGAAATCACTGCTCCTTAATATGGTCTCTTTGAGTTTTGTTAAAATTGAAGTTGAACGCTTGTTAAAAGAGCTTCCTTGTTTGGACATTGCTGCTTCAGTTACTACTTTGCCTTATTAGGAAATGTTTTGATTAACTTGCTGTTTTTTATATTCTCCGTTCTTTGTGGAAAAGAGAATATTGTTTCATAGGTAGTAATGCACTGGGGCGTGGAGATGGATACTTTCTCAGTAATGACTCAACAAACATGAGTACATGGAAGACAGATAAAGATTGAAAGCCAGTTGGCAGTGTGATGCAGGAGCACGAGTTCCAAAGTTACCCTGCAGGGCTTTGGGAAATTAATTCTTCATTCATTCAGTCTCACTGTCAAAAAAAAAGCAGTTTCTCCTAAACTAGTTTAAAGAGGAAAAATTAAAATTGAATTACAGTTGCTACAATTGTATGTGAACCTGGCATGCGTGACCAAGACCAAGACCTGGCTGAAGGAGAAGAAGAGTCACCATGGAAGAACTAACACCCAGGTTTCTCAGGCCTTCATCAGCCTCAGACAAAGGCCTTGGAAGGTGGAATGGCAGTGCTCATTGGAGAATCTTTCTCCTTCAGGACAATCCCCGCTCCAGAGATCTCTAACATTCATAGTGTAGGCCTAGTGTGGGATGCTGCTGAGAATTTGGCTATGCTGCTGGTTTACCAATCGCCTAGTGCATCAGCAGATACTCTGTCAAGCCTAATGGAGGCAGCGTCTGACTGTGCCTTGAAGTATCCCAGGCTAATAAATAATCCTGGGGTCTTCCTAGGAATGTTGAAGAAGGCAACAGTGAGGCCACTGCTAAAGAAACCACACCAGATTCTTTTGATCTGGTCAACTACTGCCTGATCACGAATCTATCATTTCTGGGTAAGGTAGTTAAATGGCCGGTAGCAGAACAATTCCAGGCCTTCCTGGGGTATGCATCATTTTTAGATCCATTCTGGCTTTCACCCTGACCTCAGGATGGAGATTGTGCTGGTGGTCCTCACAGACAGTCTCTGCAGACAGCTGGATAAGGGCAGGTCTGCACGGCTGGTGCTGTTAGATCACTTAGGGTTGTTTGACACAGTTGACCACAATCTGTTGACTCACCACCTCACCAGCACTGAAATATGTGGGACAATTTTGCAGTGACTGATCTCATTACTCCAGGGTCAGGAATAAACAGTGGTGTTGGGAGAGAGGGTTTCAACATGATACCCTTTGGTGTGTGGAGTCCCCCAGGAGGCAGTCCTCTTTCAAATGTATTGTCGAAGGCTTTCACGGCCGGAATCACTTGGGTGCTGTGTGGTTTCCGGGCTGTATGGCCGTGTTCTAGCAGCATTCTCTCCTGACGTTTCGCCTGCATCTGTGGCTGGCATCTTCAGAGGATCTATGAACAGAATGTTGGGAAAGCAAGTGGAGTATATATCTGTTGGAGTGTCCAGGGTGGGTGGGGAAACCTTGTTTGTGAGTAACAAAGGCGGCAACCAGGTCAATAGTTGAGGGCATCTGAATAGAAGTATGAGTAACAATGAAGACTATAGCCTGGGAGTAACCCTGTAGATAGCAAGGTCACTGGTGGGAGCATCTGAATAGAAGTATCCTGGCCTTTGTTTCTTTTGTCTATGGTCATCCTGTGTTTGTGTGGAGCTGGTTTGACACAGTCTTGACCCTCGTATTTTTCAACACTGGCAGCCAAGTTCTGTTCATTTTCATAGTTTCTTCCTTCCTGTTAAAATTGTCCATGTGCTTATGGATTTCAATTGCTTCTCTGTGTAGTCTGACGTAGTGGCTTTCCGAGTGGTCCAGAATTTCTGTTTTTTCAAATAATATTCTATGTCCAGGTTGGTTTATCATGTGTTCTGCTATTGCTTAATTTCTTTGGGAAATAACTTTCTGGGTCCCTGGGCCCAGAACTATCAGCCAGGGCAAGGGCCTTTTTGGCTCTGGCCCCTGCCTCATGGAATTATTTGTCTAATGAGACCCAGGCCCTGAGGGATTTAAATCACATCCACAGGGCCTGCAAGATGGAGATGTTTCACCAGTCTATGGTTAAGTAGATCAGCTGGCCTCTTCCTTCCTTCCTTCCTCCCTCCCTCCCCCTTTTTATCCAGCCCTCCCCCTCTTTTTCTTCCCTCCTTGTCACTACTCTTTTGGGGACTTTTACTGCTCTGAGTAGTGTTTGGGCATTATTTACCATTCCTGTGAACTACTGATAACTTTGACCCCTTCCGCACATGCAGAATAATGCACTTTCAATCCACTTTCAATGCACTTTGCAGCTGGATTTTACTGTGCGGAATAGCAAAATCCACATTCAAACAATTGTGAAAGTGCATTATTCTGCATGTGCGGAAGGGGCCTAAGATTACTGTTACATAAAGATACCATCTGTTGAAGTGAAATTCAGATTTGCCGTTTTAAATTGAATATTTTAAACTTATGTATTGTATTATTTTTATATTGCAATATAAGCTGTTTGAAGCTGCCCTGAGTCTGGCAAACTGGGGGAGGGTGGGCTATAAATGGAATAAACAAAAATGAAGTAAAGAATATAGAATTTAATCCAAAGTCTTTCTTCCACTGTGTGAGTGTCATCTTCTATTGAAAGAAGTCTTTCCTCCATCACAAGAAGACTTTCATTTCTTTTGATAAAGTGCTAATGTAATAACTATATGATTCTGTAATTATAGAAAACCTGTTGCTATATGCTACTGCTCTGTGTGAAAGGTTTATCAGTTTAAAATCTAAAAGGTAATGTTAAGAGCAATCTGTTAACAAAGACCATATACAAATATGGTTGCAGTTTTAAACTCAATGACTGGGCAAAGGCCATAATCTCTTTTAGAATGACACATTCCAGAAAACTCCTTCCTTGTGTTCTTTGAGACTTCTCAAAAGCTGTGGATGACAGTCTTCAGGTGGTGGACTTTTATTGTGCTTTGTGTATGTGAATGAGGCAAAACTGCAGTGAGGAGGCAAAACTTGAGAAATCGCGCCTCCTCAAGTTCTTTCCAATGATTTAAGAAGGCAACAGATGTGGTTTGGGCTGTTTCCATCTCCTCGCTTCTGCCACCTGTGTTGTATGGATCTTTTCCCACGAGGGTTTCCCAGCATATTATGTTATCTTACGCTGATGGAAGGGGGAGGGAATCTGTTATCTGCCAGCCCCCTTCCACTATTGGTACCGTATATACTCGCGCATAAGCCGATTTTTTCAGCCCATTTTCCGGGTTGAAAAATGCCCCCCTCAGCTTATACGTGAGTCACGGAGGCTGCCCAGCTGGCTGGGGAAGAGGGGAGACCTTCCCCTCTTCCCCAGCCAGCCAAGAGACCTCCGTGCAAGAGAGGCGCCCAAGCCTGCAGCCCCAGTCGAGGGCTGCTGACTTGGGCACCCCTCATTTCCACGGAGGGGAGATCTTCCCCTCCTCCCCAGCCAGCCCAGCGACCTCCATGCAGGTGAGGAGCCCAAGCCTGCAGCCCCAGTCGAGGGCTGCTGACTTGGGCACCCCTCGTTTCGGCGGAGGCTGCCCAGCTGGCTGGGGAAGAGGGGAGATCTTCCCCTCTTCCCCAGCCAGCCGAGAGACCTCAGTGCAAGAGAGGAGCCCAAGCCATGCCTTGAGGCCGGTGGGGGAGAGGGCAGTATCCAAATCTAATAAACTAAACTAACTAAGCTGCTGCATTTTCCACCCTCAGCTTATACGTGAGTCAATAAGTTTCCCCAGGTTTTGGTGGTACATATAGGTGCCTCGGTTTATACACGGGTGGGCTTATATATACGATACATATAATCCAACATTAATAAGCTGTCTTCTGAGCATAGGCTTGTACAGAAGGACAAATAATTAAAGAACCAACAAAAAAACATGTCAACAAGTATAAAACTAATACAGATTCCATACCATATTAAAGCAGAATTGGTGTTGATGCTTTGTAAATAAAAATTGTTTCATTTACAAATCTAATACAACTTTGAAGTATACCGCTGAACATGAAGAGTGACATTTCTGATTGGATGTAAATGAGTTTTCAGAGAAGACATTGGTAAGGTATCTCACTTGAAATCTTATTTTAAGAGGTAGTCATGGCATAAAATGAATATCAGCCTACGGCTATGCTTAAAAGTTAATACCCTGTTTCCCCGAATATAAGACATCCCCGGAAAATAAGACGTAGTAGAGGTTTTGCTGAAGTGTGAAATATAAGGCATCCCCCGAAAGTAAGACGTAGCAAAGTTTTTGTTTGGAAGCATGCCTGACGAACAGAACACAGAAAAATAAGACATCCCCTGAAAATAAGGCATAGCGCATCTTTGGGAGCAAAAATTAATATAAGACACTGTCTTATTTTCGGGGAAACACGGTAAGTACTACGAGTCAGTGATCTAGCCATACAGTGATCTAGCCATACAAGGTGAACAAAGTGCCCCAAAGGTGAACAAAGGTGAACAGGTGAACAAAGTGCCCCAAAGATTCGTACTGTGCTGTACTATTGCAAACTGATAAACAACCGCATAGAAGATATGGAAATAAAATTGACAGGTGTTACAAAGAAGACAAATTAGTATATTTTTTACTGTGAAGATCTTCAGAAAGAGACGTGAACGGGGCATATCTACAGGAAATGACTCCTGGCACAAACACTGAAATTCCCCGCCCCAAAAATCCCAGCTTTGCAAAGGAAGGGCAGCAAAGTGCCTGTGAAGATGAGGAGAGTTCTCCCCATCTCCATACCCCCCTCCTCTGCAAAAATGTACCCTAGGTTTGCAAGGTGGGGGCGAGCTGTCAGGCTGCCTGTGAAGATGGGGATCCCATTGTGTGTGAAAAATATATCGGGCTCAAAACCCACCAGTATACCGGTTCCTGCTTCTTTTTGAAATCACCTCTTTTGTTTGCTGATTGCGGCTAATATCAGTTGGTAATACAGACTTTCTTTATCAAATATTGCAATTAGTGAGTTCTTTGCATATCTTCAGTAAGTAAAAAAGACTAACATTCAGGCATGTAGATGGTTCTACAACTCTCTTACTGTGGGTTTACAACATATTTACCCCCTTTTCTCCTTGAAGCACTCAATGTGAATTGGGCTGTTGAATACTGAATGAGCTTGCAGATCTTCATTTAGTCTTTGCATTGATTCAGGACTATGGCATTAAGCTGAGCTGGCGGAATGCTCTACAGATCTTGCTGCATAACACAGCCTATATACTGAATTCTTCTTTAAAAAACAAACAAAAACCACCATTTTAATTACAGGGACTAATGGTATAAGTGCACTGCTTAAACATAAGAGAAGGAATACATCAGCAAAAATATCTTTGGCGATTTTGTACCAGTTAGTATTTCAGCTCATTAAACCAGTTCAACTGCCTAGGAATAGTAAAGTTGCCTGAATGAAGATGAATCTCCTGCAGTGTTTTGCTTTTGTTACAAACTGAGCAATGACTGTTCTGGGTTGGACAGAATCAATATGCTTGCTAGGGTACTCGCTGAAGAGAGCTGGGAAAGCAGGAGATGATTCATGATTCATCCCCAGGCTAGTATAGGGTTTTTACTATAGTTGAACATCTTACTGTACCTGCATAAGGTTGTAATGAACAGTAGGTGGCTAATGGAGTGTATTTCTGGTTTTTATTGTTTGGCTCTGTCCTTTTTCATTACTGGATTTCTCATTTTTAAAAAAAGTATGAAAGAGAACAATGATTCAGTCAGACAATGTCACGAATAAATCTGTTCTATTGTAGTGCCCTAGGCTTCTCTGTCTTCAATTTTTTTAATTGAAGGGATGAGGTAAAGATGTGAAGACATTAAAATATAGGATGTTCACAAATAATTTGAAGTTGTGACATTAATTTAGTCAAATGTAATTTGCTGTCAAGTTAGATGAGTCTGCAGTGATCGTCATTGCTGTAGCGAACTCATTTTCTTGCATCGAGGTGTAGAATTTAAAGTCATAGCAACCTGGTATAAATCTGTTTGTAGAAGGTGCTGAAATAGTAGCTTAATAAACTGATATCCTTCTTGTTTTAAAGTATGCAAATTCTATATGTAATGCCAGCATTTCCCTAATGCAGCAGCAGCTGACCTTGCTGAGCTGATAATATCAGAAATGAGTCCAAAGACATATCCATGGCTCATTCTGCCAGTTCTCCTCTTGTCCCGAGGATTCCTCACTGGCTGAACCTGGGCACATGACATGGGCATTCGGCTAGAGCCGAACAGAAAAAGACTTGAAAAATACCTAATACCTAAAAAATCCGCATGATTCAGGCCACTTCAGATCCTCCACCAACACTGCTGCCTCCCAGCTCCAGGTGCTGAGCTGAATGCTGGGAGCCCAGTATTCACCTCTGTTCTTGCATGTTGCACCCCAGCTCCACATGCAGCTCAGAGGCAGCAGGAATTTTGGAGATTTGAGTCGAATAGACCTGAAATTTTTCAAACAGCTCAAAAAAGCTGATATTGAGAATTGGCTTTTTTCAGAATTTTGAAAATTTCCAGGACTATGAAACCCTAACCCAAAAAATATTGATTAAGACAGCGGTGCCCATTCTTAGTCCCTATGATCCACTCCGGACCACATCCTTGCTGCAGCATTCGGTTTCCGAACACTTCTGAAGGGCAGCCCCATATAGAATTACTGTCAGCTGTTGATAAATAGGCAGCATAGGATAAACATGAAATCTAATTAAAATAGATGTAATGTAAAACATGTGAAAAAGATTCAGTAGAGAAATATAGAGACTTTGCAAAGGCTAAATATAGGGTGGATCTGAATGAGGTTTAATACTTTTAGCAAGTGAGGACCCAGGGTCCTTTATGAATTATGTTGAATACAATGGCTAGAATTTAATTAACTCTGATTCAGCACCTTTACATGGAATCCTCCTTTTGATAAAGAAGTGTTTTGCCCAAATTATCAGATTCCTTCACTGACAGTTCTCAATAAGTAGCATTTTTATATTAATGTTAAGGTAAATGTTTGTAGCACACTATGACAACTTGTGCAACTATTTTTCTCTGAGTAGAAACATGTGGTTAAGGGCAATTGAATATTTCCTGTGCATATGAGAACAGTGGCGTTCCTGCCTAGGGACAGGGGGTACCCTTTGTCCCCGGGCGCCCCCCATTTGGTCACATGGGGGGGCGCCAACATTTCAGGGTCGTTTGTGTGTTTTTTAATGTTTTAAGTGTTTTTTTCATCGCTCAGCTTCGCAAGAGGGCGATTTTTTTATACATGGGTAATCTCAAAATTTCAGGGTACCATCCAGAGATTGCTTCGATGATAGCTAAATATTCCAACATTTAGATAAGCTTGGTCCAGGTAGCAAAAGTTATGGGCCCTCAAAGGGGGTGCCCCCATCCCCATTGTTTTCAATGGGAGCTAACCTGAGATGGGGGTTACTCCATTTGAGGGACCATAACTTTGGTCCCCCCCCTGAACATGTAACTTCTACCAAACTTGGGTGGCATCATAAGAATAGTAAGTTAACAGATGATACTCCTGAACATTTGGTGTCACTAGCTTTAAAAATACACCCCTTCCAGGCACCCCCCAATAAATTTGTCCTCCCAAGATTCCTTTGTTTTGCAGCGACCTTTGCTCCATTGTAGCCAATGGGGAATTTCTTGAGTAGTGTAGGCAGGCTGCACATTTTGAAGATAGAGGCACCAGACTTTCAGGGTGGCTCCAGGAGTGGCCTCCCTCCTGGTAATAGCATCCAGGTTTGGAAACCGTTGCTTCTGGGGGGGTTCAATTTTATGGGCCCCCCCAAAAGGCATATTTTGTTTCCCCGCTCCTGCATAAGAAAGCCTGTGGGCTGAGTTCTCTCAGAACGCTCTCAAACCCCCCCCCCCCCCCTCCAGAAGAAAAGCCCACCAAGCTTGGATGCTATTACTCAAGGCCTCTTGGAGCCACCTTGAAAGTCTGGCACCTCTATCTTCAAAAATGTGCAGCCTGCCTCAGAAATTCCTCATTAGCTACAATGGAGCAAAGTCACTGCAAAACAAAGAATCTTGGCCAAATTTTTTGGGGTGCCTGGAAGGGGTGTATTTTTAAAGCTAGTGACACCAAAATTTCAGGGTATCATCTGTTAACTATTCTTAGGATTGTCACCCAAGTTTGGTGAAGTTATGTTCAGGGGGACCAAAGTTATGGTCCCTCAAAGGGGTAGCCCGCATCTCAGGTTAGCTCCCATTGAAAACAATGGGGATGGGGGCATTCCATTTGGGCATCCATAACTTTGCTGCCCCTGAACCAAACATCACCAAACTCGGGTGGTATCATCAGGACAGTCTCTGGATGATGCCCTGAAATCATGGTGCCGCTAGCTTTAAAAATGCGCTCCATGCAGGCCGAAAACCCCCCCCAAAATACCCCCCAAAACCCCAAATACCTTGCATTCGCATTTGTTCATATTTGGGCAGGACATAACCGGACAATTTTTGTCCGAATGTGCCCAAATTTGCCCAGATTCCAGCCAAAACTGCTATTTGTTTCATCTGAATCTCCAACCCTCAAAAGTGATGCTGTTTCAGGGATTCATTCTGAAACAGCATCACTTTCAATTTTGTTTTAACTGGGGACCCCAGATTCTCCCTTTAAGGTAGATTTAAAAGAAGAATTTGACCTAGTTTAAACACCATTGAAAGTGATTCTGTTTGGGGGTGGATTCCACTGGAGGTGTTTGTGAGAGATGATGCTGACATTTGTTTGGTAAATGTTTTACTGGGGGTGATTTGTGAGAGATTTACATGCTTAATACCCACTTGCACTGGCTTGGAGTTGTTTCTCAGGCTAACAACCTACCTCATAGGGTTGTTGTGATTAGGAAATTAGGAAAAGAGTTGGTGGGGAGAGAGCCATGTATGTTTTGATGGGAGTGGGAGGTGTTTTGTGAGCTGGTACAAAAAATCATTGTTTGGTCATGGTGGGGGAGGGTGGCCGCCCATACGCTGGGCGGGGGGGTGGGGGGGCGCCAAACTCAGGTTTTGTCCCCGGGCGCCAGTGTGCCTAGGTACGCCCCTGTATGAGAATTGATTTCTGTGAATGCAGTTCTTTGTTGCAAGTTATCACAAGGCCAGCTAACAAGTTTTCCCCTTGGATGTAGTCTGAAAATTATGGATTCACATTGGGAAGGAAACATGCACTTTAAAGGATCATCCAGTAAGCCCTAGCTATTCAGAAAGCATTGGGTGGGGAATGTCCAATATATTTAACTCCATAATCGCAAACCAACTCTGCAGTTGCTTTAATTTTGTTCAGTATTGTCTGTAGTTACACCAAAAACAAAAACTTAGCCACATTATTAGATGATCTAAATGAAGGGTAGAATATTTTTTTGTCACTTTGGCATTTCCAGCCATGAAGTTGTTAACGTATCAAATGTTAAGTATTCTCACCTGTTAATTTTGGTCTACCTATCTGCTCTTTGATAATCATAAATTGTCAGGTTGCTGGTGACTATCATTTGTGTCAGTCACAGAAGGGGGAATGAAGGTATCACGGGAGTGAAAGAATGATTTCTAATAGTTGGATTAAAAAATTAAAATTGGATTTTTTCTGTGATGTGTCCCCTTCTGAAATATCAGAACTGGGATGCCTATACCTAAGTTACTCTGTTGATAGTTGGGGTCGTTACTTGTCAGAATAAAATTTGTATTTGTGAAACTTTTCATAGTACCAGAGCTTGTATCCACTTTTCATAACATTAGTTTGTTAAGAACAGAATTGGAGAGGTTTAAAGCCTCAGTCAAAAGAAATGGGGTAGTGAATGATGTGTCCAAATTCAAGCCTGCATACTGCATTTGGTGAAGTAAATATGGGCCCTCCTGTCATTCCTCATTGCTAATGCTTTTGCAATTGATAGTAATTGGATTTTTAAACACATAAAAAACCAAGAGCTAAATACTTAGTCATCTCTCTTGCATGGAAGGGCAACTTATCCATCACTTCCAATTAACAGCATCATGCAACACAGGGCATGTTAATTTAGAGTATAACAGTAAGGTTCTGTAGGCATGAGCCGTATTCCATGTGAATTTGCACTCTACAATATGTTTTAAAATCTTCTTCAAGGTCTAGACATTTCTGTGTAGACATGCAAGGAAGGGCAATTTAAGAGGAACAGTATATATTTGTTTGGGTTAGATGGGTTAGATTTCTATGGAAACCAAGACTCTGGAGGTTTCAATATCCCTGACTAGTTTTTAGACATCATGTGAAGGTTTTCCTACTGATATGATTGGGGCTTCTGTTGATGTCCTAGTTGACCTCTAGACTTGGGTAATTGACTTGATTGCTCCTATTCACCCACTCTAAAGTCTAAGAGCCGTGGCAGCCCTGTGGTTTACTGAAGGGTTGTAGATGATGAAAAGACATGGGAGATAGGAGGAGTAACAGTGGAGAAATACTCAGGATAAATCTGACAAGGCATGAGCTATTCATCATTGAACAGATGAAAACTAACAAACTGAAACTTAATCATGACAAAGTAGGGGAGATACTGGTGGGGGAAGGGCTAGTGCAGGAAGTGATTCCTGTTCTGGTTGGGGTTGCATTCCCCCCAAAGAAGCAAATTTGTAGCTTGGGGGTACTCCTGGATACAAACCTTTGTTTGATAAACAGATAGCAGAGGTGGTCATGTTTATCTTGCAACAGCTTCAGCTGAAAAGTTAGCTCCAGTCATTCTTGGGGAGGGCGGAGATCTTGCCTTTGGGCAAGATCCCCTGGTAACATCTAGATTAAATTACTGCAGCACCTTCCACAAAGGGCTGCCTTTGAAGACTGTCCAGAGCTACAGTTGGTTCAGAGTGCTGTACCCAGAATATTGACTTTAGGTTGTAGAGAGCATATCATTTCAGTTTTGTTCAGTTTGTACTGGCTCCCGTTTGATCCTGGCTCCAGTTCTGAGTGCTATGTTGACATTTAAAACTGTATATGGTTTGTGGCTAGCATACCTTAAGGACCATTTAAACCTATTAGTCCACTCCAGTCATATTCAGAGACCCTGGTTCAGATGTTCCTGATCTATGAGGATAGACAATGGCAACTCGAGAAGGGATCTTCTCGGTCATGGTGCCAAAACTTGGGCCTCCTTCGTCTGACACTTTCCATTGTTGTCCACTTAACACATCATGTTTAAAAGCTCAAGCTTTATTTCAGCTCTATTTGAGATTTCTGTTTGTTTTCAGATTTCTTTAATCTTATTTTATTTGTATTTATGTTATTTATAGTCTGCTTTTCTCACAGCGACTGAAGACAGTTAACGCACAATGAGTCAGTAAGTCAACAAAATATTTAGGTTAAGATGGTAGAGTAATGAGAAGCAACTCTGTGCCTCTCCAGTCTCTTCTTCATATCATGGTTTAATTGGGGTCCTATTTTGTTTGATATCACAGCTACTCACTGTCACTGCTGAATCTTCTGCCACTGATGGTCAAGAAGAGGTAATTCTCTGCCTGAAAACAATGGGTGCTCAGCTGGAAAAATAATCTGATTAATTAAAACAGCAGTTTGAAGAACTAAAATGGCAGACTGGAGAACTGAAACAACTTTCTGCTAATGATAAGATGATTGATTATTCAATTCGACAGCTCTGGAGACCAGTCAAGTCCATTGGTGCATGAGTTCAACACTTGGAATGCAAAATAGCTGCTGTGGAAGATCAAACTCATGAAATAGCAGCTTTAATTTCATATAATGTCCTGTCTAGCTGTGGATATCCCAACTTGAGAGCTGTTTGTGTCTTTGGTCTTTTTGAAGATGGAATTTATGGAAAAGTTTTTCCATGAGCTTTTGCATCTTCCATCAGATTTTCAGATGCAAATTGAATGAGCTTATCACATGTCTCATATTCCTAGCAGTACATATCTCTCATATTCCTAGCAGTATAAACCAGCTCCTGTCATTGTGCGGTTTTTGAGAGCAAGTATAAGAAATTGTCCACTCTACCTTGCTAGACAGAACCAACTCTCATCCTTATATAGGCAAATATGGACCAATTCCAATAATGACAGATTAAAGGGGGTGGGAGGAGTCACAAAAATATTTATTGAAAGCCTGAAAAGTAAATAAAAATAGACAGAAAGAGAAAATAGAAAAAGTAGTATGGGGATGCCCAGATTTTTATTTATAAGCTGGTGGTTAGGTCCAGACAGTTAAAATTAAAACTGACGACACAGAGAAGGAAAAAAGCTCTACTCTAAGAAGAAATGATTGATATAGAAGACAACCTCATATCCTTTAAATGATCACAACAGGCAGTTTTCTTCAGAAGACTGCAAAAGGCTATTATTTTCTTTGCAATACAGTCTTAAGCATCTGGAGCATTTAATCTTGCAGACCAGTAAGAAATTATTCTGCTGCTGCTGGAATCTGAAACTTTTTGAACTGCCCTGAATAGCAGATACAGAAACTGGCAGGGTATTTAATGTAATATTGCAGATTTAATCTCTTGCAAAACTTCGTGCTTTTGTAAATTGGTGAAGTTGTTTGGATGCTTCTTTGGTACAATCTGGATAGATAGAGCATGATCCAGGTTTTGTTAGGACGCCAATGAAAATCCTTGTTTTCATACCCAACTTTACTGTAAGGAGTCTAAAAATTGAGAACATTCAGTGTCATAGAGAACTCTGGCATATCACCTAGAGGGTAATTTTGATGTTGCTGTTGTTGTTTAATTTGTCAACAAAAATTTGGCAAAAAATACACAGCTAATTATTTGTTCCTGGGACAGTAAAGGCATCGGTAGATGCTGAACTATCTTGAACAATTGGTATGCATGTGAACTAGCTAATGCTGCAAGTAGTGAAGTAGTTTTTCTTTACTGGTGTCCACCACTATTTCATAGGTCTTACAGTAAGTTCTGTCAGATTCAGTATAATTTGTCCACTAGTGCCATTCTAGACATCTCCCAACCCTTTTCAGATGATCCAGTTCTGTGGTAAACTGGGGGGTTGGGTTTCATCCTAAGAGCTAGAGCGGTTGATGAAAAGCAGCCTTCCTTCAAAGGCTCAGTGCAAAAGTTTACAACCAAGCTGTTATTTTTTTTTCATGCATTGGGCCAGTCACATTCTGGAAGACACTGGTCCTGGTGAGGTATCCTTGGAGTCTTCCCAGACTAGGAGTCTTCAACACAACATCTCATTGGATGACCCATCCTGTTGTTTATGCTTGACTTACACTATGTAATCTGCCTTGAGTCTCACCAAGAAAGGTGAACTATAAATAACCTGATGATGCCAGTAACTATTATTGACCTCCACCCTGGTTTTTGGTATTGCATCTGTTTAAGTTTATATTGAATTTTTGTGTGTGTGCGTATGTGTGTATTTTCATGTTGAAGAGTTTTAATGTTTGATGTTTGCCGTCTTGCGGTGGAAAGGCATAACAGAAATGTTTTAAATAAATACTCCAAGACATTAAGATATAGTGGTAATGCAGTGGTGGAAGTAGTGCCATCAAAGAACTGATTTATCCAGAGAGAACACTAATCCAGTAACTGGCACTGTATTTAATCTGTTGGAAAGATAGTGCTGCTAAAGTAGCAGAAATATGTTATGTGTTTGAATTCATTCTAATCCACATCTTTTCATGTACATGTACTGCATTGCAGCAGGGAAGATGCTACATTTTAGCTTTATAGTCCAACTTTCTTTCAAAAGTACTTACAAAATTCCCATTAATCTGGTGATGGTCTTCAAGTCTGTTTCTATTTTAGAGGCATCTTCTTTTAGGCGGTGTGCAGTTCTGCTAACAGTTTAAATGCCAGCTTAATTGAGCGACTAGAAAATATATTTCTGAGTGAGGCACACACCTAAATGACTTCATTTTTTAAATGTAGCTTTGTGCCTGTGTGCCAGATGTTCTGACAGATTTCCCCAGTTGTAATCTCACTATTTCAGTCTGGTATTACTTAGCACCCTAGAGTTAAATTAGTACAGCAATGCCTTAAGTTGACAGTCAATTTGGAAAAGTGAAACAGTCATGAAGCATCATTCTTCCTTTGTAAGCTTTTTACCTTTATAATCAGGCTAGTCCATTAGTCCTCATCTCTTCTGATGCTGCAATGAAACATTGGCTCCAGGAAATCTTTAGTGACCTACTGAGCAAGGGTAATGGAAGCAGCATTTTAAATGCTTAACTGTGTATAACAAAGACTGCATTGCTTTTAATTTGGATGGTGAATCCTATGCTGCTCTAAGCTATTAATTTAACTCACAAATGAATGGATAAACAAAAGAAAAAAGATAAGCGTCAAAGATTAAATTGCAAATTCCTACTCTTCATAATGCACTGATCATACACTTTTCTAACCTTTCTGTGAAAGCAACATTAATAAGCTTCACTTGCATAGAAAACAGATAAGGGAAGGGAATTTAGAGGCTCTATCTGTATAGGAGTTGTGGAATACTTTCGTGTTGAACACCTGCACTCCCCCTGGGATGTATTTGCCTCCCTCGGGGAAAAAAATGTTCCCTTTCTGCCACCGAGGGTTTAATTTTGTTTGTTATGAATTTGAGATGGGATTCTTAGTTAAGACTAGAGTCAGCAATCACACTCAGGTATGGAAATTTGGAAACTTGTTCTAATTGAATGCCATCAGTTTTCCAAGTCATAGAAATGGTGTTCTTGGCTTTAGAGAAGACTGTAGCCTTTGATTTAGAATAACGGATCTAAAGTTCCTTGGATTTACAGTATTTTGAGAAATGGTTTACTAGTTTTTTCAGACTGACCTGAGTACAGGATATAAGAATGGCATCATCCGCTTAAAGGAATAGGGTTAATGCCTTTGAAGATAAGTACAGAGGATGAAACTCTGCTGAGGAGAGAGGAGTTGCAAGATCATTCAAATACAGATTGGACAGGAAGGGTGTCTAACATTTACTAGGCAGACAACATTTATGGGGTAGTTTGTGGTTGCTTCCCCAGTCAGCTGCACTTCACCCCCAGCAAGCTGGATACTCATTTTACCAACCTCAGAAGGATGGAAGGCTGTGTCAGTCTTGATCCAGCTACCTGAAACTCACTTCCATCAGGATTGAACTCTGGTTGTGAGCACAACTGCAGCTGACCACTCTGCACCATGGGGCTCTTACTTATGGTATGTATAGTGAAGGTGCTTATTTATTAGAAATTAAAATGAAAATCTATGCTTTAAAAGTATCATCATTTTAAACTTACCTACCTCTTGCAGGAAAATTTACATATATCCCTGCCTATCTCACTCTTGGAGCTGATTTAAAACAAATCAAAAAGGATGAACCAGACTAAAAAGGATGAAGGGCACAGCAGCAGCCCCATCAGTTACAGGCATCCTAATGATGCAGTTTGCATTGAACAGAGCTCATGTGTACTCACAAAATTTGCGTAACTCAGAGACTTTTCTTTACTGTTCTTTATTTAGACAGATGTTTAGTTCCTTTCGGTGACAGTTAAAGGAGGCAATGGAAATAAGAAGAGGGATTAAAAATAAAATACTTAAATGGTAATAGACTGATAAACTAGTCATCAAAACTCCTCTGAAAGCCCTCCCAGCCACTCTACACTCCAGCCCTGCCTAAACAGTATGGAAGGGACACCCTAACAGCAAATCCTCAGGAAAAAAGGGAAGAAAAGCACCTTGAGAAAAATCAAGCAAAGGCCCAGCACTTAGGTCAAAAAAGGAGAGGTGTGGATTTCAAACGCAGAAGCCAAAATAAAAGGGATGGGAAGAGAACACAGTGAACAGCTGGATGTACTTAAGCTAATTAAGTATTTGTGGCTGGGCTGAGCCAAGCAAAATTAACCAAACTATGTGAAAGACTATCCTAATCAGTGCAAAATGCAACGAGTAAAGTGCAAAATACAAGATAAAAATTAGAGATTAGGTTGGAACTAAAATATTCAACAGAAAAGCACAGCTCTAGGTATTTGGGTTAATGTTTAAGATTAATGTAAAATAAAAATAATGTAAATTATGGTATAATAAGAATTAAAACTTTAAGTTTAGAAGTTAAAAATCTAAAAATTAAAAGAATAAAAAAGAATAGTAAACCAACAGGTATATACAAGTCCCCGTCCCCCCCCCCCAATCAACAGAGGAGAGAAAAAAGAAAATTGCTGCTAATAAATTAGCAAATCTGGGCAAGATTAAAAGACACCAATAAAATAAGGAAAGGAGGTAAAATAAGGGGAGAAAGAAAGCTGCAAGGCTAGAAAGCCTCAGGAGGAATGATATTATGCAAAACACTGGAGAAAAACAAACAAACAAAAAGGATAAGGAGTATAATACTCCCAGTGGAAACTTAAAATTAAACTTTAAAAGGAAGATGAAAGAAGGTATATACACTGATAAATAAATAAGACAAATAGAACAAATAAAACAAATAAAAGTCTGAGTGCAGGTCACAGCTTTGCATGTCTTCTGTATTCCACCGGAAGTTGGAATAAGACTCACTTGCTCTATCTTATATTATTGTATGACTATATGGCATTTGGGCTATTGTAGTCATGTGGTTCTTTTAATTGATGAGTTTGATTCTGTGGTTCTGTTAGCCACTGAGTACAACTGTGTTATAGAAATCAGATCCAGTCACACAAAATGCATGTCTTCATCACACATTAAATCATTTGACTGGTCAACATTGAACTACCAGTTTCCCCAAAACGTGGACCAGTGTTAGGTGACAGTATCATAATTATCTGAGACTTTTAAGGAAACAATAACTGAATGGAAAACTCCTGGTGTCCTTTTACCGCTGTGCTATAGAGAGTGTCTTAACCTACTGCATCTGTGTATGGTTCTCCAGTTGCACAGTGGCAGATAGGAAGGCACTCCAAAGGGTGATCACTACTGCACAGAGGATTATCGGCTGCCCTCTCCCCTCCTTGGAAGAACTCTATAATTCCCGAAGCCTGAAAAAAGCCCAAAATATTCTGAGAGACCCGTCTCATCCAGCACACTCTCTTTTTGAACTGTTACCATCCGGCAGACAATACAGGTCTATCAAAACTAGGACAAAGAGGCTTAGAGACAGCTACTACTCTAGAGCTGTGGCTATGCTAAACTCTGCGGCTTCGTGTTGAAGTGTTTGGGGCTGTGTAGGGATGGTTGGAGGAAGGGGAAAGTGAGGATGGGGTATGAGTCTGAAATTGTGTGCATCGAGGAATGCTGCTGTAAATTTCGTTGTGCGTGCACAATGACAATAAAATGATTATGCTTATGCTTATAATATAGTTATTAAATATTCCTTATTTTGAAATCGGAGAACTTCCGAATGGTTCATGCTAATACTTGTGTTGCACTTGCATGTTCAGTCCATCTCAGTGAATTTGGCACATGTTTATTTGTGACATTTCAGACATGAGTTCTAACTTCAACTTTGAAAAGTAACTATTTTCTACTCTGTTTCAATTCATAGTGACATACTTGTATTCAGTGATATTCTGTGTCAGATCAGTCTTGACAGAAGTTATGTGTCCAGTTGAAAAGTGCTTGCATTCCAAAGGGTATTTAAAAACGGCGCTGTACTTTGAAAATGGAAAACACTACTAATAATAGGCAAAGATGAATAATATCTGCCCTGAGCCTGGAGCTGTGTGGAGAGAGCAGCCACCCCATCATTACCTATTGTTTCATCCACTGAATGAATGCTGTTGTTACAGGTGCATGAATAGCCCTAGGCATGCATGTCAAAGGAACACATATCATTGCTTAATGAAGCATGAGTGGGGGGGGGTGCAATTTGACTGCTGTAACCCTGCATTGTTTTTCAGCATCACCTTGGATATATGGATCGCTTACCTCCCCCATTAAATTCTGAAATAGCGTTTCTGCCTGAGCTTTTAGGCACAAGGAAGGTTAGGCATTCTAGTGAGTAATTTCCTGATGCTATTTTCATTTTTAGGCATGAGAGATGTTGTTTAGAAGTCACAGCTCATCTGATAAAGTCTCCCAAATGCCCTTGTTTCTGCAGTGATGGAGACTGGGATATTTTATTTAACGAACAATGTGCAAACTTTTTTTCTCTGAACATTGCAGAGAAAAAGGCCTGATAAAATCAGATTAGAGGTTTTACAAGTAACAGGAAAGGCCAGCTTGGTGCTGAGGAAGGTGAGATTCTGCTTAGCCAACCAGATTCTTTCCCAATGCTTCATAGGCAGTTTTGATGTCATGATTCTGCTAATCAGTTGGTCCACCTGCATTTGGAGAATTGGACTGTGTGGTTAGACTAGATGCTGATAGGAAGGTATATAAACTCTGAGAGAGATCTCTGTGTGATGGACCATGACATCATTATTGCTCTGTCAAGCAGGAGTGTCAAATCTTTCTTGAATTAGGCAGCAAGGTTTTAAAGTTTTTTATTTAATGACAGGCATTCAGCCTAACACTTTATACAACTCTGGTCCACAAGACTGCATTAAGAGATCTCCTGCCAGGCTTAATTTGTATCCAACCCATCTTATTCTCAAAAGGCTGTAAGTAAGGACCAGCTGGTGAATACTTCCCTGTGCTTTTGAAATGTGCATCTTCTCTCAAAAGCCATTAAGTAAACCCCCCCCCCTCAATTTTCTCTCTGTGTGTTCAATTTTGCTTGCTTATCAAATAAACCAGAGTAGTCTTTGCCATTTAGCCCTCTGGTGTTTGTCTCTAGAAAGCTCAATTCTCACGTCATTGGAAGGGTAAAAGTTGTTCTTAAATTGGAGGGGGGTGGGGAGAGATTTCACTTGGGGTCACAGCAGAGTGGAGTCAAAAACACAAGCCTGTAATGACCAGTAGAGTATTATACTATTCATACATATCACCTGTAGCATGATGATTTGCAGTATACCCAGGAATTCCCAAACATTATTTATTTTTAATTGATATAGATATTTATACCATTTTTTCCCCATTGGGGATCCAGAGCAGATTCCGACAATATTCTCGCCTCTTCTGTTTTATCCTTTCCTTGCTGCTGCTGCTGCTGCTACTGCTGCTTCTTCAATAAAATTTTGTTTCCAAAAAAATTGGAAAATGCTATGATATGAGGCAAGGTACCAAAGCAAATGCTTGTTCAAACACCTGTCCTAGGACTGTGACCTTGAGAGAGTGCTTTTTTCTTTTTGCCCAAGGTTTGTGTAAAATAGGTCCAGATCCTGCTTATATATTGAACCTAAACACATTACGGGAAAGTAAGGCCTACTCCTCTCACCTTGATAGCCCAGACTAATCCCATCTTGTCAGATTGGTCCTAGTCTGTATTTGGATGGAAGACATCATGACGTGGAGCCAGGCAATGGCAAACCACCTCTGAATATCTCTTGCCTTGAAAACCTTATGGGGATGCCATAGGTTAGACCTGGGCATTATACGGCCCAGCATGGGCCCACATCCGGCCCGCCGGATGACCCTGACTGGCCCCCCTGCCGTGCTGGGGAGCGAGGCACCTTTGAAAGCCCCGCAGGTTGCCTTGGCTGCCGGCTTCTGTGGGGCTTTCAAAAGCGCCTCGCCCCCCTGCCTTTTGGCCCGGCCCTCCCCAATATTTTCTGTTTCTTATGCGGCCCCATGGAAAAAAAATTTCCCACCCCTGCCATAGGTCGATTGCAATTTGATGGCAAAACAACAACAGAAAACCAAAACAGGTCTACTTGTCTCAACTGAACATATGTTGAAGATTTGTGATGCAGGTATGCTTTATAGTACAGTCTCTGTTGAAGTGTTAGCCTGAGTACCATAAGCTAGTCTCGCCTAAAAATGTTGGTCATATATCTTATAGTAAGCCTGGCTCCGGTGCTGATTGGCAAAGGTGGCAGTTCTGTACATGGTGGGGGAAATTTGGGAACTGCCAACCTCCTTGCTGAGTGTCAGGAGAGATCAGACATTCAGGCAGGTGGGCAAGATTCCCCTCCCTTGTGAGTTTAGAGTATTCCAGGGGGTTGGAGGGAAATAGGAGCCAGAGGGTGGATTGGCGAGCAAGGGGGGGGGGATGGGAGAAGGCTCTCCCCCATGTGAGGTCCTCACCTCAGAGTGCTTGCTGTTCATCCTTATTGATCATGAGTAACTCACCCTATCCCAACCCTATTTAATCTCGTGCCCCATTTCAAGAGACATTGCAAAGCAGAAAAAAAATATGTTCCCCAACAGTCAGCTAGGGGAACTCAAAAATTACTTCTTGGCATCACTGTTGCCAACCAAGTAATCCTACAATATCCCACAGGTGGGTGGATCAGCAATGGGTGGCAAAAATCTGTCTGAAAGGAGCAAAGTTTACATATATAGTCCCACACTGCTCATCACCATTGGCTGACCACTTTTGGCCCCCATCAGTGTTGTCTCTTGTCTCATTTGAAAAGATGAGCCAGGGCAAGCTGATCGGCTGTCCTAATGCCATAAATGCCTCTTTTTAGTTTTTTTTAAGCCTGTAATTGTTAGATTGCTACAATGTTATAAACTATTGCCATAATCTACATTTGCCACTTACAGTTTTAAAAAGTCTCCAGTCCTTTTCATTGTGGGGATATTTCTTTCCCTTTATATCTCTTCAGTGAAAAGAGAAGGACTAACCATTTTAATGAGAGGTGGGAATCCAGAGGAACCAGTAGATAGTGGCACCAAGTTGTTGTAAAACCATTAAAATTACAGATTTTTTAAAAATCCAGTTGTACAGTGCAGATTGTGGTGCTGGGGAAATGGCAGCTGGTAGAAGATTGTGTGCGTCAAACGCTCGTATGGTAGTCCATTGCCAGTGTGAATGCAGATGATCATTCAGATGATCATTGTAGGAAAACTGAGAATCCTTACCATGTGGATGGAGCCATTACTTTTAACAGGGGCTAGTCGGATAGGGAAATGGAAGAAAACGTTACACTGATGAATTTGAGTGTTGTCCTTTTTACTGGCTGCGTGAATGTGAACAACTTGCATGATAGCAACTGGAGCCACTGGCAATCTTCTGATAGGACAGTGTTTAATGGAAAGGTGCTTATATTTGATGAACTGAATGGTACAGAGATGTAGAGATATCTCTCTTTTTTTGCTGTCAAGTGACTTATGATAGGGCTTTCCAAGCAAAAGATGTTGAGAGGTGGTGCTTCATTGCCTGCCTCTGCATTGTGACTGTGGTATTCCTTGGAGGCTGCCCATCTAAGTTCTTTGATATCCATGTTCTTTGATTAAAACAAGCACAAGAAAGTCATCTAGTGCTGTTTGAACTCCCTGCTTAGCTTCTGAGACCTGATGAGATCAAGCTAACCTGGTTATTAGCGATAACTAAACCTTGGGACACTCTTTTCATTTGAAAAACGGGTGTAGCCCAACTGGGTACAATGCAACATAGTCTAGTCCAGTGATGGCGAACCTATGGCACGGGTGCCAGAGATGGCACTCAGAGCCCTCTCTGTGGGCATGCGCAAGTAGAGTCCCCCCACACACTCATCTAGGCTGGCCTGAGTCTCTGGGCTTAATTATTAGGATTAAACCTAGTTTTGGGGAAGCAGTGTAGGTAACCCTGTTAAATGCTGTTAAACCCCACTGATTTTCATACGAAGAACTAAAGTGTAATCCTTTACCTGGAAGTAAGCTCGGTTGCTGGCAATGGGGCTTGCTTCTGAATAAACCCTCCTAGGGTCGTGATTCACCCATTGGAAGAGTTGCACAGTTGCTTCAAAGCAAAGCCACCAACTACCACCAAGTTTACTCCCGAGTAACGCACGCCTCGGAGCCAACTGTTTTTTCTAAACTAAAACCTCAGTATTCAGGTTACATTGCTGTGTTGGCACTTTGCGATAAATAAGTGGGTTTTGAATTGCAATTTGGGCACTCGGTCTCGAAAAGGTTCGCCATCACTGGTCTAGTCCCTCCAAGGCAGAAGAAACAATAGATTATCACACTGTTAAATGCACAAAAGAGGAAATAACATACAGCTTCTCGCCATGAAAATTTAAGGGAATGTCTAAATCCAGGCTAGAATTTAAATCCCCTGGAATGCCATTCTGTTGGTTGTTTTTGTGATAGACAAGATTTAATTATCCCAGTTAAATGGATATTGGTATAGGAGATCACAATAACAAAGTACTTTGAATCAGTGAAACTCTCTACAAAATGAGTTACTAAGGAAGCACCTAAAACTTTGCTTTTAATCTTTGGTTGGTGCTCAGTAATTCTGGGTCCCTGTCCTGCAAGCGATAGTTTGTATACAAGTGTTGTCTACAATGACGCATCTGTTCCAGTAAAATTGTTTTTGTTACACTTTGGGAGTCAGTGATATTTTATAAGCCTTTTCATTTTTGTATTCTGGATACTGCCATGTAATAGTTCTTTGGTATCCATGTTCTTTGATGAAAACAAGCGCAAGAAAGTAATCTAGTGCTGTTTGAACTCCTTGCCCTGTTACAGAACGTGTGAGCCATGCAATTAGTCCTGTCATTTCATGTGTGAAGAGAATTGTCTGGCCTTGCACATTCAGCAGATGGCAACTTCACTCTCAGATGGGTCTCCATTATTTTATTACTATGTTTATATTAAACAGCTTTCACAAAAGTTAATTTTCCAAGGCTCCCCACTCCCCCAGTAGCTTGACAACAAAGGATGGATTTCAGTAAGACTGACCTTGTGGTGATCATCTAAGTCTAAGAACTCCCTTCTCTTCCCCCTCAGCAGCTGCTTGTGCTGACACCTGACATTAGATGGACGTTTTCAGACGGTCAGGGTATTTGTATGATGATTGGAATAAGCCTGTAAAATGTTTGTTTCCAGGCTGTATATCAGTAGCAGTCCTAGAGCTTGTCTCTGGTATTGGTTCGTGTCAAAACTGTTGAAGTACACACTTTGAATTGGTCTGTTAATGGAACTGGGCTTCATTTTGATTGTAAGTTTTGTGCTTTAAAACTGCTGGGCATTATACCATCTACCTTTCTGTCTGAAATTTTTTTCCCCCAGAATAGAGTTTTAGTTCTTTGTGTTGCTGCATTATAGATTGGGGGAAAACCAGATCCTCCAGATTATAATATGAAAAAGAAACTAGTTTGAATCCGGGTTCTCCCTTTTACTTTCCAACATGTTTGTATTGCACAAAGCTTCTGAATAAAGTCATGGTTTGCCTTTGGTTTCCATGATAGTAGTGTTTGTTTTTTGGGATTCTTCAAGAATGGTTTATTTTGTTGGATTTTGGGTTTTTGTTTAGCTGGACATGCACTAGTTAGTACAACTGAGCAACATGGTAGGTGAAGTCAAGTAATGAATTACAATGATAGATTGAATAAAATAGCTTTTGCTCTCTAGCTGTTTAAAGAATGGAGGGAATATTCAGAGGTCAGTATTTTAACACTGAAGATATGAGTAAAATGTCTGTTGCATATTACCTTCTCTGAGCACTACATACTCATTCATTGTTCACACTTCACATGCAGGGATAATGAGCTCTGCAAAGAGTGTGTGAAGATGGAAATCACTTGGCAGAGGAGTGGTTTGCTTCTGTCACCATAGTGACAAGTGATAAATTGCACTGATATTGTCCTTCCCTGAATCATTGGCGTGTTCTAAAATAAATTCAATTTTCTCTCCCTGGTACTCGAGGGAGTTCAAGCAAAGATGAACTTTCCATATATGTAGGTGAAATATACTAGCAGGGCTGACTCGGGGGAAAGGGCAGGCAACTGAAGCTATAGCTGTGGTGTACTGAGTTGTTAAGCAGTGATCAAAGGACTGACTAATGAAATCAAGCTTGCACAAAATGGGGGGAGGTCATGTAATTTGATCTGCTTAAATTTATTGAATGCAAAGAGATCCAATGGCACAGACAGGGAAAGTGGACTATGGATAGCCTGAGTCAAGAAGCTGAAGATCGTGTAGTATACTTAAGCTGGTAGCTTCTCAAAGTTAGTCACTGGAGACTCCAGATGTAGCAGTGATAAATGGAGGTGCAATTCTGTTGGAAGAACAGAATTTGAAATGCTGTGAGGTGGTTGGGACAATAGCTTCATTGATAGAGGAGCCATTTACCTCAACTGGAGGACAAGATCAACTAATGTAGCCTCCCTGCCCTTTTAACTTCCATGAATGCTTTTCCTTTCTGTCTTACCAAATGACAGTCTTTTTCTGTTGACCTGAGTGGAGGAAGATAAAGACAATACTAGATGACAGGTGTTACATATGCATCAGTTATACAGATCCTGTATATTTCTGTGTGTTTTGCAATCCGTCTTGACTTAAGAAAGGTAGGCTATTAAGTAAAGTAAGTAAACTCCTGTGGCATACCTATAGCCACAATAAAGTCTAGTTCAAGAATCACAGTTGTTCAGTATAGCAATCTGCTGTATTTAGCGGTAAGGGTGAGTTCTTTCATTCTTCTCCCATAAATTGCCTTTTTAAATTACGGCACAGAACCTACCCCTCCCCACTTCTCCCCATTACTTGATGAATATACCCTTTCAATATAACGCAGGTCAATATATATGACAGGCAGATTTGATATATGCCAAATGGGTCTTCACTTGCCATTTTGTACTCCAATTTATAAATTGACCTTGATATGGATGGACTATAACAATAATCTTAAGGGCCTTTTAACATGGAGTTAAAGTTATGCAAAACCTCTGCATACATTGGGCCTTTTTGTAATGAAGCATTATGTTTTCTTGGGCCATTCTGTGAGGAAACTTTTCTTTTTACATTTTACCTTCCTTCTTGCCTTCTTATTCTAACATAACTATCTGGAGAATTCCCCAATTTTGCCCCTTTATTTGAGCATAAAAACAATGACAAGAGTAATTATAAATTATCTTGTATTTTCAGTTAAGAGGTGGTCATAATTGTCAGCTGTGAAACCATGGACTTAAGGGCTTCCTGATTTGATTAAAGTTGGTTCTCTGTTACTTTTATCTCCTCTAAAGAGCATCTCTTCTTAATTCTTACATTATTAGCTCCACATTTGTTTCCCTCCATTCTCTCCCTCTAATATTGTAAATTTATTAGTAGTTTGTACATTAAACAAATCTTCAATTCTGATTTGTTTCCCTACAGGGGGACTGGAGGGTTCGGATTTCTTCTCTTTTTGCTCACACTGTATTCTTTCCTCTCTACCTCTACTTGCAGGTTAGAATTAAAATATAGGCAGCTAAGCTTATGAATCAACCTGCCACTCCCCTACCTGGGAGGAAGAAGGAAAAATAAATTGGCAGCCAAGTGTGCTATGACTAAAAATAAAACTACATAAAATAACACATACTAAGTAAACTATATACTCTCCAACACAAAGCTCAACCTGAGTTCAACCTGAGTTCAACGAAAATAAATGAACTACGAAACTGCTTAAGTGACCCATTGCTCCACTATATAGCTGCCTCCTTTAGATAGAATCAAATACAGAATAGCTCTACATCTTCCTCCTCCCTATGGAGGTCAACCCTCTTATTTAGAATTTGTTAATAAGCTCTAAGATTGTGTGTTAAAATATACTATTTCAACCACAAAACATAAAGAATAAAATAATTATATTAAAACATTCTGTGTTCTATTATTGGCATAAAACCTGAAAGAAGAATTCACATTCTTAGGAGGTTGTGCCTATCACTGAGAAAAGCGACTTCTCACTGGCTGGTTTTATCAGCCACATTGCTGAGGCAAAAAATAAACCAGCATCCATGGCCAAAGGAGTATCCTAATCAAAATTTAACCTCCAGACCAGGTTTTGGTTCCAACCTTCAAAACCTTAAATGGTCTGGGACCTTCTCACATGTGAGACCGCTTCTCCCAGTATACTCCCCAAAGAGCATTATGCTTGTCAAATAACAACTTACTGATGGTCCTGGCCCAAAGGCTGTCTATTGTCCTCAACCAGAGCCAATGTTTTATCAGCTTTGACCCCAGCCTAATGGGATGTTCTGTCTAATGATACTAAGGCCCTGCGAGACTTATCACGTTGTTGCTCCTCTTCCACAGGGCCTGTAAGATGAAGCTTCCCTCCAGGCCTGCAGTTGAGGATAGCAATGATGTTTATCCATCTTAGCTGGCCTTCCTTCCTTGTCCCTTTTCTTTCTCTTTGATTGATCAGAAGACCAAACGATCTTTATTTATTTATCAAATTTATATCCCACCCTATCCCTGCAGGGCTCAGGGCAGTCACAACATAAAAGTATATAATCAATAAAACTATTAAAATAGCAATACAAATATTAAAAACAGTAGAATTCCTAATAAGATTCCTAATAAATAACAACAGATGGCTATAAATAATACAGATCCCTGTCACCACTTCTCTTACCCCCTTCTCCTGAGAGGGAGTCCATTCCTTGCTGGGGTTGTTTTTAGGTGCCACGAGTGTTTTTAGGGGCATGAGTGACTATACTGTATTTGCACTGAATTTATATTTGTATTGTATTTTATATATTTATTGTGAATTATTTTGGAAACTACTCTGGAAGTGATCAATATAAAAATCAAATAAATAAATATTTCTTTTCTAACTCCTTGTCAACACCTTCCTAATAAACACAGCCAAAATCTTATGGAGGTAAAAGAGAAACATAAAAAAGAGACAATTAAAAAACACACATAAAAATGAGACAATGCAGAGCAGAGTGCAGCCTCCATGCAGCCCCCAGTTCAAGCTGAATATTATCAAGGACACTTAGTGGCACTGTCTACAGAGCCTCACAGATTGTGGAAGAGGAGCAAAAATGTTTATGGCCTCAGCCAGTGCATCGTTCCATACAGCTACCAGGGCCTCCACAGAGTCACCAGGAAGGTTCTCAAAATCCCTCAGAGCCTCCTGGAAAATAATAGAATTCATTAATCTCCAAGGGCAGACCATCCAAATCAGTCCACCATCCCTGCAAGGAGGAGGCAGCAAGCTCATCTGTGTCTTCAGAAGAAAGTGATCTGACCATGATGAGGGTCAAACCTCCAGCCCCCGAATCAGATCACCAGCAAACCTCTTGGAGCAGAAAAGAATATTCCTTTTTCATGTGTTGGGCCCATTACAATCTGAGACACAGTCATGGTTGTCATGGCGGCAATGAATACCCAATAAGGCACCCTTGGCATCTCCAAGAACGATTGTCTCAGCACCAGGTTTGACACCACCTTGGTCACCTCAGCCAGAGACCCTGCTGGTACGCTAGGCAGATGGTACATCAAGCAGGATCTCTAATCAATCCCTGGTGCCCAACACAAGGTACATGCAATCAAAGCCAGGCTCTGTCTGCACCAGGTGCCTAGTGACAAAAAATATTTATGGAAAGGAAATACTATGCCCACCCCAGTCCCCCCCCCCCATTTGATTGCAGTTTCGTCAACGGAGTAAGTTTATTTACTTAATTTATACCCCACTGATCCCCCCTCCCCGGTGGGGACCCAAAGTGGCTAACAACATTCTCTCCATTTTATCTTGTCAATAACCCTGTGAGATAGGCTGACAGAAGGTCAACTAGTGGGGATTTGAACTTGGGTCTCCAAAATCCTAATCTGACACACTAACCACTACATCACACTGGCTGTCCAGTTCTCCATTATGGACATATGGATAGTGGATATATGGATAATAGAGGCAGCAGTGGTCATGGAACAAGAGAGCACCTTGTGGCTCTTTGCTCCAAGAGGAGAAGAGTATGATTGTGTACTTGAGATGCTTGAGAGATCTTCACAGTTTGGGATGAAATGAAAGAAAGCTGGATTTTAATTTCTGTGCTTCCACTGTGCACTTTTTCTATGTTGATCTCTTGTCTTTCTGCAGGGCTCTAATGTTATGGAAGATCAGGATCTCCGGGACATTGGTATTAGTGACCCACAACACCGCAGAAAACTTCTCCAGGCAGCACGTTCTCTTCCGAAGGTTAATACATTGACAAACATTTTCCCACAAACAAATCCAGTAAAACCAAGTCATTTTAGGATATCTTGCTCTTGTGTGAATTGACAGTTTTATAGGAGAAGCAAATGGTTACTGTCTCCTCTAATCCCTGGAAGTGGACACAGTAATAAACTAGGGTCATTCTTTTTGGTCATTTAAGCATGAGTCAGGGTAAGGTATTGGAGCCAAATAGTGAATCAGGTGTAGCAATGTGTAAAGAAAAATATGTTTTGTTAACATCTGAGAACCCTTAGCTGTAATGGGTCTCAATTCTGATTCCAGGCCCATGCAGGAACTCTCATATTGAACTCAGGCAGCCTTCCTCCTGCCCTTAAGATGCTGTGGTGATTTGGAGAGAGAGAAGCAGTCCATGGGGATGGGGGCTCTTCTGGAATGCATAGAGGTTTGGGAGCAGCCTAGAGCAGAAAAACAGCAGATGGGGAACGGGTTATTCAAATTGCTGCTTCTAAGCCACCTATTGGGGGGAGAAGCTGTTGTCATTCAGTTGTGTGTTTGCTTGTAACACATTAATAATCCCCGTGTCACAATTCTGCAGTCAACGTTGTAGTTCCTCACAGGGATTTGTAGAGTTTTGTAAATACTTATTAATATTAATTGCTTCAACTGTCTTGAGTTTCGTAACAGTTAAAATTTTAACTGAAAATTTGAAAATTTCATTGGTTAAGTTATTAAAACATTTATATCCTGCCTTCTTGGTTCATTCTGAAACATCTCACACAACTGACATTTTTCTGTCTTGACCTTTCTGCAGGTAAAATCCCTGGGCTGTGATGGGACTCAACCTTCTGTTCCTTCTTGGCTTGATTCCCTGGGACTCCAAGATTATATCCAATCATTTCTGTCAAGTGGCTACAGCTCTATAGACTCTGTGAAAAACCTCTGGGAACTGGAACTAGTCAATGTGAGCATTCAACATAACTCCAACTAAAATCGACATTCAAATGCAATGTTGAGTGAAAATGTGAGATACAATGTGTAGTGAAAAATATTAGTTCCACTGGACTCTGGCCCTATTAATACCGCAAAGTCGCAGTGTAGGAGGTGTTCAGTTTTTTAAAATGCTTTCACTTTCTTGTAGGTGCTCAAGGTAATTCTTCTTGGTCACCGTAAGCGTATAATAGCCTCCCTGGCAGACAGGCCATATGAGGAACCTCCACAGAAACCACCACGCTTCTCTCAGCTAAGGGTGAGTCATAGTTTACAGTTGAGACTGCTTGTCTGATAATTATTCATAGAGCATTGAGGCTAACAGATTTCTGTCTTCAGTGGTTCTTGCCCCCCCACCCCCCACAATGACAGAAGCTGAACCTTGTAAGGAGGGAAATTTTGGAAATCACTGAAGTATATTGTGAGCTCAGGTCCTACATAGCAACTCCTTATGGGCATGTAATGAAAATGCAGTATTTGTCCTTTTTATGTGACTTATGGTGGTCTTATGAATTACTGACCCATAAAACATCCTATTAACAGCCTTGCACAGGTCTTGCAAACTGAAGGCTGCAGTTTCCACGATTGAGTCAATCCATCTCATATTGTGTCTTCATCTTTTCCTGATGTCTTCAACTTTTGCTAGCATTACTGTCTTTTCCAGAGAGTCTAATTTTATGAAAATAGCCTCAGTTTAGACATTTAGCTTCTAGAGAAAATTCAAGCATGATTTGATCTAGAACAGGGGTAGGGAACCTGCGGCTCTCCAGATGTTCAGGAACTACAATTCCCATCAGCCTCTGTCAGCATGGCCAATTGGCCATGCTGGTAGGGGCTGATGGGAATTGTAGTTCCTGAACATCTGGAGAGCTGCAGGTTCCCTACCCCTGATCTAGAACCTACTCTAGTGTCTTTTGGGTGGTCCACAGTATTTATTAAGCAACCCACCAACACCAAAGTATCAATTTTCTTTCTGTCGGCTTTCTGCATTGTGGAAGTTTTGCACCCATATACAGTAATGGAAATTTTCTGGCATGAATTAACTTGATCTTGGTCACCAACAACACATCCTTACACTGAAGGATCTTTTCTAGCTCCTTCATGACTTCCCTTCCCAGTCTCAGTCTTATTATTTCATGGTTGTAATTTCCCTTTTGATTGATTTTCTTAAGTTTTCTTAAATTGGAATGCTTTTGGATTTCTGAATATAAGCAACAGTTGCTCTTTCTACGGTTAGTACAGTTAGTAAATATACAATTCTAGTTGTTATTCTAATATATTTAGTTAAAGGATACCTATCAACATACTGATACCATGACACCATCAATTTTAGGACCCATTTAAGGATTAATCTTCGGTAATTGGTCTGTGGGATTTTCTGGAGGTTTTTGTCTGAGGTCTAGATTTCCTAGATATTTTTCTGAACTTGCTGGTGACTTTTCTCTGATTTTCTTTCTTTGGAAATGTTGATATGAACCAAGTGAACTATTTGCATTATATTACTGAAAACCTCACCAGCCAGTATTGTTTTCATGGCTTACAATCATGAGCATATCCAAAAACAAAATATAAATTGTTTTCATCTGTTCCTAGTGCCAGGATCTGATGTCCCAGACATCCTCACCACTGAGCCAGAGTGACTCCTGCACAGGGAGGTCTGCAGATCTCCTGCTGCCTTTAGGCGAGACTGGAAAGAGAAGACAAGAGAGTAGCCGAGATATTGCGTCTTACCCCAGAGCTGAGAGAATCAAGACACAGGTTAGAGAAGTACAGCTCTCTGAAATCCTTTCTTTTTGTCTTTATAATCTTATGAATTTCACTACAGAATTCTGTATTAGGCCTTAAGATGTAGCAGGAAGTGATTAAGAATCATCATTGCTTTACTGTGTTGGTGGAGGATAGTTAGTAGGGATTAGTGGCATATTGAAAAAAATCATTCACATTTGTAAAACATTTTGAGATTCAGGCACCAGAGATGTTAGATAATCCTATTCTAACTAAAGCTGTCACTTCTGTTTTCAGGAGGAATGCCATGAACCCAAACTTACACTCAGACCCCCAAGTCTGGCTGCTCCATATGCACCTGTTCAACACTGGCAGCATCAGCCAGAGAAGCTTATATTTGAGTCCTGTGGATATGAAGCAAATGTACGTATGTCCTAGTTTCTTGCACCAGAGGATATGTTTTTGGTTTTACTATCTGCACACAAGCTGCTTTTAGTTACTGCTGTTTGCTTTAGGCTGTAGCTACTGATAGCACTGCAGAGGTATTCAAGTACTAAATTCTTTGGAATGGTTTAAGAGTTGTCCGACAATACTGGCATTGTTTCCTTCATGTCCTTTTGGAATATTACACACAAATAATGGTATTAATGATCGATGTTGCTTCTCTGTTTCAATTAGTATCTTGGGTCCATGCTGATCAAAGATCTTCGTGGGACAGAGTCTACACAGGATGCCTGTGCAAAAATGAGGGTAAGAATGAACTGGAAAACTATCAAGCATCTGAAATCCATTTTGGCTGCAAATTGAAGTTCCTGTTCCACATTCTGCCTGTTCAGATTACAACCAGGTTATCTATCTGCCAGTTTCATTGTTCCTTTATGCCTACCTGCTTTTTAGTTTTTTAAGCTTTTTGTTTCCTCTTAACATTTGTGTTTTTATCCCATTTCCTTTCTATTCCTATACCTTTCTTTTGTTCCCTTTTTTAATCTAGCATATTTTTAGATATATGTCTGTGGTTTTAATATATCTTCTCTTTTAATTGGTTGTATTTTATCTACCGTGTCCTAGTCTATGGTCGTAATAAAGACTGACTGACTACCAGTTGTGGGGGATGGTGTCGATTTCATTATTGTTTTCAGCATGTAAAATTGGTATCCAGAATGAAAATGCAGATTTTGGTTTTGTAATAGAACTCACTGGGTTTTCTTTACCCAGTAATGGAAAACTTAGCTTTTAAAAACACGCTATTTCAGAATATCCAGATTTATGGATACTTTGCAAAGAAGCTGAAGTGATTGGTCCAAAAATAGCCTAATGTAGGAGATTTGTGACATCTGTGTCCCCCTTTCAGAAGAAGGGTGAATGTTTCTTTCTGTGCCTACTAATGAGTTAGATTTTTTTTTCTTTTAAAAGAAATCAACTGAACATATGAAGAAAATCCCAACTATAATATTATCCATCACTTATAAAGGAGTGAAGTTCATAGATGCATCTAACAAGGTGAGAGAGAACCATGAGGTCCAGTGGCGTTCCTGCCTAGGGACAGGGGGTACCCTATGTCCCCGGGCGCCCCCATTTGGTCACATGGGGGGGCGCCACCATTTCAGGGTCGTTTGTGTGATTTTTAAATTTTTTAGTGTTTTTTACGTTTTGGCCTGCAGGGGGCGCATTTTTAAGGCTAGCAACACCGAATTTTCAGGGTACCATCCAATGATACCACCCAATTTTGGTGGTGATTGGTTCAGGGGAAGCAAAGTTATGGACGCCCAAATGGAATGCCCCCATCCCCATTGTTTTCAATGGGAGCTAACAGGAGATGGGGGCTACCCATTTGAGGGACCATAAGTTTGGTCCCCCTGAAGGCGCTCCTGGTAATAGCATCCAGGCATAGAGACCTTTGCTTCTGAGGGTTCAATTTTATGGACCCCCAAAAGGCTTATTTTGTTTCCATGCTCCTGCACATGAAAGCCTGCGGGCTGAGTTCTCTCAGAACTCTCTCAACTCGTTTCTCCCCCCCCCCCCCAAGACCTCTTGGAGCCACCTTGAAAGTCTGGTGCCTCTATCTTCAAAAATGTGAAGCCAGTGCTTACACACTCAGAAATTCCCCAGAATCTGCCAGGGTCTTCAGCAAGTTCTGTGGTGGGAAAATTACCTTTACCACCATAGACTTCAATGGGGCTTTCTGTTATGCCCAGATGGCTCTGTGGTAGAGGTTTCAATGGGAGGCACTGTGGTAGGGGCCTTGGTCTGGGTGGGGGCATTTCCTGCAGGGCTGCTGGTGTGAGTCTCCTGAAAGGAACCAACCAAATTTGCTAAAATGCTGTGGGTACCAAGTTGAAGGTGAACCTGATGCCCACAGCATTCGGCCATCCCAGGCAAACTTTAGTGCCCCCACCCAGAGCAAGACCACTACCACATTGCCTCCTGTTGAAACCTCTATCACAGCGCCAGCTGGGCATAACAGAAAGCCCCATTGAAGTCTATGGTGGGAAAAATAATGTTTCCCACCATAGAACTTGCTGAAGAGCCTGGCAGATTCTGGGGAATTTCTGAGTGTGTAAGCACTGACCACACATTTTTTAAGATAGAGGCGCCAGACTTTCAAGGTGGCTCCAAGAGGCCTTGGGTAATAGCATCCACGCTTGGTGACCTTTGCTTCTAAAGTGGGGGGGCGAGTTGAGAGAGTTCTGAGAGAACTCAGCCCGCAGACTTCATGGGCAGGAGCATGGAAACAAAATAAGCCTTTTGGGGGTCCATAAAATTGAACCCTCAGAAGCAAAGGTCTCTATGCCTGGATGCTATTACCAGGAGGGCTTCCTGGAGCCACCTTGAAAGTCTGGTGCCTCTATCTTCAAAAATGTGCAGCCTGCCTACACACTCAGAAATTCCCCATTGGCTACAATGGAGCAAAGTCACTGCAAAACAAAGAATCTTGGGCAACTTTCTTGCGGTGCCTGTAAGGGGTGTATTTTTAAAGCTAGTGACACCAAAATTTCAGGATATCATCTGGTAACTATTCTTATGATGCCACCCAAGTTTGGTGAAGTTAGGTTCAGGGGGACCAAACTTATGGTCCCTCAAATGGGTAGCCCCCATCTCCTGTTAGCTCCCATTGAAAACAATGGGGATGGGGGCATTCCATTTGGGCGTCCATAACTTTGCTTCCCCTGAACCAAACATCACCAAAATTGGGTGGTATCATCAGGGCAGTCTCTGGATGATGCCCTGAAATCATGGTGCTGTTAGCTTTAATAATGCCCTCCCTGCAGGCCGAAAAACACCAAAAATACCCCCCCCCCCAAAAGCCCAAATACCTTGCATTCACATTTGTTCATATTTGGGCAGGACATAATTGGACACTTTTTATCCAAATGTGCCCAAATTTGCCCAGATTCCGGCTGAATCTGGTATTTGTTTCATCTAAATCTCCAACCCTCAAAAGTGATGTTGTTTCAGCATCACTTTCAATTTTGTTTTAACCGGGGACCCCAGATTCTCCCTTTAAGGTGGATTTAAAAGAAGAATCTGAGCTCCCTAGTTTAAGCACCATTGAAAGTGATGCTGTTTGGGGGTGGATTCCACTGGAGGTGTTTTGTGAGAGATGATGCTGACATTTGTTTGGTAAATGTTTTGCTGGGGGTGGTTTGTGAGAGATTTACATGCTTAATACCCACTTGCACTGGCTTGGAGTTGTTTCTCAGGCTAACAACCTACCTCATAGGGTTGTTGTGATTAGGAAATTAGGAAAAGAGTTGGTGGGGAGAGAGCCATGTATGTTTTGCTGGGAGTGGGAGGTGTTTTGTGAGCTGGTGCAAAAAATAATTGTTTGTTCATGGTGGGGGAGGGTGGCCGCCCATTCGCCGGGGGGGGGGGGGAGGCCAAACTCAGGTTTTGTCCCCGGGCTCCAGTTTGCCTAGGTTCGCCCCTGATGAGATCATTTTGATTCTTGCACAAGTGATTGTGGCAATAGCTAGTGTCTGTTTTGCAGTTTTTCACACTTCGTCAGTAGAAAAAGTATAAAATCTTGTCAGTGTTGAAGATTAAGGCAGAGATTGAAGTTTCTTGCATGAGCTTTACTGCGTAGTGTGGTAGATTCAATCATCCTCCAAGTAGTCTTCCTCCAGCATAAGTTGCTCTTCCTCTAACTTGAAGAGCCATTTAAATTGGAGGAAGGCTACTCAGGCTGCAGCAAAGCTTCAAATTTTGTTTGGTGAGGTGACAGGCTACTGGTAGGATCTTTCCAATACCTGTAATACATTCTGAAACTGCTGATGGAAAATGCATCATATTGTGAACCACGGTCTAAATTACTGCAGTAGGTCATCATCTGGTAGGTGGAGCCTGATTGGAGTCTTCTTCCAGACTTGTCATTCCATATTGTAGAGCCTTATATTCTAATTTCAGTGTCTTGGTCTTAATGTTATATTGCATTGTGTGAGTACTATATGTAGTTAATCTGAAAAATTCTCGGGTGTGTTTTGTAAGGGTGAAGGAATTGTTGTGTAGAAACATATTTGCAGAGTTTATAGGCACCAGAAGCAAACATCGCTAATGAGGCTGGATTAGCTAGTGTATAACTTCACCTTGGGAGACTAAAAGTGATCTACTATGTCACTACCTCCATGTAAGGTTTTGGGTAAATTCTATACTATTGACTTACAGCTTCCACATTCGAAGTTGGAAATAATAAAAATTATACTGCAGGGTTAAAATTATGCTTCTCTTGTTAGCATAACTTGATATTTTATTAGCATAATGAACAGACCACCTGATCAGGAAGTCAGAGGTGCTGGTAGAAAGAAAATTTGTATTGGGACATGTAATTCTACCAAATATTAACTGCCCCACTTCTCAGAATTTATAGAATGGCCTTTTCCTCTACCAGGATTGGCTATTGGGCTATTGGGTTAACATCCATGTTGTGGTTATATTCTAAGTCAGGGCATGTACCCTAACTGACTTACATCAGACGTAGAGTGGCAATTGAATACAAAGGCAAAAGACATGTGGAGAGTTTTTATTTATTTTATTAGTTTTATATCCCGCCCCATCTTCGAAGGGCTCTGGGCAGGTTACAACATCATTTAACATACATAATTTAAAACATCCTACCACTAAAAATATAAATCCTAATTTGAAATTTTAAAACCAAATACACAATTAATTGCAAAAACGCTGGTTTAGATTATATAAATTAATTCATCCTGTCATTTCCACCACCCCCTCTTCCTGGAGACTGAGAGGTGTTTTAATATATTTGATTGATCCAGCTGGTTAGTTGGGAAAGGCCTGGTGGAACAGCCATGTCTTGCAGGCCCTGCAGAATTGACATAGTTCCCACAGGGCTCTGGCATTGGCAGGCAGCCTGTTCCACCAGACTAGAGCCAGGGCTGTGAAGGCCCTAGCTTTCGTAGAAGCCAACTGGATATCTCTCGGATGTATCCATGATCGCCTCCTACAAACTGAGCCGCTGCTTTTTATTGTTTAGTGCAAAGTGTCCTCCTGACTTTAGCATGTAATTCAGAAAGGGCTCTTTATTTGTTTGGCAGAACATTATTGCTGAGCATGAAATCAGGAACATTTCCTGTGCCGCCCAGGACCCAGAGGATCTCTGTACGTTTGCCTATATCACCAAGGACTTGCAAACCAGCCACCACTACTGCCATGTCTTTAGTACCATTGATGTTGTAAGTAATACAGAATAATTCCGAAACCTTGATAATTTCTTTTATGTGTTATCTTGAGTTTCAACTTCCTAAAATCATCTGCAAATGATTTGATTGAATTGTGTGTTGTGGAAACTTCCATGCTTCGTCTCCATTAGAAGTGTCTCTATTTTCAGTGTTAAAAAAATTAAAACAGATTCTCTCTCCTTCAACGCAGTACATTTTGAACATACAGGTTGTATTTTTTTGAACAATATTAGCTATGTTTACATTTGGATTACAACTGGAAAATAGTTGTCTGCTAGTTGATACCACACTGCTCATATCACCTCACCTAATTGACTATATATCCTTTCATTTTAAAAATCCACAACGCCTGTTCTGCAAAATATGTGTGTATTGAAAAAGACACCAGAGAAGAAGCAAAATTATGTAAATTTTGATCAAGGGCATTTGGCTGACCTCAACCAGAGCCAGGTTTTTACAGCCCTGGCTTGGGCCTGGTGGAACTGCTTACCAGCTGATGTCAGGGCCCTGCAGGAACTCAATCAATTCCGCAGGGTCTGTAAGATAGAAATGTTCCGCTGGGCCTTTGATTGAGGCCATTGGTCTGATACATCCTGCTGACCACCTGAGTTTTGGCTCCCCCCCCCCCCACCCTATCCTAATATCTATGGGGCTGATCATTAGAGTCTAGGCTGCCTAAGAGTCCTTTGGGTATCTTTTTAGTTACCTTCTTTAGTAATTATTTTATTTTACAGTTTTTAACTATTTGATTTTTTAAAAATATGTTATGACTGATGTACTAGAAATTATGCATGTAAGCCAACCTGAGCCCAGCTTAGGTTGTGGAGGTTGGGTTAATTAATATCATCATCATCATCATGTTGACATTTACTTTTTCAAGATAACTTTTTATAGAATAGCTTGGCAAATTGCATGAAATTTGAAACCATTTGTCTGCTTTTCTTAGAGCTGTGCAAAAGTGCTCAGAGGTTGGTAAATGAGGTTCCCAGAAATTGTGAATTATTGAAGTAGCCCACAGTGCTCAACGAATCTCTGAAGTTGTCTGATCCAACTTGGGATAGATAACTCACTGTGCTATATGTGCCTCCCATTAGTCCATGTTCTAATGACTGCCAAGCACTATGTACACTCTGTATGTACTCAATAAACTTGAAAGCATACAAAGGACTCTCCCTGGCCTTCAGCTCAGTCAGTTTGGGGACTTTCAGATAAAGTTGGAGGCACCTTTACAGCTTTCTCACTTACTGCCCTTGAAAAACTTCAGCTTCCATGGAATTGTTCACCACTTTAGAATATACTTTATAGTCACTCAAGTCTCTAAATAAATATATTTCAGCCATCTATCAAAGCAATGCATCTCCTTGCGCAACAAAATCAAATCAATTCCAAATTAATCAACTGGGAAGTTACCACTGGTTTTAATATAGAGTCATCTTGAGGTAATACATCTGTTTCCAGTACTCCGTAACAAAGATGGTATACGGGTGAATTATTTCAATTGCATTCATTTTTTGTACAAAAGTGCATCCTTCCTCAGATTGGAATCACAATCCTCTTCCCTAGTGAACAATGAAAACGTTTGATCTGGGTAAAATTGAAAATTATTATTTCATGCCTTCAGTATATTTATATACTGAATTATGCAAAGTTTTTTTTAAAAAAAAACCTCAACGTTTTCACTTCATATTCTTAATAGACTGGGAGTGTTTATATATCAGCTGATTTTTATTCAGCAATATTCATTAAGAAGCACTTGAGCCACTCTGTTCTTTAACTGTTAATTTTTGAATGGTGCATTAGGGAAAGTAATGATCATATACCACCATATTCTTGAGTACCAGAGAGATCAGCATCTCCATAGATGTGAGGTAGTTAGGAATCTAGTTTTATTCACAGCTGACTGCCTTTTCATCTAATGCATATACATAAATCCATAATCTAAATATGGTAGGCAAAGTGTGAATATTACTACTAGTTTTATTCCAGTTCTTTGGAAGTTATCATGTAAACATATCCTGAAAAGAAATAGTCTATTTAACCTAAAGCTGTTGCCTGTATCAACTACTTAACAATGCAACGCAAAATGCCTTTTTCTGGAAGTTACCCATTTTGAATAGATTTAAGTAGGATTCTAAGTAGACTTGTTTAGATTGCACTCTAAAAGACTTAAAGATGCCACAGGGTACTCTGTATTTTTCATGAATCACATCTCCTTGGAATATGGAATAATATATGCCTTTTGTTTCTTCTCTCAAGAATCTGACATATGAAATCATTTTGACACTGGGTCAAGCATTTGAAGTAGCCTACCAGCTAGCCCTGCAAGCCCAAAAATCAAAACCTACAGGTACTCTGACATCTGAAATGGTAGAAACAAAATCTTCAAAACCAGTGCCTAAACCTCGAGCCAGCATGAGGAAATCAGCGGTATGTATACTGGAAGAAGTGTCATTCTCGATGGGTGCTTTATACTAGTTCATAGTTTAATGCCTATTTGGAGGTTTTCGAAAGCAACCGCCCTGCAAAGAGTGTTAGCCCTATATTGATCTAATTTCTGATTAATCTAAAGTATTGTAATTTGTGTGGTATTTGTAATCGCTTGAAGTAAAAAAAGCCAAATGAGGGGTAATAAGTCTATTATGAGACAACAGAAGGGATTCAATAATTTAGGGACATGAAATTCAGTAGGGATTTTCATGGGACTTGCAAAGAATCACAAGATAAATTATTTGGAAACCACCACCACCCTTCCTCCATGCACATGGTTTCTTCCTGTAGCATTTTATGACCACTCTAAAGTGAGAAGGCTGATCTTCCTGCCTGTTAGTAACTTTCAGTTGCTGTCTGTATTTGATGTCTCTGGCAGCATGTAATTCTTACCTGGTTTTGGGAAAGGTACTTTCTACTTCTTACCTTGGAGTCCCTTGAGCATGTAGAAACCCACAGCTTGACTGGGCCAAGATCATTACTTTTATGTGATCTTAAGTGGCCCCAACAACTTCACTGTTTGAAGTGATACTCATGTATTATGTAATACAAGGGTTTTCATCCAAGGATGTTAAATGACTGTAATTAACTCAGAAAATAGTACATATATACTCTATCTTTTCTGTGATTGACATAATATTGATCACATATTTTAACTGTCTTTGGGAGATGCTGGTGAGCTAAAAGCCCCAAGCAGAGGAGAGTTAGAATTTTTTTTTCTCAGAATGTACGTTCAGGGAATATTGTGGATAAGAACCACTCACTCTCAGGCAAACTGTTCCACTGTATTATCTGATGAGGTGTATTTATATCAGGTCGCACTGAAGGAATGTGAAAATGTTTACCTCCCATTATGTGGTGTGATTGTCCTAGCATTTGCCACATAAATCCATGTTTTAAAAAATTCTTTCATGGGTTATTTATAGGGTTTGTTGTGCTGTAAAGTTCTTTTTTTCTAGGGCCCCTTCTGCACACGCAAAATAATGCGTTTTCAAACCACTTTCACAACTGTTTGCAAGTGGATTTTGCTATTCTGCACAGCTTCAAAGAGCACTGAAAGCAGTTTGAAAGTGCATTATTCTGCATGTGCGGAATGAGCCCAGGTTTTTGAGTCTTGGGACCCTTTAGAATATATTTTCTCTCCTCAAAAACTAATATAGCACATCTACTGCAAAAACTCCAGTGGTGTTTGGAGGCTGTGGCTGGTTGATTAAGAATTAGCAGGTTCAAACTGAATCCAGCAAAGATGGAGGTCCTGTGGGTAGGTCACGGAGAGATGCTGGTCAACTTTAGTCTTCCTGTGCTGGACAGTGAGGCCTTACATCTGGCCTCGTCGGTGACCAGTCTGGAGGTGATTCTGGACTCCAGGGTTTCCCTGGAGGCCCAGGTCACCGAGACGGCCCAGACTGCGTTTTACCATCTTGGCAGGTACGACAGGTGGTTCCATATATCTCTCTCACTGATCTGGCCACAGTGTTCCCTGCAACGGTCACCTCCAGATTAAATTATTGCAATTTGCTCTATGCTAGCCTGCCCTTAAACCTAATCCGAAATTAAAACTTGTCCAGCATGCAGCCGTAAGGCTCCTGGCAGGGGTCTCGGATAGGGACCATATTATACTTGTCCTTTTCCATCTTCACTGGCTGCCCATCGAGTACCAGGTTATCTTCAAGGTTCTGGTTCTGACCTTTAAGGCCATGAGCAGTCTTGGACCCACATACCTCAGGGACTGCCTCTCCCCATATTGCCCAGGCAGGCCTCTTCATTCTTCGGAATCTTCTAACTTTCTGGAAATCCCTGGCCTGAAAACCATCCTCAACAAGGACCCAGGATTTTTTTGGTTCACCCACCTGGTGGAATATACTCCCACTTGAGATCAGGGCCCTGCGGGACTTGAGCAGTTTCTCCAGGGCCTGTAAGATGGAGCTATTCCACCAGGCTTTTTCTGCTGCCCAGCTGGGTTAACATCTGTCTTTCTGCCCTCCCGGGGGGGAGCACATTAGGTTTTAGTGAGCTGCCATCTGAATTTGGGTAATTTAAACATTTATTTATTGTTTGATATTTTATGCTTTTATTGTAATTGTTTTATATTGTTGTTGCCATCCTGAATCCCTTGAGGGAGGGCAAGGTAGAAGTCCAAGAATAAATAAAATAAAAAATAAAACTATTTTGGCCTTCCATGTTGGTACCAGTGACTTGAACCCATCTTGCAAAATCTTCTGTTGTCAAATGAATATTCTGATCATGTTCAGTAAAGAATGATAAGTTGACAGCACCCTGTTCTTCAAGCACATGAACAACTTCAGACTAAATGGTTTTATATTCAACTTTCTGAGCCCCGTTAGGTATCCTCCTTGATCTGGCACTAGCACAGTGGCCCAAGTTGTTATCTAATAGTTTTTGCTTCCCTTTAATGTTACCTTCTGTCTGTGTTTTGCTTGCCCCCTTGCCTTAGGTGCCGCTCCCTCCTGATAGTCGCTGTTGTTGTTGTCACACCTGTACTACACACCGTCCCTCCTATCTGCCGCTGCAGTCTGTTAGTCAAGGAGCTAAGGTCTTTACCCTTCTTGTAGTCATGTGTCTCTGGTTATGATCAGTGCAACTCTTCTTGAAAACCTCCTTTATTCTTTGCCTTTTCCCTCATTCTTTGGTGTACCTCCTGTTTCCTTCTGTCTTGAGTGTGTTAGTAGATTGACTCATTTGGTTTCCCCTCACATAACAAAAGAGTTTTGGAGACAAGCTGGAAATATTTCTCACTAGTTAAAATGTTGCTCCACTGAAAGTATTCTGCATTTTACCCTTGCTCAGAAAGAAAAATTCTATTATTTAGACTATATAAACTTAACTGTAGGTTGCTTACTATATTTTTGAAGACTGACTATGAAAACTATGGAGATCCACTGCCAGTCAGAGCAGACAGTCCTGACCTTGATTTACCACTAGTCTGACTAAGTGGAAGGCAGCTGTGTGTCTGCATATACATTTTCCGTGAATTTCAGCAAAATGACAACAGAGTGTATCAGCGTATGTGAATGCTTAAAAAGAAGTAATTATACCTTAAATAGGTTTACTGTATCCTTGATGTGGAAGACTGGCCTCTTATTATAATGTCATTTTAAATGCACATTTTAGAACAGATGCATGTCCTTTAACTTGGTGCATAAGACTTTTTAAAAGCTGGTCTAGATATCCCCTTCCCAGATATTAAACAGAGCTTTTAAGTGTCTGCAATTCTACCTTCAAATTTTCAAAATTGAGTGACTTGCCTGACATTGCCTTTCTTTCCAATATGTTCTAGCTGGAGTCATCTGAAGTGGACCAAGACTCCCAGTCCCATGCTAGTGTGTCCTGGGTTGTAGAGCCCAAGCAGGATTCCAAGAGGACCCTCAGCACTAAGTATGAGACTACTATCTTCTGAAAACCAATCCTGCATCCATCCAGTCTAACCGTGCCTTTGCAGTCTGATCTGTCTGCTCTTCTAAACCCTTCCTTCCTTCCTCCCATTGCTGGCAATAGGTTTGGCACCACCAGAGACAGCAGCACTAGGATACCATAAACTAAACAGCTTTTTGTATCTGATTTCTACTGAACACTGTGAATTCTCCTAACTCGGAAATAAGGGTAACTCATTGAAAGAGCCACCTGTTTAAGATTTCTGTGAGGTGGGAGAAACAAAGCCAATGGGAGTCGAATATATGGATTTGGGAAAACATCTGCTGTTTGTTGACTTTCTCTTCATTTTGACACTGTGAATTTCTGGAGTGAAGTAACACTCCATAGGCCTTTTCTATTTAGCATTCTTGTTCTTGGACTGTTTTAGAACTTTGGTCTCCAGTAGGTATATGGTGTCTCAACCTAGATTTATACCTCCATACTGAGCCATGGCTGCAAACTGTTCCAACAAGTAGCATTCTTTTATCTGTCATCTCAGAAGATGCTAACCACTGTGATACTACTTGCAAATCTCTTGCTCACCAGATTTCCTAGCATGGACCCTACTCACAGTCTGCTACCCCTGGAAACCCCGTTGCATGGTTTAATCTGTAAACCTACTAGGTAGTGTGACTGCTCCTGTTAAGCTCTTTCTCTTAGGAGTTGGGCTTGGTATAATTAGTGCCTGACAGGAATATTTTCAGCTGACCTGTAAATACACAGGGAACCTGCTTTTTGCTGTTGACATTATATGATTTGCCATTAGGAATTTCTGTTCATTCCAGCCATTCTGCTTACAAATTATTTTGAATATCATTCTTTAGATTCTGAATCTATTAAACCTTCCAAAGACACAGGTTATTAATTCTAAACTGTGTGCAAATGTCTATTAAGGAATCTAACCAGAATGTACAATGTACAGGGACGGTGGTAGTAGGAGTATTATTCCTATAGAACACATTTCCCCTTTGGAAGAAAACATTGATGATCAAAGTCTTACACTGATCTTATTTTCCTGGAGTATGCTAAATGCAACATCCTGAGTATCCTGGAGATACCAACCAAGCATTTGCTACACATCTCCAGACAAAACAGAGTGTGTTGTGTTTGGCTTCTCAAATTGTTCAAATACAAGCTTTACCTAGGTCCTTAAAGAATGATTGTAAAGGAATGCTGACTTTTGTATTAAGACCAAACTTTTTTCTTCAGACCAGTGGGTTGTAATATAGTAAAGGAGCTAAAACAACAAAATAGTTAATATATAGCTCTAAAACATCTTCCTAATTTTCTCAGAGAGACAGTCAGTAAGTGGATTAAGTGGGGCTTAGCACTTCTTGTCCCTATAATAATTTTGAGGAGCAGCTTCCTTCATAATTCTATTTTCTCCTCATATCTTCTAATGTGACCCCATTCTATTATGATTCTTAGATCTTGTTTGATTTAAGAAAGGAACAAAGGTTGTAACAAGGGTGAATATCTAAGCTCCTATCTGCTACTTACACATTCCTCCCTAGATTTGGATCTTGCTCTGTGACACCAGAAAAATGATGATACAGTGTTATAATTCCCAATTCCCTCTGGCCAGGGTCTCTGAAGCTTTTATAGCTTCTTCCTTAGCTTTTTACAGACTTGTGTGTTTCTTATGTACGTCTCATAATCTTAAGGGGAGGGGCTGTATATAAATCTAACAAATGAAATCATTGTCTTGCTGCTTTGTGGCAAGCAACCTCAAGGTGCTGCAACCATATGTTCCAAATTGGGAGCTGTCATTGGATAAGAACAAAAGGAAGTCAAGCATGCAACCACGGGTTAGGAATCTTGCTATATAATTGAGCACCTTGCTTCCGATCACAAACCAGAAAAAGCAAGGACTGTTAGGAAGTATAGTTCTTGGCCATCCAGAAGGGCCCAGATTCTAGCTCCTCCCAGAGGGGCAAGAACTGCACTTCCCAGCAGCCACTGTAGGAAGCCACTGCTCTCTTCCCCCCATGATGTGCTTCTCCCTACTGATGCTGAGCCTTGAAAAGGTAAGCAGGAGGAAGCCATACTCCCATCCTACCCCCATAGTGTTCTTCTGCCCAACAGGACTAGGTCCCTGTGGTGTTGAAGAACTTTCTGACACAATACACAGGACAAACTCTGTCAAGCTGCAGCTGAGCTGGAAGAGCCCATTTGCAAAATGAGGGAAGTCTGTGTGTGCAGGGTTGGGGGCAGGAATCTGAGAAAAGGGAGCCTGTTTGCATAGGTAGGAAAACCTGTTCGTGTGCGGGGGGGGGGGGGCGGGGAATTTGAGAAAGCAGAGCCTGTTTGTAAAGTTAGGGGAGCCTTTATGGGGGAAGGATGGAATCTATAAGTACGCTTTTTTTTTCATTGAATAAGCTAGGTTTACGGCAGGAGGGGTTGGCCTTCTCAGTGGGCACTGTTAACCCAACTACAGTTTTCTAGAGCTTGTTGTATGTTTGTACAACAGGCTTTACTGCTGCTCCTGTAAGCAGGAACATTGTTAAACTTATAGTACAAAAGAGCCGCTCATTCTCTGGTCTACTTCCTATAATACTGTAGTGAATCTGAGTGCTAGTTTTTGTGGCTTAAATGAAAAAAACCCCGTTTGAGAGGTAGTCTCAAAATACACCTGTGCTTTGCATGTGTTGTCATGTTCGATGTTTGAACTCTAAAGGATATTAAAAAAATTATTTCCCTCCTTTGAAGAACTTAAATATCTATTACTGAGACTAGAAGCTGTTAATCAGACATCCTGCAGCTCAGTGACATCTGAAGATGGTGTTGGTGCTTGCTTCTTCTAAAAACAGTGCACTTGCCTTTTTATCATGAATGAAGGAGATATCAAAGCAATTGATTATGAACAACCTCTTCCATATGACTATGACCCAAAGCTATGGCTTTGTTAACTTGTCCATCATCATAAGCATCCTTCAGTTGTTTGACAAATGAAATTACTCATTCCCTATTTATATTTCCATTAATATTGTCCCCATTCTGTTTGCTTCTGCCAAGCTGAATTACAGACATCTGCGTTCCACCAAGGAAATGTAGTAAAGGGGCAAAGCACTAAGAAGCAATGAAATCCTGGCGGTATGAAGATCAACACCCGGCTCTGGGATGTGTCCTTGGCTACTCATTAAGGGCTTCCAGAGTTGAGTGAAAAGGGATTCCAGTGGCAAGCTAACAAAAACCACTATGCATTTCTAGGAAGAGAACTGAGACTTCTGAGGTCAAGAGACTGATGCCGTATATTGTAACTTGAAACATACTTTTTTTTACAAGCAGTGATATTGGGAAATCCTCATTTTCAGTGTAGCAAGTTGAATTGTTGCAGATGGAGAATCTTAACTACTAAAAGAAAATAGAGAATATACTTTGTCAGTCGAAACAGGCTGAGAGGATGCCAGGATCATTGAATGGTACATTTCCCTCCTCAGCTTGGTAAGCAGTTGACAGATTTTCAAATCTTTGCAATTATAATCATTTAGTGTAAAGGTACTAATACTAGATGATGATTTACACACTTTATAAGCTTAGTAAGTGGGAAATAGATTGTCTTAATGAAAAACAACAGTATGTAACCTTGCAAAATGCAGGCACAGGACCTACATTCATAGCAGTGAAAGGTAGCATTGTAATATTTTTTTCTGGTGAAAATACAAGATTTTTTCCACATACATACTTACATTGAATAACTGGACTATGGCTCTTTACATCTCATTCAACTACCATATTTTTAAAATGTGGTTATGCCATGGAGGGTTGGGATTTTTAAGGGTTGTTCACTGATTAGCACTTTTTATACTACATTATTTAAGTAAACTTATAATAATAATTTCAGAATATTAAAATGTGGAGAGATTTTGGGCATTGTGCTGAAACGGTTGATTTCTGGTTCAGATGCAAGCTGAACTTATTATGCTTCATGAAACTTCACAGCCTCTAACACTGATTTTGGCTGTGATGAATGCATCTTTCTGTGGCCTTTTTGAAAAGACAAGGAAGTGCAAATAGATCAGTGGTGGGTGTGATGGGTTTAGTATCCTGCTACTGTGTTAATTACTTGTTTCAACTTCAGTTACTGCTGTATCTTTAAGATGTAATTTAGCATTATTCCAGTTGATAAAAATGCAGAGGGAACCAAATGACCCCAAAAAGTCTGGATTTGAAAATAACCTGTAGATGAATTCTGGGAACATGGCATTAATTTTAAGTCAATATGTAACTAATATGCTGGTGTTAGTATAAAAACTGGTATATTGATAAGTCTGTTCTGAGAGAATGCAAAATGTACTGTTTCCTTTGGAGAAGGGATAGCATTGGTTGGTTGCAGAAAGAGATAGTGAAAGCTTCATAGTTTGTTTCTTCCAGTGATCAGGTGCTTCCTTTCTCAGAGTTTACACAAATGTAGCAGTATCTACAATGGCATGTCCTGTTCAGGCAATTAAAGCCATTGTGGACTTGGCTTTTCCTCAAAGCTTGTTATCCCCAGACTTGAAAGCAGTTTGGGTGCTTGTTCAGTATTTGAGACTTTTGCTTGCCTCTTTACAGGGATTTGCAGCATACTGAGAAAAACACGTTGTATTCCTGGCACTGATTTTTTTTGGTCTTCGATGAACATGCAATTTCTATTCCTAGCACCATCTGTGCACCTTTTGCCAATACGCCATAAGTTTCCTGTTTCACAAAGACGTCTGTTGTCAGTAGACTTAATTTCTCTAATCCTTCTGTTCTGATCATGAAAACTGGCCTTAAGATTTCAAAAAACTGACCTTGAGGAAAGTCTGTTTGAATATTAGGTACATGCCAATGTTCCCCTCAGAAAAGCAATTTAGAGCAGCTTCAAGTGGTGAGCTGTGCTGGCCTACTTGTGGTGCTTGTGGACCAGATATTTAATAGTATTTCACTTTTTAAAATAACTTCCACACTGAAACTGGAATTGGTTGAGTAATACTTTACTCCACCACTCTGTCCTCTTTTGCATGCTCAGTATGAATGTCTATCAACAGGACTTTTTGCTATGCTTGCCTCTGAAGGAAGCAGGCAGATTCTTGGTAACAGGCAATTTGGTTTACAATGTAGACACTTTTTTGCTAATCGTGATGTATGGCAGTGGGACTGATTTGTAATAAAATGTTATTTAATCTGTCTTTGTATTTTGATACTTGAATTATTTCCTTATTTCCTGTATATAAAAATTGTTATTCTGTCCAGTTTGTGGTACCAAACATAATCAATCTGTGCAACAACATAGACTGACCTCACTACAACAAGGCGAGACTGTAAATATTCCTGGGCTTCCAGCAGTCGTTTTGTTGTTTTTGTTTTCATAATTGTACAACTTAGAACAGACTAATAAAATTAGACACACCTCTGTTTTGATTGCTGTGGTGTAAGTATTAAAGTGTGCTATGAATTATGGGAAGGCTACAACTTTAAGCATGCTTGTTAAGTACCTTTCACTGAATGAACTGGGACTGCCTTGAAATAAATGACTGAATCATTTCAAACTTGTTTCATCAGCTGGGAAAGATAGGACATGTGCCAGTTGGTCTAAAAACACAAAGTAACAACATTTTGAGCTGTTCGAAGGTTTATTGTGGCGGAACTTGGCATTGTCAGTTGGTATTTCAGCAGCTTCAAGAATCCATCTGAACAAGTGCTTTGGGTATCACTGCACAGAGCAGGGCAATGCTTAGTTGATTACACAAAACCTTGACCCAAAGCAGTCTGAACAACTGCCAGTCTTTTTTCCTTCTCCCTGCTGCCACGTGCACTGCCTCATTGAAGATGGTTAATTATCCCTCCTTCATTCTTCCCCTCAGGAAGCAGAAAATTCTTCAGTATTTCTGAGTAGTAGGGACCAAACACCTGTCTGTTGTGGGCAGTCAAACTGCCAAATCTCTGGCCAACTTCCAGCATTTCTTCCTGAACGGGAGCAAGGCCATGGGGGAGATTCTTAGAGTTTTGGCCAGCAGGAGACACACAGTGCCCTAGAAAATTTTCAATCCGTTGCTCTGTAGGAATTAAAACAGAAGCAGAAACAGGGTTGGTTTCTGTAATTATTCCTCTCATTACGGGTCCTAATAAGTTGAAAGCTATATTATACATTTATGAATAAATCATTCTTAGAACAGCTTGAAATGTAATGAAATCAAGTGAAAATGTCACAGTGCATAATCTAACCACATTGGCTTTTAAAGTTTAAAAGCAAGCCTTACATTTGACACAATATTGATTTTAACCTGTTTTATCCCTCATCACTGAATTAACAAGAACGGAAGAGCTGATTTTTATAGCCCACTTTTCTCTACTTGAGTCTCAGTGCAGCTTACAATTGCCTTCCCTTGCCCTCCATACATCAGACACCTTGTGAGTTAGGTGGGGCTGAGAGAGTTTAGAGACACTGTGACTAGCTCAAGATCACCCAGCAGGCTTCATGTGGAAGATTAGGGAAACAAACTTAGTTCCCCAGATTAGAGTCTGTCACTCATGTAGAGGAGTATGGAATTGACCCTGCTGTAAACTACTGCACCATGCATTCTCTGTTCTGAATGGCGTGGCATAGTAAACACCAACCTTACTGGTTAAAAACATGTACTCTGGACCAAATTAAAACTCAGCAAAAACTGATTAGCCAGGCCAGTTATAATTCAAACTATTTGCCAGTTACTAGGATTTTTAAAAAATGTTGCATATTTGGTTGCACATTCCCCAAATTACTTGACCTAATGCAACTTAACTTTTATCCATGCCATCCTTAATTTTATAGTGTACGAATTTGCTAGAAAAGTGCCAATGAATAGACTACATAAATGAATCTACTAAGCAACTACTTAGGTGTGGGCACAAACGATTCCATATACCCACCCCCCAATTACAATGTTTGTAAATTTGTCAGCAGCACTGGGGCTTAATTCATTGAGAAGAGCACAAAATACTCAAGTTTCACATTTTAGGCTATTTTATTTCTAACCTCTGCAGTAGGGCTGTATATAACTTTTACAGTGCATCCGCTGCCGTTCAAGAGAAAGATATCTCAGCTTACAACAAGTTTTCAAATATTAGTTTTTCGTTTCCAATTTGAACATACTTTTGTCTCAATTTTTAAACAGGGAAATGCAGATTTGCAAGGCAAAGACAGAAACCACGTTATAAATATGGTCCATGACTCATAACTGGATCTGAAATCCATGCTTGCATAATCTAGTCTTACATCATATTCTCATATTCAAGTGTAGAATCACACCAGATTTGCAAAAATCAACTTTCATGACTTACCTATTACCATTCGTACTGCATTGTCCTTATCTGCAATGCTCCTAATCTGACCTTTCAGTGAAGCAGCCTTTTCATCACTGAGAGCAGGATGCCCCAGTTGGAGCAGAATGCTATTTACTTCCTGATGTATTTGATTGCTGATGTCCTGTAAAGCATCTTCTAACCTAAGCCATAAACAGATATACCATTGTCACAGGATCCTTCTTGAAATTTACCTGGGGACAGCTTTTCATAACCATGGCAAAAAAGAGTCAACTTGCCCTTCTTTCACAAATTTGACTCAGCGATGCAAAATTAAAAGTGGTGCTTGGTCTTGGAGCAGCTAGCAATTAGCCTGTGTTATTATTTAACCCCTTCTTGCTTTTTCACAAGCTGCTCTCTTGTTTCAACTATCTCTCTACCACTTGAATGGTGACAACATACAATTAGCTACTGCTCCTTGGTTTAATGAGAAATGTTAAACTGCATATATTCCCTGTACTAGAGAAACTTACAGTGTTGCTGACTACCTGTTCACAAACAGCATCAGGGTGGATGCTATAGTATAGGACAAGTCTAGTCCTGCCTACTTGCTTCCTATGGCTTGCCTGTATTATGTGAATCACAGCCCTTCAGCTGAGAGCAACATGAATCCCAAGAAAGCTGAATTCACGTTTCTTAAAACAAGCTTAAAATCGCTTACCTCATTTGCGGAAGCCCATCTGTGAGGGCTTTTGTTACCCATTTCAGTCTATCTACACACCCCGGTGAGTTGGACAGCACATTTCCACATATGCTGTTGCTCACTAGTACGACTGCTGCAATAAGGGTCAGCTGATTCACTTGCATCTGGATCATATGTAAACGGTCTTTGTCCATTAACAAAGTCTACAAAAGAAAGCACAATTTTAAAGCACACCTTTCTAGCACTAGTGTTGGTTCTCAAGTTGTCAGAGCAAGAGGAATTACACTGATGCTATTAATTGCAAAATAATATGCTGCATGTTCTAAGGGACCCCTCTGAAAGTGTACCGTAGCTGTTCTTAAGTAATAATAAGCATATGCCTTCTTACTTCAGGATAGTATTTTCCTGGCTCCCAATGCAGCAAGTCCATGTATGCTTGGTTTAGCACAGCAGTAGGACTACATATTGAAACTTCTCCAGCAGCCACTTCTCGTGGTGGAACAGATGATCCACTGGTCTCAGGGTTGGATGAAGATGGTGCCAAATCAGAAGCTGATACTTTAGATGCTGCTGTGCGCAGCCACTCAGTTGTACAAGCCAGATTGCCTGAAGTACAATAGTGGAGAAAGAGGTTTGACAGAAGAACATATGTATATCTGCACAGGTTGCTCCTTGCTGATCCTCTGTGCTTTTATTTATATGATCAGCAGCCAAGCAGACAACTGAAGGGTGTGTCTGTGGGGAAATGATTCTTTTATTTGTTAGGAAAATTGATATTTTGCTTACTACCCTCACAAGTGCCACAATCTTCTAACAATTTAAAATTCACATGATAAAATAGTTCCCCAGTCCATGGGGGGAGGCAGCATTGTGTGTAGGTTATACCTCCTACTTGCCCTGTGAGCAGGGCATATGCAAATTTTTGGCAAAGGCCTCCATTTAACCCAAGGAGGTGCTCCACCACCCCAGTCCATGCCCGGCCTGCTCAGTTGCATCCTTAAGAAATAAGCAGGACATAATGTTGAAACATGAAAAGAAATTTTATTGGGCTTCTTGTGCCTCTCATTGTCTAGCAGCAGCACCTGGAGTAGAAAAGAAAATACTCCTTCAGATGGAGCGTTCCCAGGCAGCTTCTACAGCGGAGTCACTGTAACAGGACAGTGCAATAGCCTCATCTTTTGAACCTGCTACTGAAACCTCTGCAAGGACAGCAACCACCTCTCCTTCAGATTGGCACTCTCCTCTTCCTTGCTGAGATCCCAGCATGGACTGAGTGTGAGCAGCAACTTCTCTTCTGTCCCAAGGTTTCAGAGGCAGATAGACCTCCTGGCAGAAGCTCTTTAAGCTCATCAGAACCACTGACTCTTCCTCCTGCTTCACAAGGCCAGGAGGCCCTGACAAGTATTACCACCAAGATAGAACTCCCCCCATAACCCCCGCCAAGCTTTAGCCCCAACCGCAGGATGGGAGCTCCAAAATACCTAAGGAGGATTGCATTTGCATCTGGAGGGTGGTTCTCCCTCTCATCCCACTGTCATCAACAGAGCTTCCCTCCATGCACATCTCTGTGCCTACACTAGATGTTAAACATGACCTACTACAAAGATGTTAAACATGACCTGAGAATAAAGTATGAAAGTATGAAAAACAAGATGTGTCTTCCCCCCACCTCATCTTCTTCCTTACTCTCCCCGCCCAGGAGAAATCAAAGGAAGGGATTCAGTAGAGATCACTGCCATTCCACTGAGGAACCAGGCTTTCCCCCATCCCCCAAACCTCCAACAGAATCTGCCAGGGAGGCTCTTCTTCTAGACTCCCAGGCCACAAGGCCAGTGTTCTGCCCCACTATTGCTCCCCGAGTGGCTCCCTCTGCCCATTCAGAGTGATTACACTTAACTATGGCTTAAGACATGGATGAAGAGGAGTGGTCAGGGGAAGATCCGACCTCATCAGGCCCAGCCTCCACAAGACTGTTCCAATGTAAGGGCTTCTCGCAGTTCTTAGGGAAGTCAATCCACCCCAGAGGCCTCTAAAGAAACTTCCAACAAGGAGCATGCCAGTTGCTTTCACTTGGCGCCTCCAGCTCCTGCCATTGAGCCCTTTCCAGATTCCTCTGAGGAAATCTTATTAACTGAATGGGCCTCCCCAGGCACAGGAAGAAGCTTGTGTTCAATGGGAAAAAGAATGTACACGATGCTTGCTGCCACTATGAAAATTCTGAAGCTCCTCTAGTAAATGCACGGGTGGCAGCTCTAGCTTAGTGAAAACGGCAGTGCAGTGACAGTCACATTAATTATTTCCAGAACTGGAAAAGGGGGAGGGGGGTATAAGGACAGGAGGAAGCAGCATGCAAATCTACAGGATGCTGTCAGTCTTTGTTGCACACTGGTTTGGCATCAATGTAGGTATCACTGCATGAATATACGTATGCATTGAGCCATGGTGTACTTATTGAGGCAGGCAACAGTTAATAACTTATCTTGTATCAGTAATAGCAATGAAGGCAAAGAAGAGTTCTAACAGCAGCTATTCAATTATAAACTAATTTGGAGTTCACTCTTTTCTGCATTTGTGTATTTAGCATAACGTGTACATGGAGGACTTGATTGTGGCTATAGTTAACCTGCCTTAACATAAGGGATCTGATAACAGTCACCTTCAATAAATGCACTTGGTAGTTTGTTCAGGATCTCCCGGAATTTTTTCCTCTCATACTGGACAGAGTGCTCTTGGAGATAAGGTTGGAGGGCTTGTATGGTAAAATTTACCATGTCCATTTTCATTAGGTCCAGAATTCGAAATATCTCTCTATCACAGAAAACAGAAGTGAGATATACATCACTTTGACTAAAGCACCATTTCTAGCACTAAAGATTCATCAAACTATTAAATTAGTCATTTTTTAAAAAGAAATCTGCAACGTCATCATGTGCTAGAACACCACACAGAGTTAATTCCATTATCCATCCAAGGCTATCTCCCTAATGTAGAAAGTCTCACTGAAGGGATTCTTAGGTAGCTTTGTCCTTGATATACTAAAGCGCTAATGGACTAGATCCACACTGCTTGCCCTTGAAGAAACACACTCATTAATGAAGGCGACACACACTGAATTCTAATGGTATAGATGAGTAACCATGTCATGTCAGTAAAACATGAAGCTTTATACAGTTACTGTGCGTATCATATATTAAAATTCTTTTTCATCATACCCATCAAATGCAAGATGATGTTCAAATTATTGCTAGTTAGACACAAATACATTTGGTGAGTGTTTAAGGTAAAATATGGCAATATTTGGAGAAAAATAATCTATAAAGTAATACACAAAGCAGTCTAGAATTAATGCTTTTGCACAGTAATAGTATTAAACCATACAAACCCTCTAGACCCTTAGAGCAAACAGGATGGAAAGGCAGCATTAAAATGTTATAAATAACATGCATATCAAGCCACAACTTTTTTAGTTTTTATTTCAGTTGGCAAAAGCAAGAAAGATGCCCATCACATTCAACACTCACAGTTTCTATTTATTTTATTTAAAACATTTGTTAACAGCCTTTATGGATCTCAAGGCAACTTACAATATAAATAAAACATAAAAACACAACAAAGCAAACATTATAAAAAACTATTAAAGTCATAGTTTCAAAAATCCAATTAGGACTGCTGATAATAAAACCTAAATCAAGCAAAATAAATCTGTCTTCAACTATCTCCTGAATATCAACAACGAGGGGGCCAAGTATACCTCCATAATTATGGGATTGCCACAAAAAGGCCTTTCTTGTGTACCTACCAAATGACACCTCTAGCTGTGGGACAATCAAGAGGACATCTCATGATCTGAATTCCCATGCAGGAGAAAACAGTTTTTCAGATAACCTGGTCTCTAGTCGTATAGGACTTTAAAAGACACAATTCAAATCTTGAATTGGGTTCATGAGTGGATTGGTAGCCAGCATAATTGCTGTAGGAATGGGGGCATACATTCCCAATAGCTGGTCTGGACCAGCAGTCTAGCCACAGTATTCTGCACTAGCTGAAACTTCCAGACACTCTTCAAGGGTTGCCCCAAGTAGAACACACTGCTGCAGTCCAGTCTAGATGTAACTAAGGCATGGATCACTCTGGCTAGATCTGACTGACTCCGCAACAAATGCAGCCGATGCACCAGTCAGAGCTGGGCAGGTGCACTTTGAGCCACAGCCACACCTGGTTTTCTAAAGTGACCACTGTGTCAAGCAGTACTTTAAAGTTTTCAGTCTGACATTTCAAGGGGAGTTTAACCCCATCCAACACAAGAGAGATCTGAAGATTCTGGTCTGCATTTCTAGTAAATAATGAAAATAAAATGAAAAGGGGAAGGAAGAGAGAAGAATTTCAATCCACCAAAACAAACCAGGTAACCAAGAGGCTGAAAAAAGAAGGAAAACTTTGTAGGTAAAAGAAGGATTTATACCCCACCTTTCTCTCCTGTAAGGAGACTCAAGGCAGCTTAAAAACTCCTTTCCCTTCTTCTCCCCACAACAGACACCTGTGAGATAGGTGGGCTAAGAGAGTTCCGAAGAGCTGTGACTACCCTAAGGTCATTCAATAGGCTTCATGTGGAGGAGCAGGGAAATAAATCTGGTTCACCAGATAAGAATCTGCTGCTCACGTGGAGGAGTGGGGAATCAAACCCAGTTCTCCAGATTAGTGTCCACCACACTTAACCACGACACCAAGTGGGATCTCCAGAAATATCAAGGTCAATTGCAAAAAAATAAAATAAAATTGTATTAAATCAGAAGATTTTTAACCAAACTGCAAACATTAACAATTGTGCATGGAAACTTTATTCTCTCCCTGATCTATAAGATGATGTCATGTGACAGCCTTCATATATTCAAAATCCCTGGGATGACATCTAAGATCCTCGGGTAATGGGATTATTTTGGACATGAATATATTTACGAGGGTTTCCAAAGGGTAGCTTGTGAGCTTATAGTAGCTTGTCAGCTGTTGCAGGGAAGCTCATGCATCAAGATCCAGGAAAGATCATGAAAGACCTGTTCTAATTTTTTCTTTTAAAAGAATATTTCCTAGGATTCTTCTCTGCGCTGTTTAGCTTGATACCTTTGTTTCGTGTAATCTTTCTTTTCCATGTTCTGCTTTTAATATAGAACAAAACTTGGTAACATGCTAGGGGAATGGTGCTCAGGATATTTTTCATTACTTAGAAGTAGCTGTCATTAAAGAAGGGTTGACAAGCCCTAATTTAAAGAGTGATCTTTATCTGTGCCAATGGTACTCACCTGAGCAGATAAACAGGGTCTGATATGTTTCGTAGTCTCTGTATTTCCTCATCTCTGATAGGTGCACAGAGCATTGCCATCATACCCAGGATATAAGTGGTAAGGCTGGGGATGTTCAAAGCCCCATGCTCAGCCTCTTGCTTTATCAGCTCCATATCCAGAGTGTCTTCAATCTGATTCCGCAATCGGTTGTGCCGGGGCAGGATCAAAGACAGCAGGCTCTACATAAAATAAAGTATGACAAGCGAGTAGAAGCAAATATTCACATCTAGATCTGTGATCCAGAATGCTCAGGAATCAAGGCTAATATTCCAGTACAAGTAGCAGAACAATAAATAAAATTGGCATCTGATTTAAAAATTATTTCAAAATTCTTGAAGTACCGTATATACTCGTGTATAAGTCGACCCGCATATAAGTTGAGGCACCTAATTTTACCACAAAAAACTGGAAAAACTTATTGACCCGCGTATAAGTCGAGGGTGGGAAATGCAGCAGCTACTGTTAAATTTCAAAAATAAAATTAGATACTAATAAAATTACATTGAGGCATCAGTAGGTTAAATGTTTTTGAATATTTATTTCAAAGAAAAACAGTAAACTAGCTCTGAAAGTGGAAAAGAGGGTCAACAAGAACAACATGGTCTCAACAATAACTGTTTATGCTAGCAGTACCAACATTTCAGAGTATCTTTAGGAGACCCTCCTGATGATACCACCCAGGTTTGGCAAAGTTTGGTCCAGGAGGTCCAAAGTTATGAACCCTAAAAAGGGTAGCCCCATCTACTATTACAGGGGTCCTCAAACTACGGCCCGCGGGCCAATTCGGCCCTCCAGAAACATTTATCCGGCCCGCTGGGTGTTTTTGCTCATGGCCGGTAAAGGAGACGGGCATGGCAGCGACAGCCCCATTCAGTGAATGTGCTTGATGTGGAATTTGCTGTCACGGGGGCTTCCGCCAGCAGGTCTTCCCCAATGCCTACTACCCCGCCTAGTGCCCCCTGCTCGCCGCTGCGGTGCCGAATGCTGCACCTGTTGCTGCGAAGCTTCCTTCCCCCTTCCCCCACCCCTTCCCACAGCGCATGCTCCAGCCCGCCGAACGAACCCACGCGCCTCCAACCTAGCGTACCTTGCCTTCTCCGTGCGGGACTGCAGATGGTCACAAGCCTTTTCTCCGGCTGACTGGCCAGCAGCACTGAAGGGAAGGGAAGGCGAGCTGGCCCCAGGAGCCCGAAGGAAGCAGCTGCACCAGCAGCAGGCAGTGGGAAGAAGCAGGCCCAGGCTTTTGCCTTTTGCCACTTCTCCCCATCTTGCAGCCGCCTCGTCGCCCTTCCTTCCTTGCCTGTCCTGCTTTCTCCCTGCGCTGCACCCCTCCTTGGCACGTTTCAAGATCAGCAGTCCCAGGCAAGCGAAGGCCGGGCTGGCAATGGGGGTGGGGTGCTTGGGAGGACATTTTCTCTCGGGTCTCTGTGGTGCCCCCCACCCCTACTCGGCCCTTGCCTGGGAGCAGCCCATCACTCACCCCCGGGGGAGAGGCTCCCCGGCTCGCCGTCTCACCGGCAGCCAGCGCCAGCGCTTGACCAGTTCCTTCCCGTGGCCGCCCGTGTGCGCACTCATGGACCAAGCTCCACTGGCTCTCTCGCTCTCTCCCCGCCTTGCCGCCTCACCGGCTGCCAGAGGAGCTTGCTCCAGCTCCACCAGTGCGCCCACAGGCTAGCGCGGCAGCACGGCATCCACAGGGAGAAACCGGGCGGGCGGCTGCCATGGGGGGGGGGGGAGTGGCAACAACTTTAAATTTTGTTGGGAAAAGGTAAAAGTCGGATCCAGACGGATCCTCATGAATTCATATGATTTTTCCATTGGAATGAAATGAAATCACCATGAAAATGTAGAGCATGTCTTAGACTACAGGCAGCACCCAAACAATCACGCATCCCGCGTTCCGTGGCAATGCAGTGGCACAAAAACCTGTTTGAAAAAGATGGATCCTTATGGATCTGACTGGTTTTTTAACTTGCTTGCCCCAAAAACACTACCATGTCACAGTAAAAGCCCTTTGACACATGTCTGAACACAACAATCCCTCCTCCCACGCTGCGTGGGACAGCAATGGCCCAAAAATCTGTTTGAAAAACATGGATCCCCATGGATCTGACTGGTTTTTTCACTTGTTGGTGCCGCTAGCCTAAAAACTGCGCCCCCTGGTGGCCAACAAAGTTAAAACCCTAAAATATTTTTTTAAAAATACACCTCACATGTATAAGGGGGGCTTTTTCAGGAAAAACTCAACTTGTACACGAGTATATACAGTAACTTATTTATTATTTATTTATTTATTTATAATCAATTTTATATACCGCCCCTCCCCCGAAGGGCTCTGGGCGGTGAACAACATAATCATAACAGAAATAACATTAAAATCCCAGTTAAAACAGCGAATTAAATAAAATTACAGCGGCATCCGACAAATTTCATAAAACGTAATACACCCACCCTGGAAGCAGACCCAAAAAGCTGAGGGCCTCCACAAAATTAAGGGCCCAGAGCCCGAGGAGGAGGAGGCGCCTTCAGCCGGTCGGCCCTCCAAGCGCCAGTGGAACAATTCGGTCTTACAGGCCCTGCGGAACTCTCAAGATCCCGCAGGGTGGGATAGCTAAGTGGTAAAGTGTTCCACCAGGCAGGGGGCCAGGGCTGTAAAGGCCCTGGCGGAGTAGGAAGCCAACATCATCGAGGGGCTAGGGACAACCAGCAAGTTGGCCTCTGCGAGCAAGACGCAGAGGGACATGGGGTAAAGGCGGTCCCGAAGGTGCGAAGGTCCCAGACCGGCGTAAGGCCTTAAAGGTGAGTACCCACCTTGGAATGATTGAACTCAACGGAAGCCAGTGCAAAGCGCAACACAGGTTGAATGTGTTCTCCTAAAGGCACCACCTGTGAGCACCACTTGGCGCCGCTGCATGTTGCACCAGTTTTCAACTTCGGATCAGGCGTAGGAAGGCCAGCGTGAAGCGAAGTTACAATAGTCTAGCCTAGAGGTGACCGCTGCATGGATCACAGTGAAATGAGGTCTGCCTGGGAGAGGAAGGGGCCAGCTTACGCCCGGGCCTGTCGAAGATGGAAAACGCAACCCGAGGTTATATATGGGCCTGGGTCTCCATTGAAAGAGGCAATCCAGGTGGACCCCAGGCTCGCGGTTGAGGAGGAAGGCTGGTGCCAATGAAGCCCCTCCCACTCCAGTGACTGAAATTCCCCGCCTCCCCGGCGGTATTAAAGGATCTCCGTCTTGATGGATTCAGTTTTAACCTGTATTTGCAACCATCCAGCAACCGCCTCCAAGCAATGCTGCAAGAGGCTGCGGGGAGGCTGCAACTGTCCCCCCCTCATCAGCAGAATGAGCTGAGTGTCATCAGCATACTGATGACAGATCAGCCAGCTCGCACCAACTGAGCAAGTGGTCGCATATAGATGTTAAACAATGGCTGGGAGAGCCATTGCCCCTGAGGCACACCACACTGAAGTGGGCACCTCTGGGAGGCTTGGTCCCCACCACACTTGCTGACTCCGGTCCGGAGGAGCGAGACAATCCACTGAAGGACAGTGCGCGCGAGGAAGCTGACCAGAAGCTGATGGAACCCAGGTAGAGTGATGGAGCCATATCAAACGCCGCGAGTCAATAATACCAGCAGGCGATCCACCGGTCAAGTTGTATCGGGCGTGTCCGGTGATGGCGGTAGAACAGTCTCAGTCCCATGCCCAGCACGGAAGCGGACTGGAAAGGGATCGAAGCCTGTAATGCATCCTCCAGGAAGCCCTGAAGCTGCTCAACACCACTCTCAATTACCTTCCCAGAAACGAAAAGATTCGAGGCGGGCGGTAATTGGCCAGGATCTCCTGGATCTAACGATGGTCTTTTAAGAGTGGGCGGACCACTGCCTCCTTCAACCCACCGGAAAGACTCCTTGCCTCCAGGAGCCATTGATGATCTTCAACAGGTGGGGGTGGTAGTTCTCCTGGCAGGCTTTAATAAGCCAGGAGGACGCGGATCCAGAGGGACAAGTAGTAGGTCTAACAGCAGCCAGAACCCTGTAGAGCACTGGCGGAGAGCAAGGGAAAACTGGGCAAACAAGGGCGGGAAGGCGGCAAGGGAGCCTCTAGTTCGCTAATTGTATTCAACACAGAAGGAAGGTCCCATGGAGACTGACGACTTTATCTGCAAAGAAGCTCATAAATGCCTCACAGCTAATAGCCAATTGAGAGAATTTGTAGAACCTGCAGGTAATGAGGTCAAAGTCAATTAGGCGGAACAGTTGTGCGGCGTGGAGCTAGCAGATGCGAGAGAGAGGAGGAGAGGAAGGCTCTCTTCGCCTCTTTTCATTAAGCCATCTCATAGGCCTTCATAAACGCCCTATAAGATGTTACGTGAAGCCCGTCCGCGAAATTTCCTCCACTAAGCTCTGATAGTCGCCTGAGTTCCGCTTTCATGGCGTAGCTCCTCGGTATACCACGGAGCCAGCCGTGAAGCGGGACTTGAAGACGAGAACAACAACCTCAATGGCATCGGAAAGCCGGGCATTCCAATCTTCCACCTGCTCATCGAGGAAGTGTGCGGCAGGTTCAGGGATCCCGCAAAATTCCAGGAAACCAAGTGGGATCCATAAGTCTCGGCGGGCCGGACATAAAATGAGTCCGTCGCCTAGGCGGAGGCATGGCAGGTCCATCACGAACCTTCAGGGCATAATGGTCCGGACCATGGCACTCTATCAATAGAGGATCACGACCATATTAATTCCCGACCGAAGACCAGATCCAACGTGTGACCCGCCTCATGAGTGGGCTAGAACTTACCAAGGAGAGGCCCAGCGGCGTCGCCATGGATGACACCAGGTCCGCTGGGTTACTGCACATGAGGCAGCATCGACATGGACATTGAAATCCCCAAGACAATAAGTCACAGAAACCTCAATGCCCAGTCAGACACCACCTCCAGCAGCCGCAGCAGACCGTCCCCGTGCGCTGGCGACCGGGTACACCAGGAAGGACGGCCAACCTCTCCGTGTAACCACTTACGAGCGACACACTCCATGCCGGTGATCTCCGGGACGGGATGGCCCTAAAGAGGATGGAATCGGATGAACATTGCCACACCGCTTCCGGCCCGTGTTGCGTGACTGGTGGAGGCACGCAGCGAAACCTGGTGGGGAAACTTAGCGAGCAACTGTCTCCGCCACTTCACTCCAGGTTTGGTGATACAAGCTAGGTCCATCTGCTGATTTCTAAGAAATCCTGAAGCACTGCTGTTTTATTATTGATGGACCTGGCATTGATCAACACCAGGGACGAAGCGGGGTGTTCCTGAACCCAACCACCTTCGTTTCTTTGGGATAGGTCGGAGGCAGAAGGTGAACGAGCATACCCATATCTGCGTTCGTCTTCTCTCAAGCCACGCCTACCGTGCCCACCTCGTCCCATTAAAACCGGGATCCCTAGCCCCAATGGTTTCCCCATCCCCACCACTCCCTATTTATCCAATAGCCTACTAAACAATAATTACACCCCCTGATAGGTGGGACTGAACTTACTGCTGACTGACATCAATCGACTAACTAGCACAAAATAGACTGAACACTCCACCTAAACAAAACCAACTAGCTGACTACCCATTAATCCTACAATACTAAAACAACTACTCTACAATACATTTTCTAACTGAATTAACAGACAGGAGTAAGATAAAGAGGCGAGATCTGCACCCAATCACTGGATATAGCAGCTCAGTACTCTCACTAATGAGCTGCAGATGTAACTAACTGTCACGGGTACCTGCCTCTACCTGACACTCAAATAGATGTAAAATGCAGGGAGAGATCAAAACCAGAGTCAACAGAGAGGCGTCCAGTAGATGGTGAAGGGGAATGGCAACTGCCAATTCCTAAGCCCTCCTGAGTGGACAGAAGTGGCCAAGCAGGGGGCTCCCACTGCCCGCAAGCCACTTGCTTTGAATTCAGGCCTGAAGAGCTAATGGAATGCCTGTGGGCAAAACAGGGTAACAGCAGGAGGTCTATGCCTCTAGCTCGTCAGGCAGTTCAAAATGCCGGTTTTCGTCGCCATGCTGCTCCCTGGATCGCGAGCGCAGCCCTCACACTACCGGCCGCCCGGTCGAAGGAGCAGCTGGTATTCCTGTTGCGATTGGTCTATCTTTCCAACAGCTCTCCAAACCGATCTGTTCGCCCGGTCGCCCTCCTCAGCAGCCACACTTTAGGGCTACAGCTCGCCCGCGACCTCTCTCACCGCCGTCTTACGCCGAGACCCAAAGGGGGGGCAGTGGGCACTCCCAAAGTTGTTGACTCGCCAAAGCCTCAACCTCAGCTAGGGAGGAGCGTCCGTCACCGTCGCTGCCTCCGCCTCTGCCCCAGCCCGCGAGGCGTTTAGCGAGGAGAACCAGCTGAGAGCATGGCGGGCGCCGGGAAGCTGCGGGATTCTTGTTGTCGCTGTCGTCCCCCCCAATTCCAAACTCCCCAGTTCGTAATAGCGAGGCCCCTCGATACAGCAAAAGAAACCAAGGCAAGAGCCAAGGCTCACCAGGAGCAAGCAATACAAACGGAAGGCGGACACCCCGAGCACAAGGATGTAAAGGCGGCAGATTCAGGTACCTCATGCGCTTGGTCGTTCCAGGCTTCCAGGCTTCGTGTAGTTGTTCGGTAATTAAGTTATTAAGCTGTTAAGTTAAGTTCCACTGTTGTTAAGCTCCAAGTCCAAGGTAGGCAGAACTCTCTTTATAGGCTAAAAATCCTCACTAAAACCCAGGAGGGAGTCTAAATAAAACTTTAGTGTAGCGGAGCTCCGCTGCCGAGCTCCGTCGCGGACGCCATTTTAAACCTTGGCTGACCACAGAAAGCAACTTTCTATAGTTGACTGTACCTTTACTATGGGCAGAAATTTGAATAAACTGGCAAACTGTGGTAGGAATTGGTTGTGGTGGGTTTTCTGGGCTGTGTGGCCATGGTCTGGTGGATCTTGTTCCTGATGTTTCACCTGCATCTGTGGCTGGCATCTTCAGAGGTGTATCACAGAGAGAATTTCCCTCTGTGATACACCTCTGAAGATGCCAGCCACAGATGCAGGTGAAACGTCAGGAACAAGATCCACCAGACCACGGCCACACAGCCCAGAAAACCCACCACAACCAGTTGAATCCGGCCATGAAAGCCTTCAACAATACATGTGGTTGGAATGTTTCAATAAATGGAACGGCTTTTCCTTAAATATATCCTCCTAGAGAACTTCCCACACTCTAGTCTAGGGTATGGCCTAGAGAACTTCCCACACAGGAACTAGAAAGTCTCAATTTCAACAGCACTGTACTACAAAATGAGTAGAAGAATTAACCCTTGCAAAGATGCCCCCACTTAAGGAGAATGACGTTTTTCGCAAATTCAGGGAGTAAAGAACAAATAATTACATTTCCCCTCATTTTAATTTACCTCTTTGATTTCTTGGATTAGTCTGACCACATGGGAATAGTCTGGTGGTGTTTTAGAAAGCTCTTCTCTCAGACTGTCCCAAAAAGCATTGTGCAGTGTCTCCTTCACCCTGCTTTCTAAACTGCAGTGGATTTAAAAGCAGTTGCTATTTAAAATTTTTTACCCAGTTTTGAACAGAAAAAGTCATACAGCATCTCTAAGTATTGATTCCAGAATCTGTTAAAGATTTCCCCTTCACAAAAGCAACATGTTCTAACTATTAACTTTCTGATGTTTTTTCCAGACAAGGCTGTGAAAATGCAACCCCATCACAACAGTAGAATCAACTGGTACAGAAATGGGCAGGAATAGCATTCACTTCTCTCCCTGTTCTCATGCATGCTTTCTCCCTCCCTCCTCCCCATACCACCCCGTTCCTTCCCTTTTCCCATACTGCCCATTTGCAAAATTGCAGATATGACTGGGAACCACCTCCTTGCTTTTCCATTTCTCCACTTAGCTAGAGTGTGGCTTGGCAGGGAAAAAATTTAAAATGTAATTAAAATATAAGTAAGGAGGAACAGCAGTCATTTTGAAAGTGACGCCATGTCCAAACTAGATGTGATGGCATCCTCATCTCTGCCGTGGGGCCACCACAGCCATTTTAAAGCTAGTTTGGCACATGGCTTCACCTCTTTCCCATGGTGGCTATAGAGTGTCCAGACAAGTGCTGTACCACCAGAGACCCTGCTGTTCCCTGTTTAAATCAGAACAAAGGGATGCTTTCATACAGGAACATTTTCTCACAAGGAAAGCAAGAAACCCACAGATTAATGAGGAACATCCACCTAATGTTGTGCTCATTCTGAGCATGATAAACAGTGTTACACTTACTTGGAACTGTTGTTTGTCGAGTGGTCTTCTGTGCAGGCAAACACTAGGACTGTGCATGTGCAGGCCTGCCACAGGAAGATCTGACAAGAGTCTGTGAAGCTCTGCAGCTAAGAGTGCTCCTTCCCCCACATCAATAATCCTGAGGAAGCCAGCCCACCCAAGCGCACATATGTCATGGAGGAGGGGGAGCACTCTTTCCTCAGATCTCCTTCCGCCACCATGCTGGTCCAGAATTAGGCACAGCAGGGAAGGAGGGGGAATGCGTGTCTGCACAGAAGACAGCTCAGTGAACACCAGTTACAGGTAAGTGCAACACTGCTTTTTCATCTTCATGGTCTTGCTGTGCAGTTCCAAGTGGGAGAGTAGCAAGCCTTAGATACAGAGGTGTGCCTCATCTTACTTAAATAATGCTTACAAAATTGTTCTCCCTATAGCTGTATCCTTACAAGAATCCACATCCATTGCATAACGCTGGATAAAGGTGGATGGACCATGTGGCTGCCCTATAGATGTCTGATAGATCAACATTGGCAAGGAATACAACTGACAAAGCCTGTGACCTGATACAATATGCCCAGAATGGAAAAGAAAACTGAATATTTGCAGACTCACAAGCTAACTAAATAGCTCTAGACACCCATTTAGATAGGGACTGTGTGGAAACAACCTTTCCCTTATTACTCCTGAAGACACACAAAGAGACTGTTGTCAATACTGAAAGTGGCTGTAAGTTGAATGTAGAATAATAAAGATCTTTTTAAACATCCAATGTATGCAGTATTCTTTCTGCATCTGACATGGGGGTGAGGAAAAAACACAGGCAATATGATGTCCTTGGACAGATGGAATCGAGATACAATCTTAGGAAGGTATTGTAAGCTGGGGCATAAGATCATCTTATCGCTCTGGAACTTAGTGAAGGGGGAATCTATCCTCAAAGCCCTCAGGATCCCCACCCTCCTGGAGGACATCACAGCAACTAGGAAAGAAGCTTGATACGATAGCAAATGCAAGTCACATTTAGACATAGGTTCAAACAATTTCCCCATCAACTTAAATAACACTAAGGACAAACTCCACTGTGGTACTGGAGAGCAGATGGGGGAAACAAGTTGTTTAGTCCTTTCAAAAACCTCTTTGCAAAAGGATTGGGGGGGGGGGGAAGGATTTAGAGTCAACACCAATGTGGAACAAAGAAATTGCCACTAAATACAGCTTAATGGATGAGTTGGCCAGACCACTATCTTTTGGAGTCAACTGACTTTTAACTTTAACTTTAATTAAAGGACAGCAGCATCAATAAAAGGAATCCAAATACAAATAGGTATCACCTCTTTTCAAAGTGAGGAACTTTTACACTTATTTAATGCAAGACTATTTTTTACATACAGAAGAACAAAATTTTGCCACAGCATATGAAATACTTGGCTCCTTAAACAAAATTCTGGTCAAAAATACTCTGTATCAGGTGTACAGGTTAAGTGTCCAAAGTGATATAACAAGAGTGTAATTAGTTGGTTCCTCTCAACAGTATAAAATCCACAGTGGAGTTATATATGTCCTTGGTACTGCAAACGCAGCAGTGCAACTCCAACTGTATATTTTGAAACCTACCAGACAGTACAGCCAAGGGAAGTGGAGTCAGGGCTGATAGCTCTCTCTTTGGTTAAGGGGATTAAAAAAGTTACTACCTGGAGATTCGTGATTTCATCTGCCATTTCCTGAACTGTCTGTTTTAGAATGCTCCACTTGGGTCCTAGTGCCTTGGGAACCGAACTAGGTAGGCACTAGGACCCAAGTGGAGCATTCTAAAATAAAGAAAGTCCAGGAAATGGCAGATGAAATCACAAATCTTCTGTCATCTTTATCCTGAATAGGGTATTATTTGGGCCAGGACATCATCCTTCTATTCTTCCACAAAAAAAGTGGAAAATATGTATAGAATTCAACAGGAAGGTGTGGAGTTCCTCTTCCACCACCCAGCTCTGAATTCTATTGTTACTGAATTTCTCCCTAATAAGTACAAATCTGGCTCTCGTTTATCCCCAAGTAACAGAGAGGATAGAAAGGTGGATATATGGGGTGAAAATTATATTCCAGTAATGCCTTAGGTCTGCACATTTCCAGTTATATAGCTATCGCAGCCAGATATCAGGCTTTTCTCTGGGACAAATTGACCATCCGGAAGAAGTAAAATCTTTAGTCATGAGGCCTCAGGCTAAAGATCCTAGTGTAGCATGGCAACAGTTAAATGCGGCCTTCCATGCAGCCAACACAGCAATGAAATCTATGACAGATGCTGTAGTTTTGTGAAGACACTTTTGGCTGAGGATTTCAGCCTTGCCTTACAATACCAAAGACGGGTGAGGACCTAGCCTTTGAAGGCCCAACTTTGTTTAGTGAGCATAACAATCATCCCCTGGATTGGATTCAGAAGAACAAGACTACAGTTAGATCTTTGGGCATCACTGCTCAGCCTCCAGGCTTTTAAACAAAGGTACTTCCCTGCAGAGCCATACTGTCATGTTGAAGGGGAAGCAGCAAAGACTTGAACTATGAGGGTGGTGGGTCATGACGTAACTTGCATCACATCTATACTTTTAACAGACTCAAACTGGGGGAAAGGGAAGGTTAGAGGAGAGTGGGAGTAACAGCAAAGGAAATGAGAGAAGGGGGAAACATGTGTTGTTGCTGCCATAGTAGGGACATGTTTTCACACACTAATCCAGAAGCCAGTTTTTCTTCTCTAGAATGAAGACAGTGGCATATGGACATTCCTTTTATATCCTCCTTGATCTTCTTATATCCTCCTTGATCTCAGATTGCAAATGCCTTAGCAGACCAGGTGTTCAGGAGCAGCAGCAGCAGAAGGCCATTGCTTTCACCTCCTGCATGTGAGCTCCCAAAGGCACCTGGTGGGTCACTGTGTGTAGCAGAGTGCTGGACTAGATGGACTCTGATCTGATCCAGCAGGCTAGTTCTTATGTTCTCTTTAATCTGTGGGTTTGCTACTTTCTGTGCACATACAAATTCCTGTATGAAAACATGAGACCTAAAGTCACACAGCAAATAAGGCACAGGTGCAGCTAGTTCACTACTGACTGTGCCATTGGCTGAAAGTTTAGCTGAAACATCAGGATTTGACTAACTCCTGATTTTCTTGGCAGTCAATCCAGAAACACTGAAATCAGTTTAGGCAAGTTCTTCTGCAAGTCTGTCCTCCCTCTGAATTTTCATGTTCCTTAAATAATCAGGATTTTCAAATGAGGAAGCTACTATCATCAGTGGTGCGATAGCACACACACTCCTTTTTATTTCTGTGCATGCTTATATCTACACATCAATATCATGACTATATTTTTAAAAGGGGGGCTAAAACATCAATACATCAATATAGTGTTGTAGTGATAGGTTAAGCGGGTTGTCCAAATCTCCAGGGTTCATTATTTTTAAAAATTAAGTCGGTAGAAATCAGGAGATAAACTGAACCAGTATGCAGAAATGCCATCCATTTCTGCATAAGATTTTTTTTCTAAACAAAAACTGTGCACTGTTGCAGAAGAACATGCAAGTCTTTCACAATTTGTGCTATATCAGCATTAGGAAAATTCCTTGTGCTGGGTCATGCTAAGTTAGTATCTGATGGAAGGAACTCTATTGCTTCCATTCCCTTAGCAAAATATGTTTACATATATCGTTGTTATCAACACAATGTTGTAAGGGTGAAGCAGGAAATAAACCCACATCCTAACAGCATCAAATCTAGGCCTGTTGGAAAATTACCACAGTTGTCTTACATTAGCTGAATTTATGCTCTGCTACATGGGTCGGGGAGGGGGGTCATTTAGTAAATATTTACCAATACTGCTCATTTATCAAGGATAGGGGCTTAAATGAAAGAAACATGAAGCTTTTACAAAAACATTTTGGCCTCCTTCCTACACATCAAGAAAGCTAAGAGTTCAAACAGCTAATATTTATAATTGGAAAATTGCTGGAGAATAGAAAAATGAACAAAACCCACCTGTTTGGTAAGAAGTTCGCATCTTGTAATTGGAAGTCATGGTTTACTACAATTTCATGTGCTATGGTCATTTTTGAAAGTTCATTGGCTGCTTCCAGGAGTTCTGACATGGAAAGGATTTGAGGAGGACTAGCTGCATCAAAAGAAAATAGAATGACATTTGTGTATTCCTGAAGTAACAGGAATGTATAAGACAGTGGTGGCGAACCTATGGCTCGGGTGCCAGAGGTGGCATTCAGAGTCCTCTCTGTGGGCACGCATCCCACACACACACACACACACACACACATCTAGGCTGGCCTGGGCCGCTGGGCACGACATGTAGGTAACACTGTTAAGTGCTGTTAAACCCCACTGATTTTCATGGGAAGCACAATCCTTTATCTGGGAGTAAGCTCAGTTGCTGGCAGTGAGGTTTGCTTCTAAACCCTCCTAGGGTCGTGATTCACCCATTCGAAGCGTTGCACGATTGCTTCAAAGCAAAGCCACCGACTACCACCAAGCTTACTCCCAAGTAATGCACGCCTTGGAGCCAACCATTTTTTCTAAACTAAAACCTCACTATTCAGGTTAAATTGCCATGTTGGCACGTTGCGATAAATAAGTGGGTTTTGGGTTGCAGTTTGGGCACTCGGTCTCGAAAAGATTCACCATCACTGGTATAAGAGAAGGAAGAATTCCTCTCCATTATTTGTGTAGGACTGATTTAAGGTTGTGTGCACAGTTTGAAACATGCTAAATCTGTCACTTGCCTCTAGCCCATGTACTGTGATTTGATAGGGCTTTTTGTGCACACAGCCTTAAAATCAATCCTACACAAATAGATGAGTGGGAATTCTTCCCTTTCTTGCAGTTCCAGCAAGCAACTATATCTGTCCTGTTTGATTACCTTATGTAGGTGGTAGGGTTTATTTGTTGTAGTCATAAATTGAATTAAAATATTCTAAGGTTCCTGAATGGCCCAGGCTAGCCTGATGTTGTCAGAACTCAGAAAACTAAGCATGGTTGGCCCTGGCTAGTACTTGGATAGGAGACCACCAAGGAATTCCAGGGTTACTACGCAGAGAAAGGCAATGGCAAACCACTTCTGTTAGCCTCTTGCCTTGAAAACCCTACCAGGTTGTGATAGTAACTGCGACTTGACTGCAATTTACACAAACACACAAGTATTTCAAACATCTGATCATAAAACATAGCCACAAAATTAAACCAGTTTCACAAAATGTAGCCAACTTCATTAGAAGGCCGAGCATAAGTAGGGATTGACTTTGAAGTAGATATGACTGACTGACTTCGGAGTGAATAATATTTTGGAATGGGCAATATATGAAGTGCCTCAGTCTAATCCTCACTAGGAAACTTGATTCTGATTATTCAGCCTCTGCACCTGGCATTTAAACCAGACAATCTGGAGTAAACTGTCCCCTATTACCAAAGCTTCCACACAGACAATATTCCATGAAGTTTACTGCTGCTGTTACTGCCAGATGGGGGTCCTTTAGGTATTCAGGTATGCTGGTCCCAAGCTACATATGATATTTAATTGGGCCTGGAAACAAATTGGTAGTCCATGTAGATGGGCCAAGACTGGAGTGATTCTGCTGCTACAATGCACTTGACAGTCTAGCTGCAGCATTCTGTACCAGCTGAAGTTTCTGAACAATTTTCATGGATAGTTCTTCGCACAGTGCATTGCAGTAATCTAATCTGGATGTAACGAAGACACACACCACACTGGCCCAATCTGTTCTTCCCAGGAAAGGTCAAAATTAATGAACCATCTGAAGCCTGTATAGAGCATTCCTAGCCACAGCTGCCACCTGCTAATCTAACAATTAGGCTTTGGTCCAAGAAACATCCCCAAACTATAGACTCGTTTCTTCAAGGGGAATGCAAACACAAGTAGAATGTGAGGCACCTTAAACACTGAAACAGACCTTCCGCTCACCAGCAGCACTTCTGTGTTGTCAAGATTAAACTTCAGTGACTAGCCCACATCCATTCCAAAAGTGCCTCCAGGTTCCAGTTCAGGGTTTCTAGTCTCCTTGGGATCCCCCAGAAGCACAAGACGGAGTTGAATGTCATCTCCATATTGGTGACAAATCCACCCAAATCTCTGCATGCTCTAATGGTGAAGTTTCATGTAGATATTGGAAACCATAGGGGACAAGATGAAGCTTTGTAAGGCTCTACAGGCCAAAGGTCTAAACAGCAGTCCTCCAGCATCACCTCTGAAACCTAACTTCCAGGCAGTGCAACAGAACAACCTAATGGGTTTCATAGATCTTACACTGAGTCTGTTCCTGCCCCATGAACAAGCAATATTCTTTTTTGACTGGTATTAGATTGTAAAAAATGACATAAATGACACATCAAAGGTTTTTAAGGAGTAGAGGTATCAAGGAGCAGGTAGTTCTCCTATCACTGTTTTTCACGTGAACTCTCTGTTCCAGAACATCTCAGCACTTCTCTTTGGGTTTGGTGAACCCACTTTGGCATGCATGTGTGTATGAATGGACAGAGGGTGGGATGCTTTGGTTTTAAAGTGAATTCTAGCAAATGCTTGGTCGATGTTTAAGATGTCACTGGGTAGACATTACTTTCCTTATTCTCAATTCTTGGGACAAGATCTTGCTGCCACTGGCAGGCTGGAGTCAAGGTCTGATCAGCTCAGAGGTTCACTTTGTGCAGGATGGCACATTCTGTACCTAGCAGTAGGACTGGAACCACCAAAAATACTGTTTCCCAGTATCAACCAGGAAAAGCAGTCCAGAAGGATACCATGATCAATATAATATTGAAAGCCACGGGGAGGTCCAGAATCTTCAGAATTGCATTCTTTCTGCCCATCACCTAACACCAGGGCAGTCAAGGCTGTTTCAGGTCCATAATCAGGCCTGAAACCAGATGCAAAAGAATCTGAACAATCCACTTCATTTAGGAATCCTTGAAATTGACCAGTCACCATCTATTCAATCATATTGTTCAAGAACTGAACATCTGAGACCTGTTACTCAAATAACAGGGCCAGGAAATGCTTCTTTAGCCATGGTTGTGCCACAACCTGTTTCAAGACTGGGACAGCCACCACCTTTCTCAAGGAGATATTAACTCCATCTACCCCACAAGTTACTAATCATGGCACCACCTCTCACTCCAGTCTGCCCCTCAAATACATCACTCCCACAAGTAGGGGAGAGAACCAGTGGTGGGATTCAGCAGGTTCGCACCACTTTGGGTTTTTAATCACCCCCATCCCCATGTTTTTGATTTTTTTAAAGATTTACATTTTTTTCTACAAAGCTGGCTTGTAGGAAGATCTGTCTTGCCTGTTCATCACTTCAGTCTTTAAATTTTAAGCAACCTCAGATTTGGCTGACTTTGCTATCAGTATATAGATGTTAAATACAATTTACCCATCTTCAGCGCTAATGCAAACTAATTACAAATTTCAGTGCTTGGTGCAAAACAGTGTGTCACTAGATGCCGCTTCAGCAGTTAGGAGTGCTGGGCAAGTTCTTTTCCCTTTTGTATTGAATTTAGTTTCCTGCCTAAATGTCTTCCATTCATCTATATGTGAGAAAATAAAGAAAATAAAACATTTATATTTTCAACTTCCATAAACCTACCAATAATACAGTTATATCTGTTGGCTAAGTTATAATTAATATATTTTAAGTTGGTAAATCAGAAAAATAATTTCAGTTTGATGGGGAATTAAGTATTGCATATATTTCAATTCTTCCCATTTTTCTGGGGGGGGGGGGGGGTCCCCATCCTGGTTTCAGGAAATGTTAATACAGAGAGAGGAAAATCTGATCAGGAAATGTTAATACAGAGAGAGGAAAATCTGATCAAAGCCTTACCTGAGTAATAAAACACATATCCCCAGGCTCTAGGCATAGCTTTGGAGTAAATAGATAAAGAATTGTAGCAGGAACATTTGCTTAAATCTGGCCACTTTTTGACACATGTCCATAATTTGATTTCAAATCTTGGATTTCAATTTCAATTTCAAATCCAGATTCAGTAAACATAAAGAAACCCAATAGTTGCAATGAAATTGGAGTGTAGTGAGACAGAGATCAAAAGATGTTCTATTTTTTTATCATTGTACCACCCCAATTCAGAGCGGGGGAGGATCCACTTATGGAGGCTGTGACCATGGATTTGCTCTCCACTGGGCACTTACCCTGGCAGAGGGGCAAATCTGCCAGCGGACAGCCGCCAGTGACCCTCCCTGGTGGCCAGACATGGCATAGAGCAGCACGTCAGTGCTGTGAACCCCTGCCACCTCTGCTGGCATAATGGGGGGCATTGCATTAGTCGGCTTCCACCCAGCCTTTCCCTGCCAGAACATCCGTGCTGGGGCTTGGGCTTACACCACCCCTTCAGGTGATGTAGGCCGATAGAGCCCAATGGAGGGCTTTTTGATGGTGGGGGGTGGGGCTTTTTCCCTTTTTTGCCTCCCCGCACCACCAAGAAGCCATCTTGGTGGTGGTGGGGCAATGCTGAAGCAGTGCTGCATCCCACCACCAGGGGCTCTGGATTGGACTATTGATGTAGCAAGGCCTGGTAATTTAATGGAGTGGGTGAAAATCGGTCCAGTTTCTAAATTTTTGGTGGGTTCCTTTTCTTGACACAGAACATTTGTCTGTGTCTGTATTATACAATTAACTGATGAAAACATATCTTGAGGGACACCTGATTTACGAGCAGTCAATCAGAACAGGACATACAAATTGGGAAGTCAGGCAGACAGAGGTTGGGTACATTTTCAGCAACATTGTCTTCACAGTTGCTCACGCTTTTGGAATTACAGTTTGTGTTCTGAGATGCACTGGAGTCACTTGAAGTGGTCTTTTCTTCATGATTAGGCATCTTGTTTCTAATGGAAGACAGAGATTGATTATGCAGAAGGAAAGGTAGTTTGTAACCCAAAGCCTGTCCCAGCTCTCTACTTCATGTTGCAAATCAATATCTTAATTAAGTGGTCAACATAATGAAAGCATATCTCTGCACTGAAAAAATGGTGGAGATTCTTTCATCACACCCAGTCCATTGGCTCTAGGTTAGTGGTTCTCAACCTGTGGGTCGAGACCCCTTTGAGAGTCGAACGACCCTTTCACAGGGGTCGCCTAAGACTCTCTGTATCAGTGTTCTCCATCTGTAAAATGGATAAATGTTAAGGTTGGGGGTCACCACAACATGAGGAACTGTATTAAAGGGTCGCGGCATTAGGAAGGCTGAGAACCACTGCTCTAGGTCTCCCCCTCTATTTTTTAAGGCTGAATGTTATGTAAACTATTATCAAAGCAATAACTGTTTTTCCTTGGCATAGTTCACATAGCTCTCCTACCCATTTTTATTTTATAGGATATCACACATATTCAGTGCCTTATGCAACCCCACAAAAGCAATCAAGTGTATCAGGGCCAAACTTTTAAAAACGTAGCAGAAGTGTTTAGACATCACATAGTTGAGCCAACTAAAGGTAGACGCCTAAAGACAAACTGTCAAAAAGAATGTGAGGTGGTTACTAACAGAGATTCCACATCTAAGAATTCTAGCTCCATCATGGAATTCCTTAAAAATATTTTTTCAGTCTCATTAGCTTCCCAATCCCCCCCCCCCCCCCCCCCCAGTCTTGTGTGTTTACACTTAGGGTTGCCATTGTCAACTTCCAGATGGGGCCTGTTGATCTCCCATAATTGCAAATGATCTTTAGATGACAGATACCAATTCCCCTGAAAAAATGGTTGCTTTGGAGTGTGCACTCTATAATGTGATACCTGCTCAGATTCCTCCCCTCCCCAAATCCTCCCTTTCCTAAATTCCACTGCCAAATCCCCAGGAGTTTCTCAAACCAGAATTGACAACCCTAAGCCAATTAGATGCAGTGGTGGAAGAATGCAGCACCCGTTGAAGTTCTTGCTGTCACTTTGCTTTTAATGTTATGATTAGGAGGTTTCCTAAACGGAAAGGGGACGTTCAAAACTTTCTCCAGTAGTTCTTGTTCCAGGTATTCAGTTACCTAGCTGAATTTGCCTAAGCCTTCCCAGTTTAAAAGGCGGAGCAAAGAATAACAGTCCTGTGCTCTCCCCCCCTATCAAGTCTCTGCGGGGGCAGAGGCCGGGCCACCGCGCAAGACAATGATTTAAATGGCGAGTGGTGAGAAGCGGCATCAGCCACTCTCACCTTCCCTGGGAGGAGACAGTGAAGAGGGGGGAACGAGGCAGAGCCGGGCAACGATGACCAAGGGAGACGGGCTGCGCCACAGCCGGTGTTCTCAAGCCGCCACAGAACAACTGCCGTTACTCGTCCGTTGGTGTCGCATGCCCGTTTTGCCCGGATGGATTCAAACAGGGCGAACCCAACTTAGTGTCAGTAGAGGGGGATCATTTATCAGTCAAGACAAAATCAGGAGGCAGGGCAAACGAAAAGCACTCGTCGTCCTCTGGCAACCTTACATTGCCTCCAGGGCGAAGAGTAGTAAGATATCCTCTCTTGATTCTAGATGCGTTAAAAAAAGCAAGGAAACCTTTGTACCCCTATTTTTGTCACCAATGGCCCGTTCCACGTCTCGGGATAGCCCGATTCTTTTAGGACCGAACTAATTTCCGCAGAAATTGGGGGAGATGTACTATTCATTATCTTTGAGAAAAATATTAGAGAAACTTCTCCCGAAAAGAGACAATTTTCAAACTTTGCTTGTTTTCCCTGCTGCTGTTAGAAAGTTCTACTGTACTCCCTTCCACCCCCACTCTTATAATGGGATATTGCCAAGGGTGGCCTGAAAGTTACTGGAATGCCATATAGCATAAAAAGAGCCAACCGTCAAATAAGAGTATTTTTTCTGTGCTGGAGCGTTATACTGAAGGATTTATTCTTGCTTTTATATATCACATATATTACTTGCTCCAGACGAAATTACCACGGTTACTCAACTATAATAATAGGAATAAAGGTTGCCCTTGTCTTTGTGCTGGCAATTTGTAAAAGTACCACAACCAAGAGTTATGACAAAAGCAAGATAGTGAATGGCTAAGAATACAAAATGAGTCCTGTGTCTCTTCAACAGTTTTTATTCCAACCTGAGCTGGTGTAAGTCAGTTCACTTCTTCAGATGCATATGGGAAAAACCTCATATTGCACAGTTATAAGGAAAACTACATAGAGAGGAAGAGTTGGGAACCAGAAAGCCTCTGTAGGGCTTCTGTCAAACATTTATTTGTTTATAGTTTGCTTCTTTTGCTAAGAGTCCAGGCAAATTACAGGATACAAATAATGCAATCAAACAATATAAAACATCAGTTGCAATAGGGCTAGGATTACATAAATAGAAAACAATTCAAACAAACTATGGCAAGGAATATTATGCACAATACAGAAAGTGAATTGCATGGTAAAAGCATTGCAGTAAATATAGGTGATGTCTACAATAATCATTGTAGGGGACTATAAACCTTTCACATGTAATCCTCTATATAAAGAACTGGAACAGTTTACGTTATACATAAAGGATTATGAAAGAAATCAGAGGTCTCACCCCAGCCTCATGTGGGGTACAGATAAAGCAAATGAAAAAGAATAACATCAACCAGTCAGAGAAGAGGCAATTGAACTGGGAAGCATAAAATTAATATCAATAAAAGATCATAATGTGATAAGTTAAGGAGAGCCAACTAAAATTTCGAAGAAGTGGGTTATATTGAGCTATTAGACACTTCTCCGGCATTATTGCATCCTCAAGTTGCCATCCACCTGAACTTTTATGAGTGGTGAGGGGGGTGACTGCCTCAGAGGGTGGGGGCTCAACATCACCCACTGAAGTCAGCAGTGACATGTTTGTAAGACATAAGGGCTATCACAACCTGAAAGAGAACCTTAGTGGCCAGAGAGGTTACAAAATCCTGAACCAGTCAAGATGTCATTGGCATGAATGTTGAAATCACCCAGAAAAATCAGTCTAGATGTCTCCAGTACCAAATCCAAGACCACTTTTGCCAGGTCAGACAGGGTGCCCAGTGGGAAAATACATGTCTGATAAATAGCTGGAACACCCAATTTATTTCTGGAAACAGACAGAGCCAGCACTGATTTGCACTGAACTCTGTGAAAGGGGAAAGACTAACGAAGGATGATAGCTGCCAGATTTCAGTATAAGACTGATGAAGAACTATATAACCAGGCAGAATTAACTGATGCAGTTGCACTCCTTCATTTTGTTTCAACCAGATCTTAGGCACATAAGCCAGATCAGTTTTCTCCTGTACCAGCAACCCAGGCAGAAATGCCATTATATTTGTCACTAGTCTAATGTTGCACAATATTAGTGAAGATGCAGAGACAGTAGGGACCTTTGACAGGCAAAAGGCTATCCTACTCCTAAAAGGAAAATCAGCCACTCAGCTGAGCCCATAGGAGTTCTGCTTCAACATCCAATCACTTTTGAAAAGGGGGAAGGAATGTTGGAGGGAACACAGGAGGAGAGAAGGAGTTTTAAAATTTATTTAACAGCAGGTGGACTCTAATCTGGAGAACCGGGTATGATTCCTGTTCCTCCACATGAGCGGTGGACTCTTACCTGGTGAACCAGATTTGTTTCCCCCCACTTGTATGTTCATGCTGGGTGACCTTGGGCTAGTCACAGTTCTTCAGAACTCTTTCAGCTCCACCTACCTCACAAGGTGTCTGTTGTGGGGAGAGGAAGGGAAAGGAGTTTGTAAACCACCTTGAGTCTCCTTACAGGAGAGAAAAATGGGGTATAAATCCAAACCCTTCTTCTTCAGAAAGCCACTACCCAAAGAAACAAGAATAACAAAAGAAAAAGAGGAGTTGAGTTCTGCCTCAGAGAGAAAGTGGTGACAGCTCAAGTCTGGCTCATAAAAAAGAGCAGACAGAGCTCTGCCTGGTAGTGTGGTGCAGTGGTTTAACTCTACATCTGGGAGAGAATAGAGTACCTGATTGTTAGGCCTGGTTGTCTCTGGGGATGAGCAGATCTTTTTCAATTTAGTCTGACTCTCTGGAAAGAGCAGGGTGGTGTTGGTGGAATTCTGAGTATGTTTGAGAGGATCAACCAAGTGGCAAGTCAGTAACAGTCTGTTTATACCTTAAAGAAAACGTTAACTATTCTCTAAACCCATAACTAATTTAAATTTATGTGCTTCTGCCAGGTTTCTCATTTGTCTACCTGGAAACCTGTGCTGCTGATTTATTCCTTGAGATTAACCTATACATAAATAAATCTTCTTTGTTGTTTATAGTCAAATCTTGCCACAGTGATCTCCATAAACTCTTTGTGCACTATGAAACTTACTTCACAGCAGTGAATTCAAAGCCTATACAATTTAGAACACCTGATAACTACAGGAAAGATTTATAATTCAGAACAAACCTAGAACTCCAAAATCTTAGACTATGTGCATCCCCTTAAGGGGCGGGGCGGGCTGGCTTGTGACATGATCCTTCTACCAATTTCACTGGGAATGATAGTCAGATAACCAATAAGATTGGTTACATTTCTTTCAAAACTCTCATACCATAGCTCATTTGTAGGCCAGTGCTATTCCTGAGTTCCAGGTATACAACTGGATTCTCTCTGTCTTTGCTTCTTCAGATTCTTCAGGGCTGCAGTGTGAACTTCCTGGGCCCAAGGGTGGAAGCCCAAGACTGAGAGACCCAGGGAAAGAGCTCTTTGGCTCATGCTGGAGACTTGCCTCAGGTGCAAGCCTTCCCTAAAAGCAGAGAATAACCTGTATTACTTTATATATTTTCACAGAATTGTAATGAGAGAAAAGGAGAACCAGAATCCCTGAGTTCTGCTGAGAGAAAACTAATTATATTTTAATTTGTTAAACCACTTTCAAATGGGAGAACGAACAGCTATGACCCTCTGTTCAATTTCTGCCACCAAATCCCAATTAAAAATAGTAGAATTAAGTTCCAGGAATCTTCAGAACCTTTTTTCCCTCATTGCCAGCAGATGGCAGCAACAGTTTTCCCATGAAACGTAAAACCTGTCAGAAGCACAGATTGCCTACAGAGAAGATGCAAACTGAAAGTTAGAAAGGGTTATCCGAAATAATATTTGATGTATCCTGCATCATATGATATAAAATGCAGTTTCATTGTTCATGTTGTTTTAACTTACTGAGTGTATATTCCAGCCAAAAGATAACTTTAGTACTGGTGCACATTGGTCCCTATTGCCATCTTCATACATAATTTAACTTGATCAAAGACTTTATTCTTCTTTTATATGGTTAATCTGCCAGCAATGCAGACAATGCAGTAGATGCTGCCTCAGTGCAGGGAGCCGGCCTAAAATGTTCTTGAAATCTTTTTTCACTACTACCCTTTCTTTGGGCAGTTTTCTTTTTTTGCCATATAGTGTACCTGAGCATTTTCTTTTATATACCGGAGTACTGAAAGTTAACCTAATTGTATATCCATCTGACTGGCTTTCCTTCAGCTCATCTAATTGGGCTTTGTGCAGGTCACGGGAACCTAGTGGTTTCAAAAGAAATGCTAATCACAGAGTTAAAAGTCTGTTTTAATTCCTTTAATTTCTCCTTGTTTCTCTTTTTCTTCTGCGTGTGCTATATAATTTTCCTTTTGAGAAAGACATAACTCAGCTATCTGCTGACACTCCCGAGTTTCTCTCCTTAGTTCTCTACAATGGATTTCATAGATGGAAGTCACAAATCATTTGGAAGCTATTCCTTGGCCGAGCAGAGCTGGAGCTGAACAAAAGGAGGTCACCCCGTCAGAGTCCCCTCACCCTCTGTGGAATGGCAGGAATTCCTCCACACTCTATAGTCTGGGGGAGTAATGGCATCAGTGGACGGCTGATTGTTTTTACATCTAAAGCCTGTGCAAGGCCCCAGCTTAGTGCCTGTCAGCTGCAGGGGTATTAATCCTAGATCTCTCAGAATGAATAGAAATCTTGAATGCTAGAGAGACCATGGAGGAGGCAGTGGCCCTGCCCTTTGTTTTATGGACATTTTTCCTTTTAGGTGAAAAGGACCATGGGGTTGATGTTAATCTTGTTCACCTGATAGGAACGTGTGCTAATAGGTCCTTGAGCACCTCTTTGTCTCCATTAAATCTCTCTTTTTATTATTTGCTTCTTGATCTTGGCAGTTAATTCATGTAACAATCTGACATACCATGGTAAAAAATGTTTATTAAGTGCCAGCAGCCTTAGGCATCAAGATGAGTGATATGATATAAGACGTTGCGGGGGAGGGGGAAGTGCAAATGAGGAAAGTCATACCAGCATTCATGTCACTTTTTCTTTTCCAGGAGTTCTGCTCGATAAATGTCTCTTTATAGTTATGCAGAGATGTGTGTGGGACATCTGAACCTTCTCATGCTCTTAGTTTAGTAATCTGACACAATGTCCACGATTCAGGAGATGGAAGTTTGGGAAACAGGTTCAAATTGACTTACAAAGCTTGTGCTTATTTGGGTTGCACCATTAGAACACAGCATGCAGTGCTCAACATCTGTCATTTAGAAAGCCGGGGAATCAGTGTGGGCTGCACATGGATACTATGTGCTTGGGCAATTGGGGACAAGTACAATTGAGACCTAAACAAAACCTTTATGTGGATATGGCCTTATTCATTCTGCTTTACCATACTTGTGCTTGTAGATACAGACATGTTCTAGTCTGCCTAATACATACATGATTTAGTACATCATGTGACCTCTGATGGTGTTCATGGGACTGTTCTCAAATGGTTCTAACCATTCCTGGCAAAGAGTTCCCAGAAAGTAATGACAAATACCTGATTGTTGTGACCTGCCCTGAGCCCTATGGGATAGGGTGGGATAAAAATCAAAATAAAAAATAAAACAGTAATTTTCCTCTGAGAATTTCCAACACTGTAAAATGGCATGGCGTTACAAAGCAGATGAAACATGGCTGATATGCATCATTTTCATCCAGTCCATTCTTATAACATCAGTTGCTTTCTGGTACGTGACTATAGTAAGACCTTGGGTGTGAGTGAATCTAGTAAGCCAACTGAAACTCAATCAAAGTAAAATAAGATTAGGAAACCCAGATTGGGTGATTTAAGATGTCCCTGTTCCAAGCTTTGCAGTGTTCCCAGAATCTCCACACCTGCAAAACCTTGGTTGTGATAATAGGTAGGGATTTACATTTGGAAACTGACTAATAAGATCAGATTAGTCTTTGCTATAACTAAGAACAAGAACAAGCAGAATATCCCTCCCAAGAATTAGCAGATGGAGTATATGCTCTGGCAAAATGAATGTTAGCTGATGATGAACACATAAAAAAAAATAATTGTAGGAAGGTATAGTTAAAATCAATACAAACAATAAAAATTTCAATCAACTAGTCAAGAAGGTGGTTCGATGGCAAATAATGGTTAAAAGATGACAGAAAGATTGAATTAATTATTTTTAATTAATTAAGTCTTCTCAGGGGGAAATGTTAAGCAGATATTGACTGTTATTTTCACAGAAGATGTTTGAATAACTTAATCAAACAGAGGAGGCAGGCAGCACAATCCAGTGAACCGGGGGGGTGGGGGATCAGCATTTGCAGTTAGTTGCAGGTTCGTGCTGGTGCGTTTGCCCACAATTCTGGCAGAAGTGCAGAGTGGGCAAACTGGGAGGCAGATGGGCACTGTGGAGTTTGATGGTGCCCAACCTGGAGATGCTTGTCTCCCAAAGAGTCCTGCCGGCCTGAAGTTGGATACTGGTGCAGCTGGGGGCAGGCTAGAGAGTTCATGGAGTTGGAGCTGACTTTGGTTGGCTTCCACTGGGTGTAGCCCTCAGACTTACAGCACAGTCTGTTTTGGGCTACGGAGAGCTTTCAGGCGGCTGGGGTTTTCCAGATCTTTGCTACCTCCCCATGCTTCTGGATTGGGCTGAAGTTCCAGGGTTAAGTGGCAAATTAAAGATGAAAACATCATCTGGCCAAGGTGATGTATACTTGTGGAGCCTTAATTAACTGTGGTGTGCATCTGTTGATCTTCTGTCAACCTTATCCATCTTGAGCCTTTTTGAGATAGGTGATAAAAATAATAACACAACTTTTCACTGGATTTGACCTCCTTATAAGAAGGTTCCAAAATCTTAAATGTAACACTGAACGTTAAAAAGGAATCTACAGAGATCTGAGAAATTACAGACCAGTTAACCTAACCGTGAGTGGAAAGCTAGAATTTTTGGCCCATTACTCATGGAATACGTTGAGGCTGGTAGCTGCGTGGTGGGTGTGAAGTGTGGTCTCCTTATGTTTCTCTGTTTACACATGAGGAGGCAGCCCAGTGCCTGCCTAGCAGCTGCTTGCTAGTCTCAATCGCTTGTTCCTTTTGCTACTTCTCTTAACTCCACTGATGTTCTGTCCCCCTCTGCTCCCTTCCCCTCCACTCTCTTTCACTAATGTTGCTAAAAAAGAGAGACTTTTTTTTAAAAAAAGAGGCGTGGTTCAAATAACATTTTTAAAAGCCCCGTCCTCCCAATCATTGAGGAGGGTGGAAGCAGGGCGGGGTGGTGAACTGGAGCCAAAAAGGCTTCTACTGAAATCTCGATATAAGCACTCAGAGAAGCAGGCAGGAGCTGGCAACATGGAACAGGAGGAAGGCCTCGGCGGCACTGCAAAGGACTAGGAAGAGTGAAGCTAGAAGGCTGAATGTGGGTGGAAGGAAGAGGTCTGGGGCAAAGCTGTGCTTACTGGCACATCTGATGGCCCTGGTGGCAAAGCAAAATTAAATTTGTGCTAGAAATGCTCTCACTTGCCACTGGGAAGATACAAAGTGAAAGCAGGGTTTGAGGAGATAGGTCCGTTCAAGAAATCTTGCTGCGACAGACATTTGCCCCCATCAAGCAGCAGAAACATTGTGTGTTGTTGGCCATTAAGGGTATAGAACTGCAAGCCTTAATGAGACAGAATCCACATGGTTTTTTAGAAAGAGTCATTTTCTTATTTTTTTGTTGTTGTTGTTACTGATATAGCCTTCCCTTCCAGGAAATGTCAATATCAATGAATTGAGATCCAGTGCCTCAGATTCTTTTTGTAGTTGAAAGTCATGCAAGTTATCTGTGGAAAGGTAATTTTTATTGGATTTCCAATTAAGCCCTAGAGCTGTTCAATAATCTGAGCATCACAAAATACTAATTTCCATTCAAACTAAAAGAGGTCTTCCCTAGTAATAGGCATTGACCATGACCACCATAATCCCAATATTGAAGCAAAAGTATGGTTTTACTTTAAAAGGCAAGTGATCTTTTTGAATTTTTCCAAAGATGAACTTGGTTTGTAGAACTCCAACTTCCAAAGAACAGAGAAACTGACATAAAATGGATTTATTCTACAGGGGGTTTCTCCAGCACCAGTGTGTAATCTGATGATTATTCTGCTAAATATTCCAATGTTAAAACATGCAATTCCTTTGGTGTTTCCGAATTAAGCCCCTGACACCAAAATGATGTGGTGAGATCCAAAGAGACCTCTGTAATGTCAAAGCATGTATGGCACATGCAGACCCTATACCTCCAGTGTGTCATACAAGGATTTTGTTGAATAAATACTTGTGCTAATGCATTCAAACTGAACCATAGCACTTGAGATACCTGTTTTTGAACGTTTGGCCTGTAGTATGTTATCATTCAGTGCTTTGTGCTAAAATGAGCTTTTCAGCTAGAGAAACCTCTTCCTAGATTATATTTGACAGGTGCCTACCTGAATTAGCCCAGACATGTATTGCTCATTTCCAGAGCTCTTTCAAATCTGTGGCATTAAAGCTGTTTTGGTCAGGTCTGTGAATGTGGGAGGCAAGGATAACGTTAAAATAAATCTTGTCCTGACTGCTTTTCTTTCAGTTTCATGCCTGAGTTAAAGTCTCCTCAATTCCAGAGTCCAGAGACCTTTCAAACCCTCCAGGCCCATGTCCTAAAGGACATGACTGCATATATAAATATATATATGTATTTGTATCATATCCATTCCCTCTTGCTGTGGCTGGTGACATTAGGAACTGCAACTGGCAATTGTTTTAAATGTGTTTCCTGCAGATTGCTCAAAGAGAAATCCTGTCCTTCTACAATCCCCAATAACTGGAAGAAGCAATAAAGAAAGACATCCCTATTGAACTATGTGCTGTAAGTTTATATACTTTTTAATGAATTCAGTGAGTGTTCCTGATGAAATTAAATTAAATTTTTCTCTCGTTGAGTTCACACAGCACTCCAGTTTTTAAGTGGTATGCAGCTCTCAACAGAGGACTATACTATTCATTAGATGGCTCTTTTTTAACTAATTTGTAGCCTGCCTTCTCACTTTTTCCCTTGTCTGTTTGGTCAGATACTATATATCCATAGTATTAACAGAACAAAATATGCTGACTTTAGACAACATCCAAATTGAAGATTATCTATCCATTAATACTTATTGGGAGTAGTTGATATTGTTTCGAGGTGGTTAACTCAGGGATACATCATAGGAGGGGTCTTATGATTACATTTTTCTGTTCAAACTTCTTTTGACATGTTTGCCGACCATAAGGAAAGGATTACTGATCTTTATTTATGCATCTGGGATAGCTGTTCATTATTGAATATACTGAAATCTTACAAAGAGCTGCTTTCTTTGCAAGTATAAACATGTCTTGTTGATGATACTTCATTTGCCTAAGGTAGGAGTCGCAATTGTATCCAAAATTTAGTGGTGTGAAATTACTGAAGAAATGCAAGTGAGATAGTAATAATTATCATTGATGCATCCTGGTCTGTTTGTTATTCTGGGGAACACTAAAATTATATCAGAATTATTAATTGCAGCAAAAGAACAGGAGGTGCTAAAGGTAACTTGTGTCACAGTTGTATCATGCTTTTCCTCTAAAAAATCTGGGGCAGTATGCAGAAGGCATCCCATTTTTTCCCCTCACTTGAGTGAGTGATAGTGAGTAAGGCTTGAGTGAGTGATAGTGACTTCCCCAAAGCTGTTCAGTGAGTATCATGGTTGAAAGAATAAATGGTCTGTTTAATACTGCATGTACTATGCAACAGGAGCTCAGAGGTGATAGCTGTAACCTACGACTCCTATGGGCACGTGGCTGTGTAACAGCCCTATTCTGAGGGTATATGCTGGCACACAGCACCACCTCTCAAAGGAGTTACCATTGGTGAATGGAAGGGTCCTTGCCCTGGCACCCTTTTACCTTCCACTGCCACCCTTTCAACTCCAAATATGGCAAACCTATCTGCCACCAACAAGGTTTTTTACTTATAGAAATGGCGACAGCTTAGATTTCTTTCCTTTCTTCCTCTGATTTGAACCAGAAGAATCCCACTTCCCAGGCTGTCTCTCTATAGAGAGAGGTTGTACTACAATAGTATACTCTGTGGGGTTGCCAACATCAGGTTCTGAAATACCTGTAGATTTGATGAAGCCTGGGAAAATGGAGTTTAGGGAGACTTCCAAAGAAGCCATTTTCTTCAAGAGGAGGGGAAGAATTTAAAAAAATAAATAAAAAATAAATAAATGATTCCTGTAGTCTGCAGATCAGTTGAAGTTCTGGGTGATTTGTAGCCCCACCTGGAGGTTAGCAATCCTAGTACCCAAACTGACTTGCAAAATAAACTCCACACAGAAATGAGGAGAATAAAGGGAATTTAATATAATGCAAGGTAGGGAAATCACAAAAAGGACACCACAAAACACAAAGACTATTGTCTGTAACCAAATCTATTACTATTCTAACACCTTCTTGTCTCTTCTTGAAAAGGGTTAGGAATCTAAGCCAACTTTGGATTTCCCAAGGCAGCTTTGTGTAGCCAACTAAAAAATCCAACCATTTTTTCTCAGTAGACACCAGTACTTTATGGCAGTGGAAGTTCCACTGGCCACCCCTCCTCCTTACTCATAGCAGGCCGTCACTATTAAAAATGAAAAAAGATAAATCATCATAATTAGTTTTGAGGAGAGGTAGATTACGTAGTCACCAATTTTAACAATTAAATAACTTAAATGTGGAATGGTAGATCATAACCCCTCCACAGGAAAAAATACAAAAAAATGTAGAATTATTTTGCATTCATTCATTACCCTCACAGCATCATCTAGCAAACCTGTGTTAGAGGGAGGGTTGCTCTCTTCCAGGTAGGTCCTAAGGTTCTCCAAGAATTGCAACTGATCTCCAAACTACAAAGATCAGCTCCCCTGAAGGAAATAGTCGGTTCAGAGGGTGGGCTCAATGGAATCACTTCTCCAGATTGTAGGATCAGTGCAGAGCTTTTGAACTAGGGATGGAATTCTTCTCCTACATAAAGTTTAAATTCCCTTCCTGGCTAGAGATTGATCCATCTCTAATACTATCTGTCTACCTCAGCCAGCTCCCTCTGTTTGACACACACAGTGTGGCAGAGAAACTAATGATAGCTTTGAAGTAGTATTATACAGAATTGAGTTTTTATACATCTTAGGTCCATCACAGTATCTATAATAGGTGTAAGCCACTCTGAGCCTGGCCTCTGGTGAGGATAGGGCAGGATATAAGCCTAAATAAAGTAGAGTCACAAATCAGATCAGATTCTTTATTTGGTCATTTGACCAGCATAAACTTGCTCTGTCAGGCATCAATAAGTATCTTGCGACTGCTCCCACCAAATCCAATGTAAATCATTTAAAAATAACTAACCCATTAATGCTGATCTCAAGTGGTCCATGATGCAGCAGCCTCACTGAAGGTAGGACTCTGGTGATGTGGGAATCACTTTGAATTCTGTGTTAAAAGAAAAGACTAATATAATAAATAACTCCCATATCCTGAGCAAAATTTTAAAATATATGGCACATTTCTAGTTTGAATGTTTGAGTGCTTCATTTCTTATTGGCAAAATGTAAACTTGAAAAACTTGGGTTACTGTTCATTTTGTAATTAATTTGTTAGTTTGGTCTTTCAGAGCCATTTGTTCTTTCTTGAGAAGCAGGAAATGCATTCTGCATTTCTGCAACAGCCAGGAGCCATCATCAGTTCTAACCCTAATCATGGAAATGTGACTAAAGAATAGAATATTCACTTCCCAGTATCCTCTTATTGACATTTCCCAAGATTTTGTGGGGAGAAGTTTTAAAAGCCTTCTATGACATCAAATTAGGTGTCCCTTTCGTACATGTCACAATTATCTGTGAAAGGAGCCCTTGCTGAGCTTTTGGGGGTCAGTGAAGTGAGGTCTAATCAAAGTGAAGGGTTGTCTAGGTTTTCAAGTGTGGTTTCAATAGCTAAAAACCTGACATCCGAAAACTTTAAAATTAACTATAGCAGAGTCCCAAGACACACTGGGACTCTGCTCTACTTAATACCACAGTTTGGGCTTTAAATATAGTCTGAGTGCTTAGATGCTGGAAAATAAGACTTTTCTAAACAGCTGCTGGGCACTGTCAGGGATGATGCAACAAAGAAATACCACTAAGTGCAGAATTACAGAAATTAAATTTGTAGTGAAGGTATGCCTGGGTATATTTATACTAAATGGTGTTAACTATGGTCTACCTCTGCCAAGGTTTGTGGAAAGAAGAAATCTAGAGAGGAAAAAAGTGTAGAAAGCAACATTACATAGTATGAATTCAGAATTAAATCAGAAGAATGTACCTTTGGTTTAAAGGTAATTTCTTTCAAAGTTTGTATAAAATTGTCAGATTATTTCAGAGAAAAGACAAGTGCAAAATAGATGGAAAATAGACCAGCAACTTTAATGCTAAGATCAGTTAAAAACAGCAGTACTTACATAGTCAGTTCTGGACTCAGCACCTACTAAATTTGCAATAATAATATAAGAGTTATATCTCTCTATTACACCTTCTTCCAGTTATTTTTAACTTGTTACTGTATAAGTTCTAGAGCAGTCTAGTAGAAGACCACCTTGCCTGTCACCTAATGGTACTGTTGTCCTAAACTACAGTCATCAAAATAGCTACTAAAGGCCTAGTATAACACACAGAGTGGATCTGATTCTGGGCTCATGTAATATGGGGTATACATGAACCAAAATGGGATAAAGTTTGTCAACAAGCAGTGAAGTTGTTACTTGAGAGGTAGGGTGGTACTCTTCTAGGCAGGAATTGTCCATACCTCTTGAATTTGGAATTGCCAGCTTTGATGCTTTGGACATGGAATTATCTGTGTTTGACCTTGGACTGCATCCACTGACCATATCTGCTGTGTCCTGACATAGCCAGCTACCTGACTCTGGGTATAGTCTGAATTATAGGCAAAGGTTGCCTGCCATAATGTTCTTCATGCATTAGATTTCCCTGTACAACAGCTGTAATTCAAATAGGCCAATCAGGTCTGTTTCCTGCTTCCAAGCCCTCTTCTTCTCCAATTGGAGGAGCAGTTCCCACTGTCCTCCTCTTGTGCCAATCAGAAGTGCTAATTCTGATTTTCTCAAACTTTCCCCTTCTGTCATTCCCCTGAAAAATAACTTTTGTCTTTTATTGTACTTAATCTCTTTAACTGAGCTCGCTTCCCAATGCCAACTGCTTATGGATTCTGGATTTATTGCCTGAAATTGCTGCTGGATCACCTGCCTGGCTTTTCCCCACTTCCAATAATTCCCCAACACAAAAAGGGATACCTTATTAGTGAATTTATTTAAGCTGTAATCCCCCTTTTTTCCCTAATGGAACCCAAAGCAGCTTACAGAGTTCTCTCCTCCATTTCATCCTCACAACAGTCCTTGGAGGTAGAGTATGCTTAGAGAGCCTGTCTGGTCAAGCTTCCATTGCATGAATGAGGATTTGAACCTGAATTCCCCAAACACTAATACAACACTCTTAACCACTATATACCACACAGGCTCTCCACACTTCCATTCCTCTCTTTCTTCTTTCTCTGTTTCCTTTCTGTTCCCTCCCACTTACCGTACTTCTTATTTCCTTTCTCCTATTCTTTGACATGTGCTTGTTTCCATGGGGGTAATTACTGGGTGAGTACTGATACTAATGGGCAATGGCGTATTTTTGTGTTAAAATCCATTGATCTAACTGCTTTGCTTTTGACTCTCATCAATAAACTATCTCTGATCATTTGACCTTATTACAGCCTTCATTTCCTTTCTCAACCTGCTCTGCAACTCTGTCACTTTTAATTTCAATCCCAAACCTCAGTATTAATTCTCCCCAGCCTGAATCTTGTTCACATGGCTGAGGAAATTTACATGCCGCCCTGACCACATTTAGTAACAATTACCCTTCAACATACTCACAGAGTCATCTTTTAGGAATCTAGTATATTTATTTTTATTTATTTATTTTATTGGATTTTTATACCGCCCCATCCCCGGAGGGGATAATACTCTTCAACAAACTCATTTTTTCTTATAAGGCCCCATTGCATGAATGTAGCAACTGAAGAGTTTATCAGCTTTTTAATCCTCTAACCACATAAATTTTAGAATGGAAGTTTTTAAAAAAACCCTCCCCCCCAAAGTCAATCAGGATAATTATGAGTTACTTTTCTTATGGTATTTCTGTTTGTATTGCAGACTATTGTGTGAGTTTTTGCAGTTGTAGCATTGAACTGCTATGCTTGGGCAGCTTTCATTCATTCATTCATTCATTCATTCATTCATTCATTCATTCTATTTACACCCCGCCCTACCCCCAAAGGGCCAAGGGCTGCTTGACAATGGCATGAAGCCATACATAAAATTAATAAAGAAGTCTAAAAATAACAATCAATAAAAACAAATCATAAAACCATTTAAAACAATCCAACTAAAAATCCCAAATGGCGAGACATATTGTTTCTCCCACGGGAGGCTCACAGGAGATATCATAATTGGGAGACATCCAGCTGCCTTGATGGAAGGGCCTGGCAGAACAATTTCATTTAACAGGCCCTTTTACACTGTGGCCTTTCCCATGTCCTTATATCTAAGCTGAGGAAAGCTAGGGTTTGTCTGGGGTTTATTCCAAGTGCTTTGGAGGTTTCCAGACACTGCTTTTTATGAATGCATGTTTTCTCAGTTTGGATTTCTGTTCACTGGAAATCTCCAATTGCTTCCTGGTGTCTAATGTCTATCCGAATTTTTAAGAATCTGATAGATAAGCACAAACCCCATTCCCCCAAAACAATTGTAGTATAATAAGAACTGAAGAAATCAATGTACAAACTAGACAGGGTACAGTTTGTCTAGTGTGTACATTGGTTTGTCCTAATTTTTAACCATTTCAGAATGCTTTGCAATTTCTGTCCTTACATTTGTAACTTCTTTAAAAGTAATTTCCAAAAGTGCTTATTGCTATTCTCTTTCTCTCTCTGAAATGCTCTTTCCTTTTGTCTCCAAAACCAGTTTTCTGCCATTTCACAAAGACATCTCATAAAAAATTCTGCTGACTCTTCAGAGTTTTGGACTTACTGATGGAAACTAACTCTCCCATAAACTATATTGCATGCTAATCAAATCTGGCCACCAGTTCTGCATAATCTCCATTCTGAAGGTCTGTTAAAAGCAAAGTGTTCAGGAGCTGAAAACTGTGCCATGGCTTATTCTACTGATACCGTGTCATACTATTGCAGAGAAGAGGCTAAACCATCACGGCTGGTGAATAGATCTTATTGCTAAGATCAGTTAAGAACAGCAACATATATTGCCTCAGTTCAGGACACAGCACCACCACAGCACAATTAAAGCTCCCCATTATAAACATCATAGGCTTGGTCTGGTAAAGTGTAGCCATCATATGATTAGGCTGTGCCTTCCCATCTGTCATGATTGCACCATGAGGTTGGTGATGAAGGTCTGGGAAGTTACTGTATCAGTTAGCCCACCCATGTGCTTGACTCCCTTTAAACATTACCAGAATCAGCTATTCCTCAGCAACTGTCATGTCATTCAGATCGTATTTAAATTGGAACATAAAGTAGAGATCTGGAAAAAATATTATGGAACTGCAGAAAGATGCCTGCAGAAATAAAATATTTGAAAGAATTTTTAAAAGTAAGCCCCATATACACAAAAACCAGGAATACTAACTTTTTTGACCTGAGAAAAAGCTGAATATAGAAAAAGCTAAATATAGAAATAATTCAGATCCCATTAGGAATAATATCCATCACCCACATAACAATCCTGGGTTCCGGTTCCGGTCACCGAGTGGAAAAGACGCCTGCTGCCAAGCTCCTTTTAATTGTATTTTTTAAGATAAGTCTTCTTTGATATAAGATAAGCTTTTATTACTATAAGCACATAACAATCCTTCCAAAAGGCAATTTTGTGCAACATAATTTATTTATTTGAAATTTCACATTTCCACTAACAACTGCAGTGAATGCATGTTTGAAAACATGCTTCTTGAGATATAAAAGTGGAGAGCTACCGGTAGTTAGTTGAAAAGAATAAGCAGTGGGTAGGAAAGCAAGATTATGTGCCCCCATTCTCTCCTAAAAACCCCTCCAGTGGCCCAGAGTTCTTTTATCAGCTTTGACAGGTTAGCCAGCTGTTGCCTTTCCTGGGAAGAAAGATCTGGTCAGAGTGGTACATGCCCTGGTTACATCTAGATTAGATTCCTGCAATATACTCTATGTGGAACTGCCCTTTAAAAAGTGGCCCTAAGAGGGAAGAAAAGCTGGGGAAAATCTTGTAAATTAAAAGATATATGTAAATATGCTAATTTTCTATAATTTATTGTAATGGCTGGAAAATGTGGATTTCCTTGGAACTGATACAGGGTTTTCTTGTAAAGCCTGTACACAGCCCTGGATAATGAAGCATACAGCAATTAAAATGCATTTTAAATGCCATGACACAAAATTGTTAGTCTAAAACTATATCCTTTATAGTGGTTTATATGGCTCTCCTGCTTCTTGCATTCATATTTGGCATAACATTCCGATTTTAACATCTCTATTGACAAGCATAATGTGTTTACACTCTTTAATCCTTCCTTCTAAATCGCTTCAAGCCTAATTTATGTTGATCAGCAAAAGTACAACACATCTCTTAATAATATGAGTTTCGGATTTTATTACATTTTATATCAGACTCCCCCAGACTGTAGTAAATGCAACCAAATTCCTCTAAACCGATCACATGGACATTATCTTTACTACAAAAACAGATGCAATAATGCTGTATTTCATTCTGAAACCAGGGACTCCCTCTCTTCCCATCTATTCCAATGCAAATATGAGAGGAGCAATCCAACTGATGTCCTGTGGTCTCTTGGTGTTTTGCCCTTGACTATCTGACAGTGCAGTATGTGTGTGTGCCAATGTTCATTTCAGGTAAATATATAAAGAAAAACCTGCTGAGAGTAAGCGTTATGTGTGCCCTAGGCCCCTCCAGTTATAAATACAGTTAATTTTCATGATGTCCTGTAACATGATTGCTTTACTTTGCTTCATAAAACCACGATGATTATGATCACCACCATCATGGCATTAAAATAATTGGAGCTCCTTTTTTTACTTACATGATCCCTCTATCTTTAACAAATGCTTTACAGAAGTAAGTCAGACAACAACATTTAGCTGTTGGATTTCAGTCAGCTGCACAAATTTTAAAGGCAAGGGAATCCTACCAAGATATGACAGATAAAGATCAGAATCCAAGGATGGTCAATTCACTTTACTGGGGCCTTGAGGTCCAAGAAGGCCTAGACCTGGTTATAAGCCTTTTGCAAGTGAGATTATCTGTTTGTGTTTTCAGAAATGAAATAGATATTTTTTAATCTCATAAGACTGTTGATTATATATGTGGGAGTATCCCAAATATGTATCAGTCTCAGAGAAAATATGCTTGGGTCTCTTCAACATTAGTTCCTAGTAGCCCTCTGATTTCTTCAAATACCTCTTTTGAGATGAAGATGGCTCAGTGTCATTCTATGGAATTCCATGGAAACTTCACACATACGGAATTTTTAAAATTTGTCAGTCGATGCTTGAGCAAAACATTACAATTTCTGCTTCTCCTCTACTAAGAACCACTGAGCAGAAGAGGGGATTTCAGCTCACAGGTTTTCTCAGAAGTACAATACTAGAAAAGTATAGGATGCATCTGGTGAAATTTCCTCTTATACACAACTATTTAGGATACAGAAGCCCCAACCACCACCATTAGGTAGGAAAATGAGTCCCTCATAGTTCAGAAAATATTATTGGTCCCCTGTAATCTTAGTAAAGTTGCCAAACTCCAGGTGGAGATGAAGATCTCCTGTGATTACAACTGCTCTCCTGGTAACAATGATCAGTTCACCTGAATAAAATGACTGTTTTGGAAGATGGATACTGTGGCATTATGCCCCATTCAAGACCCTCCCTCCTATGGTATTATAGTACCATAGAATAAAGGAATTTGTGGATTGTGAATAAAGGAATGCACATTGGGATTGGTGCTTTCGCACATGGGAGTTTTCTGCCTCATGCTCCATTTCCAAAATCACCAAGTATTTCCCAATCCAGAGTTGGCAACCCTAAATAAGAACATAAGAACAAGCCAGCTGGATCAGACCAGAGTCCATCTAGTCCAGCTCTCTGCTACTTGCAGTGGCCCACCAGGTGCCTTTGGGAGCTCACATGCAGGATCTGAAAGCAATGGCCTTCTGCGGCTGTTGCTCCCGATCACCTGGTCTGTTAAGGCATTTGCAATCTCAGATCAAAGAGGATCAAGATTGGTAGCCATAAATCTTTGTGATGTGAGCATCAAGAATGGCCACATTTTTCTTCATGTGGTATGAATCAGGATGATCAGTAGCATCACAATAAAGAATTGTGAGGATCTGTCTACTATTTTGGAAGAAGGTACTCCTGTTCTCAACATTGGCAAAAGAGGAAAGGGCTGAAAAGGTGGAGGGGTGTGTGTCTTAAAATACAATAGGCCTTTCATTTTTACAGCCCAATCCAGAGTGGGTGGGGGAGGGGGCGAAGTGACTTGTGGAGGCAGTGTGGGTCCATGCTGGAAATTTGCCCTTCCTGGGGCACTTACCCTGGCAGAAGGGCAAATATGCTGACGCATGGTTTCCACAGCCACCTGGGATGCTTGGACATGGCACCCAGTGCTACATCAACATTCCCACACTGCTACCAATCCAGTTGGTGCAGCAGAGATATGGCGGAGGCATTTCTGGGGGGTGGAGCCAACTAGTCAGCTTACATCCCTGGTTTTGTGGTCATTTCAGAAATGAAATGTGACATAGTTCATGGACTTATGCCTTTTGGGTGATGCAAGTTCATTAAGCCCTATGGAGGGATTTATGGCAACAGGGTTTTTTTTGGAGGGGGGGTGTCAACCACTCCACACTGCCAGAAAGCCCTCTGAAAGCAGCAGCACAGTACCGTCACTGGTCACCCAGGGCTATGGATTTGGCTGCCCATCTAGCAATGGGCTGAGAAAGCATGGTCATTTTCTTGGAGCTGAGAAACTAAATTTAATATCTACCATCAAACTCACTACAAGGTTGGCATGAAGCAAAAACTTTCTAGGGGTTGGGTGTGAAAACGTCCAGAATTCTAGCACCCACAAATTGCAGAATCCACTCCAATGGAATCCTTTGCAGAATCTGAAATAGACCAGATCAGTGCATCCTTTGGTGCTGTTACTAGGGAATTTTCTCAGAAAAGATTATGAATAAATGCTTTGGGTAAGTCAATGCCCCCAGGCAACATTTTCCTCTGTAAAGTGCTGTCTCAGTGTCTAGGTAAGTGTAGTTGAAAGAGTTTTATTGTAGCTGTTTTCCTAAGAGCTATACATACATCATCATGGAGAAACCATGTTTGGAAATAAATCCCCAACATCTAAGAGCTCCATTCTGAATGTTGAATCTAGTAGTGGCATTTGTGAAAGTGACAAAATATTTACGCAGTTGGCATTAGTCCTGTCCAGGGCTTCTGGAAATAAACAGATGTCTTGTTAAATAGTATAAAGGTGAGGAAGGAAAACGCAAGGGGGAAATGTCTGACATATTATACAACATGTGCAAACAAAGTCACAGATTCTGTACAGGGGGAAAAAAACTCAGGAATTAATAGTTCTCCTTGGAATCTGAAGTCAATCTTAAATGGAATTATGCTGATCATTTCTTCCAGAATGTCTGAGAGACACTTGTCGTATTTTTTTCCCCCAACGCAGCCTTAAAGTGCATGTAGGGGAAGGCATAGAAAAAGGTTAATGCATAACTGTGCAATATACAAAGAGATATGTATCTGAGGTCATGTGCAAAATACAGAAAGTATCTTTCCAGGGGCTTCAGGACAAAATTCAAAACAACAACATTGCCCACAATGTGTGTGTTAATTTTCTTGTCATATTTTCTACCACAGTAACTGGAAAAAGTTGAAAGTCTGTTCTAGCAGCATAACCAGGACTGCTGCAACATGATACAGTGTTTGCCAGTAACACCATCAGAGAGGAACAACATATTCTTCCTCACATGCTTGGCATAAGGAGCTGTTTTTAAAGTTGTATTTTTCTTTTTCTTGTAATATGCTGATGGATTCATCTATGTTGTGTGAATATTCAAGTCGCCCTTTAAAATTCTGCAAAACAAATTGTTCCCTAAATCATTGACCCACCATTTCAAGAACATTTTGCATCCATTTTTTCCTATGAACAGTATGTACTTCTTTGACCTTAGGTAATTTTATTTTACCTGAGTACTTCAATTAACTAGAGCATGCTGAATTTCTTTTTATTTCACAGCGTTAAAGGCACAGAGGTCTGCCAACAGAAGCTGGAATTCCTGCTTTTCTTAACCTTGTGCTAGGACCTTTACTTTATGTGCACCATTGTGCTAAAAAGCAAACTACATTTTGTACCAAGAAAAGCAAATGAATAATATTAGCATAATATATTTTGTTTTTCTAGTCTTGGGGAAGGGGACGGAGGGCATCGCTGATCACAGGAAATAATGGATTCAGCAAATTCCCTGGCTTCTATGATTTTATTAGTCATTGCCCAGACACTTTCAAGTCTGGCTGCTTCTATCCAGCATGGATTTGCTGCTTTGCTTTCATTGCCACTGTGAATGCAGAGGAATGCACATTGGGATTGGTGCTTTCGCACATGGGAGTTTTCTGCCTACTTTCTCTTGACTTTTCATTCCATGTGTGCTCTGTTGGATATGACTCCATATTGGCTGTCAGGGGTATGGTCATTATGGCTACTGTGGCAAGTCATCACCCCCCTTTGGGTTATTTCTCTTCATGTGTGTGCTATGGCAGCTCTGTTAACATTTGAAATGGAAATAGATAGATGGCAGTAGATTATTATAGTACCATAGAATAAAGGAATTTGTGTGATCAGTTTGCCTATAATCTAAACCATGGATTGTGAAGTTGTACTTTGTTGTGATAGCTGAATGATTCAATAAATCATGGTTTGTAATTGGGTTGTTAACTACAGTTTGTATTGATTAGAGTTTGTTGTGATATCTGAATTCACAAACTATAAGCTGACTTTTGCAGCTGCCTGTCCACAGAGACAGCATTATATCAAGGCTATCTTCCTCTGTTTGGAGGTGGGAGAGAGACAAGAAGCAGACAAACTATGATTTATGTACAAACCACAGTTTGTTATTTGCATTTAGAAAACCAGACATAGTTTGTTGTTTGCACAAGCCATGGTTTAAACAATCCCCAGTTTATTGTGACTTCTGAATGTGTCATTTATATTGAAAATAAATGGATTTTCCTCATATTAGCTTCAAAATTAGGAAAACACTGTATAAAATTACATTAAAGTTTCTGCAATGAAGGCTTGATGTGTCTCAGGTCAGATTAAGGTCAGACTCTCATTTAAAAATGATAATGAGCATGACTGGGCTATGTATATAATGGGAAAGAACTTGCAAATTAACGGTAATCACATTACGTCACTTGCTTTCTACATACTGTACATTCAACAGATTAAATGTAATTTTTGGTCTGAGAAATTATAGGGTTTGTAACTCCTATGATTTTATCTGGAGGATTTTAGCTGATTCTTGGAGACTGTTTCACAATACCTCAACTTTCATTAAAAGATAAAGTCACCAGCCTTAGACTGACCCTTGAGTAAATCTTGTGGTGTTTATTATGCATATTTCTAACCTTCCTGCCTGAAAAGAAAATTAAAAGTTATGTCTAAAAAGAGATCCTAAAGTTTTACAAACTATAAAATGAATAACCTTCATTTGGAAAACAAACAAACATATTGATTATCCCAACCCAGGGGTCCATATTTTCTTAGACACTTGGAGTTCTATACTCAACACCTATTCTGTGTCCTGTGTCAGCAAACAAGCCTTTTGTTAGTTGTTCATAATTTCTGACCACAAGTTGTTCAGAACTGTTGATTTATAAACCACTTTTGAAAAGGATTATCTTCTAGATAGACCAGAAAGCAAATTTATATTATGTTTGCAGACTTGTTGAAGAACATGGGCTCATTCCGCACATGCAAAATAATGCACTTTCAAACTGCTTTCAGTGCTCTTTGAAGCTGTGCGGAATGGCAAAATCCACTTGCAAACAGTTGTGAAAGTGGTTTGAAAACGCATTATTTTGCGTGTGCGGAAGGGGCCTTGGTCAGCTATCAATTTCACTTGACATGAGGAGGCAGGAATCACACATGCTGAACTGTGCTGAGTATTGCTTAAGTATGTGTTTTGCTTTAAAGTTGGCTGTCAAACTGAATCACCATTTTGGTACAGGTCCTTCAGGGATGGGCTGGGAAGATACATTGGCCTGGAAAAAAGGCTCCTCCTTTCCCCTGCTATGATTCTTCCGTTGCCACATCTTTCTGGTAGAGACACAGCTGGCTGGTGGCAGTGGCTACTGGCAACTCACCAGGGCCAGAGCTAGGGGAAACTGCACCCGGGGCATACTTGCGCCCTGTGCCCTGCCACACCCCCGCCACGCCACGCCCCTGCACCAGCGCGTGCCCAATGCATCGCGCACACCCCTTTGGATGCTACGCCACTGCAACTCACGCAGGACCAGGGCCACCATGTACTAGCCTCACCTTGCTTGCCCAAGGCCACTGCACAAGGTGGTATGAGGTGAGTCTCATCTCACACATGGTGGTACCACTAGGCCATCAGCCCATCAGGAAAAGGGGTGAAATTTCCTGATGGTTATAATGGCTGATCCATCCCTAAAGCACCCCTGAAACACTTGTGCATTCAGGAATATGACAGACATTTGTGGTGAAGTGATCTAACTATTGGTGCACATGTTAATACTCAAACAATGTGTGACATTACTCAGGGCTGCATCCACATAGGGACTGGAAAAAGGCACTCCCCCACTGTGAAGCAGCAGCAAGTGCAGTAAGAATGTGCTGCTGACCTTGATGCTGACCCCCCCCCCCCTTTTCTCAGTCAACTCAGTACAGAAGGGATGACAGCATGGCAATCACACAGCTCACCCCAAATCCCCTTTCCCCTTCCCAGATGCACCGTGGCTCAGCTGTGAAATGAAAAAATGCCATCACATGAATCTTCTCTGCCTCAGTGATCTATGTGTTCTTGCTCACCACATAACTTACTTTTGACAAAAATCCACAGTCTTTACATGTGGCACCTTAATAAAATGACGTTAACTAAGACCAATGCACTTTCAATCCACTTTCAATGCACTTCGCAGCTGTGTGGAATAACAAAATACACTTGCAACAGTTGTGAAAGTGGATTGAAAGTGCATTATTCTGCATGTGCGGAAGGGGCCTAAGAGAAAGATTTATAGTTCTAAACTAACCTGATTTCCCCAAAATCACAAGAGGCTTTGTGGGTCTCTTATGTTCCAAGAAATGGCCTGTCTCTATTGAGAGCTCAGTGGTGGGGGAAAAGAGTACATTTCGCCCCTTTTTTTCTCCCACAATTTCCCATCTTTAGCATCTGCAGTGCTCATGGGAGCATCCATAGCAACAGGAATATTGGCTCAGTAGTTTAGACTGCAAACCCATACTGAGCTAAGGCTGAGCATATGCTTTACATTCAGAAGATCCCCCGTTCAACCCTGTCCCCTGACAATGCCAGAGAAAAGGATCTCTGTTAGCAGGTCTAGAAAAGGTCTGTTCCTGAAACCTTGGAATGAAACCACAAATCAGAGATCAGTGACCTTACTGAGTATAGGTCAAACCTCTTCTGTCAATGGAAATTTGCTTTTCGTGTGTGTGCATGCTCTATTTTGTTGCAGACTTTTTTTTTTTGCATTGTTGTTACGGGATATAAATGTTGCTTATATGCATCACTTAAAAAATCCATCATTTCCTTAAATGTCAAGAGCACATTTTCCTCCTTTAAACAGACTAGAATGCAGTAACAGGAGAAGGAATGAGGGAAATTGTCTAAGAGGCTATCTTTTTGCAGTGACAGTTGTCTACAGTTAATGCAATAGCCTTTGGGGAGAAGAAAGTCTTGGGTTTAATAGCTAGTACACTGCCTGCTAATTGATGTTATGGATCCATTTAACTTACATAGGCTTGGCTCGCAGAAGCTATCCACTTGAACATTGCTGGAACAACTTTTCTCCTTCTCCAGATACGTGGTTGAAACACCTCTTCAGGGAGTGAATAATGTGGTCTCTTCTGTATTTACAGCATGTGATCAAGTGAATGCCCCTTTCAGAGTCACGTTTATCCAGCTTCAGTTGTTACTGATCTGATGGACATTAACATTTATGAATCAGGGGAAATGCAGGCTTGTCATTGCATAATCTTCATGTTCTGCTAATAGGTTTTCCAGTCCAAGCCTGCATGAAAAGGCCCAGATGAAAAACATTTGCAAGTTGTTAATGGGAAATGAATTGTACTTTACCCTGAGGGTTTTGTGGTATGAGGAAGACAACACAAGATCTGAGAGTGACCTCACGCCATCTCTTTTGGACTGCTTTACCAAATGAAGATAGGAGACCACATTGCTACAAGCCAATATGTGTATTTATTTCTGTGTAAACACTTTATAGTTACAGAAACCTCTTAAAAACAGAACAAGAAGGAAGTAGCTGCTTTGATCTGGGATGTGGTGCCTGTTTATCTAAATGTGGATGTGACTTTTTTCTTTTTAATTTGCCTGTTGGTATATTCATCTTTAGTTTTTGGCTTCAGAATGGACTCAAGTTACCATGTTAACATGGATAACGATTTATTATAGTTTTATAATTAGTTTTAAAAGGGAATTTCTTCATTGTAGATATATTGGAGTAAGATCTGGGAAAGCTGGGCTCAAACCCTACCCAGTCAGGAGTTCACAGGGTGACCTTAAGGCTGCTAAGCTGCCTCAAAAGGGTTGTTGTGAGAATAAAATGTATCAGGAAGAACCATGTATGCTACACTTCTTGGAACAAGGCAAGATGACACATGCTGCATAGATAAATCTGTCCTTTTTCCCAGGGGTGATTAGCCATTGTAGTTCTGTGACTGGAGAGATGGAATATAATAGAAGTGAACTGTTGTATTAAAACTGTACATAAATATATCTCAATTACGTAAGCATACTATCATAGGTTATACATATAAAATTACCTAATTACTTACCATACACAGTCTTTAAAGTTTCAATACATAGATGTGTCCCGTTCTGTTGGGCTGGACATTCAGAATGTCTGATGCTAAAACTGCATGAAGAATTCATATATTGGTTGCCCAGCATATTAGCAGTACTAATTAGTAACAGCTGGATAATTATAATGTCTGTAGTCATCATTTGCCATCGGACCAAGATTTTTCTCTCTCTTTCTTAGGTCGTAACAGAGCTAAGGAACTAGAGCTTAAACCCTGCAACGACTTAGGAACCCCATATGAGTTCAATGAGAAGCACCAGTTCTCCAGACAGAATTAAAGAGATTATGTTCTAATAGAAATATTACATGTTCACAAAAAGCTTGAAAAATCAATTTCATTATTTAATCCACAAAGCACATAAGTTTTCAATTTAAATATTTATGTACAATTGTATTGTACATAAATATATCTCCATTACATAATGAAATGAATTGTGCTATATATACATAGTTTTAATACAGCAGTTCTATTCTGTTTATTTATAATTTTAAACAATAACATTTTAATCTTAGTTAAGATTATAATTTTCTAGTGCATTTAAAATGTATATTACATTGCATTTATACAATAATTTGAGGAAGATATTCAGATATACTTTATATATATGGAATAATGTTGTAAATGGATTGTGAGTTTCAGGCCACAACTGAGATTGTGATCCCTTATATTCTGTAGGCAAGATAGAATCACATTGCTGAAGTGGTATTTTTCTATGAAACAGAATTGCACCAGACTTCATTGTGGACTTTTTTCCCAAGAAATTTACCTTGATTGGGGACTTTTAAACCACATTTACTTGGAATAATTTTTACCACTTCTGTTGTGGATTCTCTGAATGTTACAGATTGATTCCAAGTCCATGTGGTACCAGTTGGCATTTATAATATCGGTTTTAGGACTTAGTGTATATTCCATTTTTATGTCCAGGGTTGCACATGTATAATAATATTAAATTCACACTTATAGCATAGTTCCCACAACCAACCAAAACCACTTTAAGAATCTTCCGTTTCAGTGAGGTTCTGGATCCAAGGTGAAGTGGTCCCATTATCACTGAAGTCCATCTTTGGAACTTCTTTTTCACAGGAAACTTCCCATAAACTCCATTTGGGGGGGCTGCCTCCCCCCACTTTCTGTGTGACTTTGTTTAGTCATACTAGGTGGAGCTGTTGGTTTCAGTTTCTAGTTCTTCTTAGCAATTGCTGATGTCTGTAAGAAGTACTTTCTTTGCAAATAAAAGCTGTTTTTGGGACCAGTTTGACTCTGCTGAATGGACTTGAGAATGAGTGCTTAAGTGAATACTCCAACCCAATCTCTTGTGTAAACAGAAAACCATGGGGAAACCCCATTGCAAAGCAAACAGCCTAGCAGCAAGCAATAAATGCACAAAAGCCCTGAGTCTACTAAGGCACCCAAAGCAGGGCTGTACCTTGGTTGGGCAAAGGACAGCAGGTGCCCTGGTTGGTGGGCAGAGAGGTGGTAGCGGCAGGAGATGGGGAGGTTCATGGGTTGTTCAGCAAAACCTGCACCCCCTTCCCCCAATTAGACTGCTGCTAGGAGGTGAAGGGAAAGGAGAGGGAGACCCTAGGCTTTAGAGGAGAGTCACATCCATTTGCTTCTTTTCCTACTGTCTTCAATGTTTCCCAGCATAATTGTCTTTTCCAGTGACTATAGTAGCTTCAATTTAGTCATCTTAGCCTCTAACAGCATAATAGCCAAATAAAGCTTTTCTTGGGCTGTACTTTACCAGGCTGCAAAGGAGTGTGAGGTGTGTTTGTTGTTTCTCATGTCAAAATTATGTCTACTGGTTTTTTTTTAAGTCCAAAGAAAGGCTAGGCTGAGAAACGTTCTCCTTGGGCTACTACTGCTCCCTCTGAGAAATTTGCCCGAAATACAAGCAGGATCAGGTATCAGTGTAATGCAGTAAAGTTCTGTTTCTTTTTGTGCACATTAAATGCAATTAACTTGAGGATGGATTAAGAATTTTCACCCTAAATATCTATTTATACACTTATGGCCTTCACGATGGGATACTAGTAGTCTCTGCACAACTGATTCTGAATTTGAACAGGCAATGGCATTTCTATTACCATGTCTTCCTATTCAGTGTTATATATGTAGCTGTTTAGTATTTTGGCATTCACTTGCATTTAGTACTGTGGATATAAGCTTGGTTTATGAGTGTTTACACTAGTGTGTAAATGTGTAATTTATAACTTCAGCATATAAATCAACATAGTTAAAGGTCTTGTCCCTTGTGCCTTGAAGTCTGTTTCCAGATTTAGAGGAAACTTTTAAAAAATACTGTTTAGTTTTCCTCTAGTTGTGGTGCATGGAGGGAGCCATATATTGCTCTGAGCAACAGCAGCAGCAACTGACCAATGTCAATAACAGTGAGGTTATGTTCATGTGAAAGAAGAATAAGTATTTTGATCCAAATGTAGAAGAGCAACAGCTTGTCAGAAAATGTTATATTTACACAATGAATGGCTTCCTATTTGGATCTTTGAGTGGTGTTATCATGGCCCCAGGGGCTGATCCATTGGAACCAACATGTTTCCAATACTTAAAGCTAGTTGTGGAGTAGCATTTAACACTTGAAGGGGAAAGCTACCCATGCAAATCCAGAAAGCTTTGACACTCTAAAAAGTCTCAAAATTGAATGTTTTTACCTATCCATATGCCGTTAAAGATCCTTCACAGTCCTTCAGCAGTGTGTGACCATACACAGTATAGTTCTATATATGTCCATGTGAGCAGGGCCATCCATTCTAGGTTTTGAGGAGCTCCAAATAGAGAGTGCCCAGTGGCCCCTACCCCTCAGTCATACCACAGCCTCCCCCGGATATTACCTCCCTCCCCCTCCCCCCATGTGCCTCTACCTCCCTCTGCCTGTTCCCATCACCTATGATCACACTTACCTACAATGTTCCCATGGGATTTTTTTGTGATGGTGCTGGGTAGTATGTGTGACAGGGAGTGGCACCATTGCAATGACCACATGCCCTTCCCCAGCGATGCTGGGCAGGACAGGAATGTTAGTGGAAGAACACTTGCAAGTAGATGAATGGAGGAAGGGTATACAGGCTTGTGGGTAGGGAATTGGTGGCAGTGGCCCAGCCATAATCCCTGTGCCCCAGCAGATCTCACTCAGCGTACAGCCCTGCATGTGAGTAATGGAGCCATGTAGGTGGGATAGAAACACAATTTTTCTCCACTTGATTGGCACTTTCCCTCTCAGCAGGGCACCAGCTGCATAGCAAAGACCCACACAAACATTGTCAATCAAAAGGTTGTATTATTGTTCCATGCTTTCTGCAGAACCTGCTTGCTGCATATGTGACATGTGCTGAAGTCTACCTCATCATAGTGAAGAACGTTCTAGGAAGGTGCAAGCCACCCCCTTGTGATGAAATGGAGGAGTATTAGAGTTCTTTCTTGGCAAATGCGATAGAGCTTCACATTGGAGGAAAGGCCATTTTAGAGGTCACTACAGATAGATGACTGGAATGAGATAAGCTATGCCAATTGCAAAACAGAATGATGTGGGAAATTCCTGTCTGATGTCAACAGTTATCATATTGGTAAAGGAGGATTTCCAGTGACAAACAAGGAGACAGCTAAACTGCCCATAATAGTAAGAACGCAAACACTTTTAGCTAAATGTTTGACTTAGTGAGATATAAACAATTTCTCTTCAAGTTAAGATACTTATTTACCAGGAAGTATCTAGAAACAATGTTCGCCTTGCCACAGAAAGAAACTCATGCAGCACACAAAAAGTCTGAAGCATAAGCAGGTATTTCATTTTTAAAATTACAGCACTTTTGTCAAGAGGGCTACTACAATTAATACAACTTATATCTGCATTGTAAATAAAATGTTGCAGACATTTGATAATTTCCATATGAGATTTTGAACCATTTTGAAAGCAGAGTTGCATGAACATAAGTAGCCTGCTGGATCAGACCAATGGTACATCTAATCCAGCATCCTGTTTCAAAAAGAGCAGACAACAAACGACTCCCAGAAAGCCCATGACCAGAGTTTGAGAGCAACTGTAGTCAGTTATATTTGAAAGTCCTGACTATTACTTGTTCTCCAAGAGTTTGAGTAATTATCGTTAAAGCAATCTACAGCTTAGATTCTAATTAGATTCTACGTGATTTTATAACAGTAAATAAGGTTGCCAGCCTTGAAGGTGGGGTCTGGGGATCACCTGGAATTACAACTGCTCTCCAGACTACAGAAATCACTTCCTCTGGAGAAAATGGCTGCTTTGGAGGGTGGCTTTTATGATGTTATTATATCCCCCCGAGGACTCTGTCCTCCTAAAACTATGTTCTTCCTAGGCTTCACCCACAAATCTCCAGGAATTTCCCAGCTTGGAGTTGGCAACCCTAGCAGTTAATTCTGTAAGTGAATAATTCATTTTATAAGTGAATAAATGAAAAACTGTCATTTAAAAAGAATATTTGTGGCCCACCTTCCAGACCCATGGTCTTTAGGCAGCTTCCATACAAAATTAAGTTAAAGCAACATAAAAGATCCATATTAAAACTAACCCTGGCCAAAATAATATTACAAGTCATTATTTTAAACACCTTCAAAGACCGAAAAATAAAAAATAAAACCCAACATTACAAAATTGTGAAATACAAAGCAGACAGGATGAACAAAGTTCATTAATGAAGAAACAGAAACCACACAAACCAATGCAAAACTAAAAGCCTGGGGAAAGAGAAATGTTTTTACCTGATGCCTAAAATGGAAGAAACTTGATACCAGGTGAACCAACTGAAAAAGGACTTCTATAGCTGAAGCACCACAAAAGAGCCTGGTTTCCACCAGTCTTTCTCCAGAAGGTAGAGGTATATGCAACAGGGTATTATGTGGTACATTTTTAACTTAAGCTTGCTCCAAGAAGGTCAAAGTAGGTTACAAGAACCTCTCCCATGCTATCCTAAAAAACCATCCTGTGAGGAAAATTAGTCTGGGAAAGTATGACCTGTCCAACATCAACCAACAAGCTCTATGGAAGCTTGAATTTCCCAGATGATAGTCAAACATTCTAACCAGTATACTACACTGATTCCATAGTATTCTATGTCTATTCTTTTGGCATTTCATAATTTTGTCTGAATTTCTTAATCTGTATATATCACATATAAAAGTGAACTTTTAATTTAGCAAAAATAACATTGTTCACTAGGGTGCTGTGTGGTTTCCGGGCTGTATGGTCGTGTTCTAGCAGCATTCTCTCCTGACGTTTCGCCTGCATCTGTGGCTGGCATCTTCAGAGGATCTGATTGTTCACTAGTTTTGAACTTGAAATCTATAGTTTTCTTTCATCCTGGTCAGATATTGAACTTGACAGTATCTTTTGGCATCAAGCTGCCAATCTATAGATTAGTTATGAATGATTTTTTTTTATTGCCCTTAGGATGTTTACATGTGGTTCCATCAACAACCCTAATTTCAAAAACAGTTCTTGCTAGATCATGCAGTGAGATTATATCTGCCAGTAGCAGCAGATGGTTGAGAGAGCACAAGGTACTGGATAAAAGGTCAGAGTCAGGAAGTCCATAGTCATTAACCTTTCTCTGCACATATCCAAAGCTCAGTTGTTGTGTATTTTTCCCGCACACAAAACACAGTATTGGCAGGAAAATGCAATTTCCTCAACATTATTACATAAAGTCCTGTATAGAATGTGGTTGCATTTCATGGCCCCTATTGGAAAGGCCTCATCATGTGAAACGAATGGTGCAGCTGGCCCTTCCTTATCTACATAGGTTTACTAGCAAGTCAACACCTGGCTTTAAATTATTATTTCTATTCTCCCCCACTCTACATTTCTAAGCATTCACAGCATATTGCTCTGCTAAGTCCAGTTTTAGATATTACAAAATATAGCATTTTAAATAAATCTGGTAGGTTTTTTTGTTCTTCTTGTTATTCTCTAAAAAGGTCCCACATTGCCACCACAATATAATAACATGTCATAGGCTTGCTTGACTCTTGTTCAGGAGAAAGCTATTGTGCACCGGTCCCTAGTACCAGTGCAAGTCATTGCATGCATTCATGTTGGCATTGGAAAGCATCTGTCGTTGATGTGATTCAACAAGGTCAAACACAGAACATATATGACTGACTTCTGCACTCAACTCTCCTTGACACAGAACGTTTAATTATTTTGAAAACCCTTTTCTGCTTGCAAATGATACTTTGTCCACCCAATTCTTCCCACAATTTTATCCCTCTACTTACCTTTGTTTTTTCACATATATCATCAAGCTCTCCGGTCTCATGAGATCCTAGTCCTATTGCACAGCCATGCTATTGATTAGAAAGAGCTGAAGTTAACCTGCAGCTAACATTTCCTTGTGCTGAGGCAAATAAGTGTGATTTTCAGCTTGCTGAGATCTGACTTCCAATGCAATGATGATTGACAGGCAAACAACCTATATAATTGATTTTTCCCAGCTGCTTTTTTTTACATGTTGAGTTTCCTTCCCCAACCATATGCACATCCAATTTGCTTCAGTAGAGTGACAGTCGTTCAGACAGTAGTGAAACAGAAACAGCAGAAATCAAGTAGTAATTGTGCTTTCTCATTGGGCCTTTCCCCACTTCCCTTAAGCCCCGCGCTACTCGAGGAGAGTAGCGTGGGGTCCCTCGGCACTCCCCACTGAGAGGGGCGGCGACAGCAAGAGTCGCTCGGGCTGCTGCTGTCGTCGCGTCTCAGCGCCGCAGCATCCCAGGCGCTCTTCTCAACGGCGCCTTTTGATGGCCCCGTGCAGAGCGCGGGGTCGTGGGGACGGCCGGGCGCTGCTTGGGATGCTGCGCGCTGAGAGCAGCGCGCGGCATAGAGGGGAAGGATGAAAGTGGGGAAAGGCCCATTGTTGGATCACTTAGATCCTACAATGCATGCTGATGCTTTGATTATGCAGATGATGCATTGGGGTCAATCATGCAAGCTGCCCAGTCTGTACAGGTGATAAAGACTGAGCAAACGACTTCAACCAGCAGATGTGTTTCTCACATTACTGAATTCTTCTCCATGCAACAAATGCCAATCACAAAATCAGGAAGTTTCCCAGCCTACCTTATTTATCATGAGCAGGGAATAGTGTTTACCTATTGACTAATTTTAAATATTTTACTTGTTTACTTATTTTGAAGAGGAGCAATCACCCATATGAGCTGCAACATGTTGTCTGGAGTGGTGTAGCAGACCAGTTTTGATCATCTCAATGAAAACTAAACAGTGGCTTAGGATGAAATTATTTTCTCCACGTCACTTTGTATATTTCTCAGTTGTACGACAGGAGGCACAAGAAGTTGTCATTGGAAGGTATACCTGAGGAACCTTGGGATATGTAATGTCTTCTATTGTTGCTGTTAGTCAATAGGACCTAGGGGGAAATAATTGATTGAAAAGCATTGAGGGAACCTGGGTCTGGTGGTCTGATCTGGTAATAATCTTCCCTGTGCTCTTCAGCTCAACATGTCTAACTCAGCCTTTTGCTCAATCTGTACAGGGATTCTCTCTCCTTTACCATGGATATTGTGATAATTAGTGGAAGTAATGGGGGTGGGGGTGGGGGTGGGGGTGGGTTTTACACATGCAAGTATTTCCTTTGTTGTATCTGCAGAACCTCAAGAATGAGCACCCACATGGCCAAAAAGCATCACACTCAACCCAACCGCCTATTATAGGCTTTGGCTTCCTAGCTTGCAAGGTAGTTTAATTGTATGAAGTGTGATGAGCTGTTGTGGGCTGCCTTGGAGATCCCTAAAGGGCTTGACAAAGTTAGGTTTACTTCTGTTTTATTATGTGTCACATATGGCAGTCTGCATGTGCAGTGGTTAGAGTACCACACTACGAAAGGCTTGCCAGTTCTGGTTTGGGAAATTCCTGCAGATTTGGAGGAGGGCAGGGCTTGGGGAGGGAAGTGAGCTCAGCACGGATGCGATTACATAGAATGTGTCCTCCAAAGAAGCTAATCTCAGTAGTCTGGAGAGCAGTTGTAATTCTGAGAGAATTCCAGGCTTTGCTTGGAGGATGGCACTCCTACTAGTGCCTGTGGGAACTGGGTTTGAATCCATTGTCTACCATAGAAGCTCACCAGGTGACCTTGGGACCATTATAGTATCTCAGTCCAGCCAACTTCAGGATTGTGTTGAAAGGATAAAGGGGACAAGGCAATAAGCTGCTTTTGGATCCCATGAAAAAGTGAGATCTAGATAAAAGATAAAATAATATGACACAACACAAAAAGCATTTTCCATTTCTTGCATTTGTAATTCAATATAAAACCTACATGGATATTTTTATCATATTCTGTCTCACATTAGCAATATTCCCATGTGCTGTGCACAAATAGCAACTGTGGTGTTGGAAAGCCTGGAAAGTGATTTATCCTAAACATGGATAAAAATATTTACTCCATCCCCCTCCCCCCATACATTAGCATGCAGGCTTTTATGACAAGGATCTCATTTCAGAGTTTTTAAAAATAATCAAACAAACGACCCATACTGCTATTTGAGCAACAGATGCAATGATGAGACACAGGCACATAACCTTCTTAATCCCCATTCAAACGATGGATTTGGACAGGGAGAGACCAAACGGGGGTGGGGTTAACGTCAACACTGAAAGGCAGCAAAGCTAGTCTGTCTCCTGATCGCAGGCATTGTGGGAGCTGTGTGCCTTTAGTAAGTAAACTGAATTCTGTACATGCTCAGATGTGCTCCTGATGTCCTGTTGCGGCCAAAAGCAAATTTCAGAAGTTGGGCCTCCGTCGCCATTAAACTCTGGTCTCTTTGGGGAGTAGACATCAGGCTTTCTCAGAGTTTGATATGCAACGCTGGACTTCTATTGTCTGATGAGTTTCTCATCCCAAACAGTTTATGTTCCTCCTTCAAACAAAGAAACAACTAAAGACTGCTTAAAAGGACTGGAATAATCAAGGTTACAAATTACTGCCAGTTTGGGAGCGTGAACACCAATAGGACGAATTTTGCTTTGGGGAGAACTTAAGAGAAATCAGCGCCAGCTGAGACAGGAGGTAAGTATAACGTGGCAAAGACTCCAGACTGCAGTGGGGGCCCTGGAGATTATCTCCCTTCATTTCTACCTCCCCGCAATCTCACCCATCCCCCTCCGCTCAACCAAGGGGAGAGAAAAGCTCTTTGATCTGGAGTTTGCATTGATCCCGAGAGCACGTCTCTTGCCTTCAGACCAAGCACCAAAAAGTTAAAAAAAAAAAAAGGGTGTGTGTGCGTGTGTTGCAGGTCATGGCATCTGCAAACTGGGTGTTTCCCCCCTTAATTCTCCTTTCTGAACACAATCCTCTTTCTCATGCCCCTCCCCTTTTCCCTCCCTAGCCGGGCAAAGCGGCGGGGGGGGTGGTGGTGGTGGAGAGACTGCAAAGTGCTTGTTGGGTCTGGAGCTCGCACGGGAGTTTGCATTGATCCATTGATTGCACATGGTCTCTTGCCTGACCTCCTTGCTCCCAGGGAAGCTGTCTCCATGGCTACTGGCCCTACTCCCCCAGTGGCAGACTGTAAATTCCTGCAGGCAGAGCTGAGCAGAGCCGGGGAGGGTGGGAGGGAGTGAAGCAGGAGCAGCCGAAGCCAAATAGAAAGAAAGAAAGGAAAAAAGGGCGTTGCTTTGATGGACCTTTCACAGGTCCCCAGCCCTAGACCAAGGCACTCCCCCCCTCAATATATTGCTCTCTGACAAAACCCGAGCTGGCTGCGATTCTTTTTTGGAAGAAGGATCAGAGGAAGCAGCTGAGGGGAGGGCGATCAAGTCCACCTAAAGATACCGCCGGTCCCCTTTCCTATTGAGTAGTATCAGGCAACCCAAACTGAATCTTGAGTCCTTTTGGCCATCCTTTCGCCAGCGCCGCTTTTGCACACCTCCAGAAAATAGACTTTTGGTGTTGTTAAAGTTTGCATTCCTCGGTGTCTTGTTTTAAAGCATCAGAAAAGCCCTTCTGCACACACGCCGATTGCAATGGGGGCCCTGGAGATTATTGGTTTGTGTATGCTTTCCTTTCTCCTCTACTCCGGCAACACCATGGCTAAAGCTAGTCAAGGTAAGAATAATCCCCCGTTTCTCTCTCCCTTTTCTCCCCCCTCCCGTATATAAGCGACCATTCCTTTCGTTTTTAACCCTTCATGCAATCTGTGAAATCAGCAAGGACCAGCAAAAAAAGCTCACTTCTGAATGCAGATCTTGTTTTACCTTCCCTTTAACGGTTCAGTTAATGTTTTTGTTAGGAATTCTTTTGGAGTTAATAATCAAGTGTTGGAGGGGTGTAGGGTGCATTTGGTCAAACCCCCCCCCCCCCCCCGAACAAGAAACATGTTAGCAATAGCTTCTACCTGGACCCCAGCTCCTCCATCATTTGTGGGATTAATACCTTTTCAACAGTTATGGTAAAAATTCTGACCTGCATATGATTATAGTTATATGGTAAGTGTTTTGAGACATTTAAGTGGTGCTTGAGATATGAATATTCTTAGGGAGGAAGTACATTTTATCTGCATCTACCTGCAAGCAGCCTGAAGTGAATCTTGCAGGAAGAATAAGTTTTTTAGTAGGCCAATCACATACAGAGAAATTCAAAGAACACTTTCCTGCAAGTAAGCCACACAGAGCAGAGCAGGTTAGGATTCTGAGTAAAGTTGGTTAGGATTGGTCTCTCAATCTCTTTAATAGTTTTGATGTGTCATAATAGTAACATATTGCCTCTAGATGAGATGAAATAGCATGCAGCAGAAACACAGGAATAAGCCGGGGACTGTTTTGCTATTTAGTGAATCCCTGTAGGTATATTCAGTTGTAATTATACTATTTAAACTGTGTGGATTGCATCTTCCTTATCCTTCCTCCTCTAAAGTTTGGAGGCAGTTTCAGAGTTCTTGTCTTTTAAAGTTTTTTTTAAATAAAAAAGATTGAGATAGATCAGACTAAAAAACTACATGAGGTTTTACATTTTTGGCACACTTTATAAAGAGAGGACCTAGCTTCATGTAAAGCTTTGTGATTTTAGCTTAGAAAGGAATGCTAAGGTTTTTCCCCCTCTCCAATTATCTTTGGTGCATGCATTGCTTTCATATTCTTATCATAATATTTATTTATTAAGGCCTTTTGGGTTTGAATTCCATTGAAGCCCTGGCCAGAAATATGCTAAAATACCAAAGCAAAATTCCATCTTGTAGAGACTTGACTGATACCTTCAGGGAAAGAAGGGGAGGGAGCCTGATGTGGATTTGGGTTAGATCCTTGGCTGGTGAAAATTAGCATGTAGAAACTTCTTTGTTATCTCAGTTTCCTGTAAAGAAGAACCAAAATGACATTTCAGTGTAAATCGTATTTAATTGCTTCAACTGGGAATCTTGACCTTTATTTATTCTGAAAGCTAATTTTAAGCACCCAAAAACTGCAGCCTATCAAATGGGACTTAATTTTATCAACCCATGGCGGTTGTGTTCTTATGAGGAGTGTTTCTTAATGGTAGTGGCAAGCAGTAGCCACAAAAAAAAGCTTGAACTAAAGTTTTCTTCTGGTTTTTTAAAGAATGATTATGATGAAACTTGTATGTTGAAAGTAGTGCACTCACACAGAGATATATGGAAATAAAGTTGACCTTGAAAGAGTTGCTAATGTAGACATGGTTGCTAAATTTTTAAAAATCCCCATTAGTAATGGCACAGTCTCTCATTTTTAAATAAGAAAGTCACCCGAGAAGGGTGAAACTAGTCTTTAAATTCAGTAAATCATAGACTTTCTGTCTCTATAGAATATCGCATCTACTTTACTAACAGAGAGAGAATTTTGTGCATAGACTTGCTGGATACTAAAATGGGTCCAGGGGAAGGTAAGAATGAATTTCCAGGGACACTTCACCAAGTATTCAGGAAAAACTTTTAAAAAGCTGTCACTCAATCTTCTTAAAGTCATCAGGGGCTGATCATGGAAGGAATATACAAGCTTCCCTAGTGCGGCCTCTAAACATTAGCAACAGACAACATTTAGCATGGTCGGAAGTTAAGCTGAAGGGAATTGTTTTATTGCACTGTTGGGCCTGTAGGGGGGGCTCAAGCAGAGATGCTGCAGTGATTGTCCCAAGAGTCTGTTTCATGGAACTAGAAACACCAATCAAAACTGGGATATTTACATGTGGAAGCAGATTTCAGTTTATGCATGACTTGATGGATTAGGATCCAACAAGTTAAAATCAGGTGCAGTTCATCTGCATTGCATTGGTTTCATTTAGATGAATGTTCCCATATGCATCCGAACACACATCCCCCTGAAATCAAGTCGGCATAAATTGTATCTGCGTGTAGATTCTCATTTAGATGTGTACCTAATTTACCTGCACTTGCTAACCCAAAAAGGGGTACATGCAGAATGGGATGCAATATTTTCTCCTCTTTGGTTTGCATCTCTTCTTCCACTTCCATGAAATTGTCCATGTGTTCATAGGTAATAGTTAAAATTAAAGATGGTTCTGTTTAATTTATAGTAAAAAAGGAGGGATGGAACAAAATGTTGAAGCAAAATACACAAAGAGCTAAATTTTTTCACGTGTCTACACTTGTTCTGAATAATAGCAGTTTTTAGCAAGCATAAATAACTATGTGTCACTTATGCTGTTCTGCAATAGCAGGATATGTGACTCTTTAAAAATTTTCTGGAGTATATTGTGACTGTAAGTATACAAATAAAGCTGTGTCTGTGGTGACCATGACATTTTTTTTGAGTAATGGTGTCTTGTGGTGGTGGAGAAGCTCTTTAACTTGACTCTCCAAGAAAGTGAGCTGCTGAACAGGAATGCTTTTTCATGGGAATTTTCCCCCAGGTGGAATACAACATGCACCCACTTTATTGGGGAGTTTCCACACAATATTCTGCTGTTTCCCAGCATAATGTTTGGAGTTCCCATGGCTTTCACTTCTAAGCTTGAGCAAAGAAAAAAACTCTTTAAAAAGGAACAGCGTGCCAGCTGTAGGCAAAGCCTCCATGTGAATACTCTTCTAGCAGCCAATCTGGAGGTGAGGTGGAGCTTAGCACTGCTTTTAAAATGGTGATGCTGAGCTCTGGTATTTCTTCCACCTCTTTAGCAGAACTTTAATTTTGTAAAAAAATCCCTACTCAGCTGTAGTACAGCTGTTGGGGCAGAGGAGGTTTCAGGGCCACAAAGTCCCCAGTGACATTCTTGTCTTGTCAGTACTGTTGCAACAAGGGAAATGGAGATGGGGTGCAAGAAGTGTGGGAATGGGGTGTTTGGATTCTGTCTCTTTCTTACTTGCTGTTCTTCTACAGTGGGGGCTGCTTTTCCTGCCCTGTGTGAAACCAACCGGGTTTTCATCCCTCCATTGCACAACCATCCGTTGCAAGAATGATGGAAGGGCTGTATGTGTTACTATGAAAGAGGCTTGGCCATCAGAGCTTTGCCTACTTTTTAATAAACAATTCTTACATTTGCATGTTTTGAATGCTAGGCTGAAGATGCTAGCTAAGAACTGTAAGAGTTGAAATGACTGTACATTTTGTTTTGTTTTCAAAAACATGGAGGCTAACTGCTCCAAAGTTTGAATGTGTTTCTGTGTTCAGAATTCTAGAAAGAATTGAACACTAGTACATTCTTATGCTAACAGCACATGGACCCAGAAATCTGAGTTATGTTTGTTTCAGATTTCATGTGCAAACATGGGCAGTTGAGTGAGATTGCAATTCTCAAATCAAATCTCACTGAAACTGCTCCAGTGTAAGTGGCTTAATCATTTGATCTCTAAGCCTGAGGCCTAATTTCAAAGAGACTGTAAATGTTGTACTGAGCTTGCATTAAAATGCTTTGAAAACATACAGAGGAGAAACAATGTAAGGCTCATTATTTGTTGACTGTTTATCAATTTAGCCTACTAGAAGAGGGTTGGGTTTTGTTTTGTTTTTTGCCTGTGCTGGAGACTCAGGAGCCATCAGCAAATTCCTGTGCATAATCTGGAAATAAAACTTCCTTAGCCACTTGGCTTTACTGCTATCAACGTTCACTTATGATCTGTTCACCAGGTTCTTGTAATCTACTTTTTGGTCTCAGGCATTTGGGAATGGCTGATTCGGACAGAATTTTGTAAAATGGACTGGTTGATATAATAATTGCAGGAGTTGGGGAAAAGTAGATCTTGACTGGTAGATTATGGTATGAGTGAGTCATGGTGGACCATCTAAAACCTCTGACTTGGGCTGCAGGGAGTCAGTCTTGTTCAGTGTTCAGCCTTCAGGATGAGTTTAATTTACCCCTTTCATCTTGCTTTCCAGAAAGTTCCCACCCTTTGGGACTGGTTCCATTGTTATGACAACCAATCCTCTTGACAGTACTGCAGTTCCTTCTCTCTAGCAAAATTATAAATAAGAGTATTGACCCAAATTGTGGCTGCTGAGATATTGCAATTAAGGAACAATTGCATGTCTCAGCCTCAGTATCTCTTGTCTGTAAAATGGCTGTGTGTTTATTAGCTGCCTGACTGGGTCTTTCTTTCACAGCTTTAGGGTTTGGTGTTGGAATTCCTGGTGTGTAATAGCTAACATGTGATTATATACTTGTGTAGGCTGAAACTGCTGCATATGGCTTATGCAGTGCAGCAGGAACTTGTGATCAGTAGATTGGGTTGCCAGCTCGCCTGAAGAGGGCATGGTTTGGGGAGAAATGACCTCAGCAAGATATAATGCCATAGAATTGGTCCTCCAAATCTGCCCTTTTCTCCAGGGGAACCGGTCTCTGTAGGCTGGAGGTCAGTTGTAATTCTGGTAGATTTCCAGGCCCCACCTGGAGACTGGCAACCCTACCAGTAGATCTCTCATTTTGAAATCTGCCCATTCTGGTATTAACTGATTCTATTATCTGTCCAATAAACCATTTTGTAACCCAATTTGAAAGTTGTTGGTACTTATTAACTGGGGTTGTTAATACAAGCAGAAATAAAAGTAACCTTTTAACATCTGGAAGCCAGGAGGAAACCTCTTGCGGTTCCTGCCAACTCCTTACTGCCAGTATAATTTTGTTTAAAATAATTATTGGTGGGCCTATGCAGAGACAGTGCCATTCTCTCAGTCTGTTTTCTGCTATGTATGTGGTAATCAGGTGACAATGGTGTGATTGCATTGCATAAATTTTTGCAGTGATCTTCCATATCTGCCCCATTACCTGATCATCATTTTGGAGCAGCTTGAATCTTTGCCTTGGAAGAGTACCCAGTAGTAAAATCATAACTAATTTGACTCATTAAGAGTTATATTTCTTATAGACCTTCCCCAGATCAGAAACTCTGTGTCAACTTCGATATATTGAGATTTTTCTCTTTGACTCAGACTCCACAATGGAAGCATTCTGCTAGTAGTTCTTAAATCTGTTTTTAGCTTATATATATTTCTTATACAGACTTTATGCCTAATGAAGTTTAGATGAAGCAAAAGGATGGTTTGGAGCATTTAGTCACCGGCTATTTATGCATGCACTACTTAACCTGGGGCTGTTCGCTTTGGGTTTTCTCCATATTTTTTTCTTTACATAGGGATTCTCCTGCAAAGTGTCCCTAGTCAATCTGATCCACTATTTTGCCTGCCTGCTTGTGTTCTTTGTTCTTTCCATGCAACTTCTATTTGGGGAGGTTGTCTGCTGCTTTGTGTGTGTGTGCTGTCATTGATCTAGAGTTTCCTTGCTAGACCTTGTCAGTTTCACAAGGTCTGGCTCTCCAACAATAGAATTTTAGCATTAAGTTTCTGTTAAAAGCCATTCCAATATTTTTGAAATGGTGGTCCAGAGTGGAAAGAACTTCTGCAATGTGGGTGGGGGAGGGTGCAGAGGAGCGAGACAACCCAAAGAAAGCATAACTTACATGGAACTCCTTTGCTTTCTACATGAAGGGAGAGAAAAATTGCACGTGAACAGGTTTTGGAAACCGTGGGGATTCTCTGATCTGAGGATGGGGGCCTGCCAAGGAGAGCCAAACGTGTGTGCAACTGAGACTCAAACCCAAAGGGTTTGCTCAGTGCGCAATGCAAAGGAGACTGATCATGCATAAAAGTCCACAGTATCAATACTGGTTAAAAAAAAACCAAATAGAACAAGTGTTAGCCCATATTTAAAAGCATTAATTTGGCTGTGTTTCAATTTTAACGCTCCTGTGGACCATATTTCACTAGAGTTAAAAGGTTGGATTCCATTCCTGGCTAGAGGCATTAATGTAGAGAATGATTATGAGGAGCAAGATGATGTAGAGCATTGATGGGTTTGTGAGATAATAGGTTGGGTTCTTTTAAAGTCAGGATGCACCTGCAGGGCCTACACCAGGGGAATTTTTAAAGAACATAATTCATTTGATTGCAGATACATGATGATCCCCTCCCTTCTCACCACTTAGTATAGCCTCTCCCCCTTCCCTTTCTACTGCCTTTCTCCTCCTCCTGCTTATCATTTCAGAAATCATAGGGGATGATTGTCTGCTGCGCCTCTGAAATATGAAATGTAAAACCATAAACATTTCAACATTCAGCAGTTCAAAGGAGAACTTTGATTGAAGACATCTAACATGCCTGTGCTTAGATTTGAACTGGTACTGGGGGAAGGGCTTGGAGAAGGGCTAAAAAGTCTGTAACAGCAAAGCGAAGTTTAAATATTCAGACACCTTGAAACATCCTGTCCTGATGTGCATTACTGTCTCCAAAGTGTAAGGGGTTATATTGTTTTTTTTTACAAAAAGTCATACTGGCATAATTTGCATAGGAAAATATTCCAGAATAATTGTAACCTTCATTTTCAAAGTTATAAGACCCCAGAGAGGTTTAGAAGAAGCTTATAGTGATGGTAAACAAAGTGTCCTCTGTCTTCAAAATCCTAAACTAGCGTCAGTATGTTGGCTGGACTTCAATTTATGCAGCTAACATCATAGACTCCCCCACCCCCACCCTTTTGTTTTTTTTCCAACTGAAACGAAATACATTTAAGGATAGTTTTAATTAATTAAAAACACCTAATGAAATGAAGACTCAGCTTCTTTACAAAAGGACTGTATGCAGTTTTGATATGACAGTAATGACTTCACATGAGGATGCAAACACCTAATGCACCGCTGATATATAACTTACCTAGTTTGCAGAATTGTGGCTCATTTGAAGAGTTGCCAAGAAGCTGAACTAAAGCAGGGCAATACAATTAGAAGTTGGCTTGTGTTTTCCTGGCTTAAACTGAATTCTGTGGAATATTGTAAGTGGGTTGCAATCTAGAACATTGTGGAAAGGGGTGAAATGTCGAGTTGGGGAAAGATTACAATTCATTTTCAATTCTTTCCTCCCCTCCCCATTAGACTGGATGACCCTTTATTACCTGTTTTCCCAGGAGCAGCAGTGGCGTAGGAGGTTAAGAGCTCGTGTATCTAATCTGGAGGAACCGGGTTTGATTCCCAGCTCTGCCGCCTGAGCTGTGGAGGCTTATCTGGGGAATTCAGATTAGCCTGTACACTCCCACACACGCCAGCTGGGTGACCTTGGGCTAGTCACAGCTTCTCGGAGCTCTCTCAGCCCCACCTATCTCACAGGGTGTTTGTTGTGAGGGGGGAAGGGCAAGGAGATTGTCAGCCCCTTTGAGTCTCCTGCAGGAGAGAAAGGGGGGATATAAATCCAAATTCTTCTTCTTCTATTCTGGCAAAGGGGCTCTTGAGGGACAAGCCAGGAATATTTTATAATCGGTAACCATGCTAGTATGAAATAGTACACATGTGACCAAAAGAGAGATGAAGCCCTTTCTTTTCTAGAGTAGACAGTTTGTGCAAGTTGTAGACTTCTTATGGGAGGAGATGAAAATAAGAAAAGGAAATGAAGTTGCAGTGAGGCATTTATTATACAGAACCCCAGGTATAGTACCCAGGGTGACAATATTTATTTATTTATTTATTTATTTACATTTATAACCCACCCTCCCCCGAAGGGGGACCATGGGTTTACAGTGGTAGAAATGCCTCTCAAATACACCCTCCCTAATACAAGGGTTGGTTTCTGCAGACCTCAAAAGAGTAATACTTGATTCTCTGTTTTACTGGGGTTCAAACCTAAAGTTTTTTTTGGCACAAATGATGATAGTGTTAATTAAAGTTACATTTGATGGTTCTAGTTATTTATAGAAATGGAAAATCAGAATGGAGTTAGTTCACTGATTGCTTTTAATGGGAGAAACTATGTAACATCATTTATTGTGAACTTCAAAGACATGCCAACAGTATAATGCTGTCTCATGATATATGTATGGAAGGTCCGCTATTTCACTGCAATCATCCACTATAATTATTTTCCTTTACATAATGCACCTAAGAGAGAGCAAGGCATGTTCCAACACAATATACCAATTCTCAGTTCTTTATTTAGCAGAAGATTCCGTTTGAGACTGTAGACAAGGCTCTTTCAGGAGAGCATTTTCCAGAGAGATTATATGGCTCAGCAGATTATGTACTGGCTTCAGTTGCAGCATCTGAAAACATTCCTATGTTAGTATCAGTGGCCTTGGGCAACTCACTGTTTCAGAGGTTCTGTTTTTCCATTCCAGGCCAATTGATGTGTTAGGTGTGGTTTATGAGTGATGTATGTGTAAACATACCACTCAAATTGCCTTTGGAGGCAATTTGGCTGATAGTCATTAAATCCTGTCTCTCCAAATAAGCCTTCATCCAAAGAATAAGATGGTGCTCAGGAAACATGCTCTTGACCATGGCAGTTACTTTTATGCTAGTCTGGTGTAAGTGGAATTTGCTGAAGCTAAAGTGTCTTCCGAAAATGAAAGAGGGACAGTCCTTATTGATAGGCAATCTGAAAAAAAAAAACGCAACTTGAGGAAAGAGTCTGGGAAATGAAAGGTAGAAAGGGAAGACGTGAGCAGAATTCTTAAGCACTTTTTGAAAATGTTGATAGAGTAATTATTTTCCTGTTTTTCCCTTCCCCCTGTATAGTGTCACATGGGCCACTCCAGACAATGAAAAGGGATTTTAGTTCCAATCTAGCTGTAACTGCTGGCAACAAGTTTTGCATAACAAGTATTGGCATTCCCACTGGCATCAAGACACATCCAGCTAATTCACTAGGGCTCCGATGAGCATTGAGATACAGGTGAGCATCAGCAGTGCTTACATGTGTTGGTATCTTTTGCTGGATTGAGTACTCAGCTGTTGTTCTTACCCTTGTTCTAGCTCCCACAGAATACCAGTGGGGGGGGGGTCATCTGTTCCCACATTTTGGTTTTCCAGGGAGAAAGTAGCATTTATGTGAAGAGATAGGCTAGTTTACATTGTGTTGGGATTACAGGGCTGGTTATATGTCTCAGTGCTGGTATGACCAGGAAGGAAACAACAAACAGATTTTTTAAAAATCAGGTATTATTTTTTTTAATGACTGATGTGACAGGTGCTTAGTTGTAATGAGAGAAGTAGCTTTGCTGCTTTTCAGATTTCCGGGTGACATTAGTGCTATATCTGTGCTCCAGGAGGAAAAATACCTTTACCAGGATTATTCTCCATTTTCAGAATGGCATAGGGTATTGCTTATTTCCAGAGACATTGAATAGTGTCAGCAGTCACATGTTTAACTCAAATCCATGTGGCAGTTGCAGGAACAATGGATGTGGTATCTAATGGAAATAGAGAGCTTTACAGACAGACTAATTTGGATCTGGTTATGTAATACTGCAGTTCATTTCTGGACTTGCCATTCTCGGTGGCCAGGGACCACTGCTGCTCAGCATTGGCCACCAGAGAGACTAAGAAACTGAGACAGCTCAATAGCAGTTGCATTTTGCTTTCATACAGTACAAAACAAGTAGCTGCACCAGTTCTTTAGTTGCAAGACGCTTTCCCTTCTTGCTGCCCCTCTGTGTTAGTCAACATGGTGTTGTGGACTAGCTATTATATAAATACAGATTATACTAATGTCCCAGAAGGCATTACTATGATGACTGTCCCATCCCATGCTTTTCCTAGCTGAAAATCTCCATAAATCTCCCCTATCTCTGAAATCTTTTAGAAATAAATTTAAATTGGCCTCCACAAGCCAGGTTCTTTCGGGATGTCCCAAGAATGCTCCCAAGCTCTTTAAAAGCATCTCTGGAGAAGGTCGAGGTAAGAGTTCCAATATTTCTGACAGTCTTTCAGACAAAGAAGTGTGTTGTCTTTTGACCAGCACTCTAAGTGCAGTACAAATTGCCTTAGCAAGCTCTCTTCTCTTCTTCCTTGCTGTGCTGTGAGCCAGACACAGTGTACCACAGTGTCTAAGGTGGTTATTAGTGCACTGGTAAAAAGGCTACTGAAGTTATAAAGCTTTAATTTGGCATTAACTCAAGTGGAAACTCTGCAGGGCTGCCAACAGCTACACATATTCACATTCACCAAATATTAGAAAAAACTGTTAATGTATATTATATTAAATTAAAAATAAAATTAACTTTTTAAAACACTTGTAGTACTTTTGGACTAGAGAACATTATGGATTATTTTTGTTTAGTTTTATATTTTTACAAGCTGCCTAGTTCCTATCCCTCCTCTAATAGTTGATTGGAGCTTTAAACTTAAAATAAATGAATTAAAATAGATGGAAGGGAAAGTGATCCATATCCAAGCAAATTTTAAGATCCAATATTTTTTCCCTATTTCCTTGGACAACAACTGATATGAATCCTAAATCTAGTTTCCACATGGGTCATAAGAACCTGAAATATCCCTGACAGTGCTGAACTCATTGCAGGTAGCCAAATTAAATTATATTGCAAAATCCAAGGCTCAAGCCATGTGACACCTTTCATATCGACCAGAGTAATCCAGAAGTACATGGAAGTTCCAGAATTCTCCATCAGGCTGTATGTTAAAAAAGGGAGGTGGAACTCAAAAAATATTTCAAGCCTTTATGTTAAAGCTTATTGTAAACACTTTGAGTTGAACATCGAGCAGATTTACATGGATAATTGCTGGGTGGCACTGGTGTCAGTATGCACCTTTGGTTGTATGGGAAGAAGAAGCAAAAAAAAAAAAACCCTAGTAGATTTTGCACCTATAACTGGATGCTTCTACTTGTACTAGTAACAGTGTTAGCAATATGCTGAATGATGTTTGCTGTCCTTCACTGTTTGTGCAGAGTTCTCTTTATTAGTTTCATTAACAAAGTCCTTTCATATGCTTTAAAGGCCAAAATAACTGTTTTCTGTAACACCCTGTAGGCCCTAGTCAACAAAATGGTGTTTGAGTGAACTTATTCCCCCATGCCATGGTCCTAATTTGAATTGGATCTCTATGGCAATTAAGAAATCAGTTTCCTTCAGCTGCCATTTGACAGATCAGTGAGAGAGATGACCCAACTGGTTAAAAATGTAACATCTAGTTTGACTGTAAGATTATGCAACTTGAGGTCAGAAGTATGTAGCTCTTTGTACCCTATCCAAAGGCTGCATGTTGTTCATGCGGACTTTCAACGATTGTGTTTGGGGAGTTCTTCAGTGGGAACTAAATTCTCAGGCCTGCATATGCCTGGTTCTGATTGAAAACATGGCATGCAGGGTGTGGGTGCTTAAGTCTCTCCCACTCTGTGCCATTTTCCTGACCTGAAATGGCCACTGGGAGCTGCTGTTTGCCTTTGGTGAAACTTGCATATACTTGTAGCTACACTTAACTTTACCCAGCGTGGCAAACAGTGGTTGTCCAGGGCTGTTTCAGGTCACCAAAATGGCAAAGGGAAAGGCTTAAGTCCCTTTGCTTATGTGTCATAGTACTGATCAGAATCAGACCCACACATGTCTAGGAATTTTCCCAAAGGAAATTCTCAGTGTATATCTAAGTAAAAGTCCTTATGTCATTTGTGTACCGACTCTGTAATTTGTGAATGACTCCTGAGATACAAGTGTCCTTGGAAACATGTGCCGTGACTGTGTATGTATGGCTGGAAACAGATGGGAATATGGGTGGTAAGGGTCTTTGTCTTTAGACCCACTGAATTCAGTGGGAGAGTATATAATTGTGCCAATATTTTTGCTATAATATTATATTGGTGCCAGGACCAATATACTATGTGGACCGAGGCAATTTAGACTGCAATTCTGAGAATACTCTCCTTAGAGTAAGCAAGGACTTGCTTCTGAATGGGCCTGAATAGGCCTGCTTAGAAGTACTTTCTTAGTTAATTTCTTCCTCTCCCAAACTGCTCCCAGAGCTGCCCATTTCTGGTCACTGTGGCATTGGTGTTGGGCTGCGTTTTGTCTCTAGCTAACATCAGTCTGTGATAGTGTACAAGTGTGGGTCTTATTTATTATCCTCAGCAGTTTGCAGACTGGCCTTAGGCTTATATGATTATTCACCTAATTGGTCCATCTATTCGTTATTCTGACCTCTTTTCCTTTCCCTTTTCCCTGTGTGATGCTGTAAATAGCCCGAGTTGAAGGGGCTAGGAGTCTGATGTTTGATATATACCTGTGGGTGTGAATGTCTGCCTCATTGGCTCAGCATCTGATTCTAAGTGTTGCTTTCCATAAATGTTTGGCGTCACAGTACAAATTCACATAACAAAATTGGTATGTTGTGAATATGGGAAGAGTAAGCTCATATGGTATTTGGATTTGTATAGTTTGTAGTTGCTTCAACTTATGCTCAACCTGCAACTTAATTCTTATTCATTGTGCTACTGCTTAACCCACTTTCATCAACTTTGCTACAATGCAGTAAATGTGTATTGTAAGTTAGATAAATCACTCACCTGAACTGTTATATGCGTCTCTTTCCTGGATCCACTTAATACATGTTTTTATGTACTGGTTTAGTCACCTAACAGTAGAAGCAAAGATAATCTATTGGTTTATTTCTTTTATTTACTTTATTTATGTTCCCTACCTTTTCCACATGGGGCCCCAAAGTGGTTTACATTCTCGTTTCAGTTTTCCATGAAGTATGTATGGTTTTCTTGATTATACTCCTCGCTGTGAGCTCATACAGTATGCGTCAAGCAAGTACTAAATGTTGTAAATCAGAGTTTGATAAACTGTATATAATGCCACAAACAAATAATGCTCCAAATTTGTCCCGTCTTCTCTTTGAAGAAAATTTCACACGTTTACAGGTATATAAGTTAAGACAGCTGTGCAGTAATTTTTATTTGCTTGGTGTACACTTATTTTCCTAGGTTTTTTAACAATTCCTACTTCTGTTCATGTGGGGATGACTGCATGTTTAAAGTACACAGAGTTCTAGGGAGCGTCTGTCCAAAAGAATTTGACTTTCCGAAGCCAGCCAAAGTAGGTTCAAGTGGGAAAAAAGAAATTTTCTTCTATCTCGTTCACTTACTCTGCACATGACCTTGAAAAGTTCCATTGATTTGGAAAGGTGGGCTCATAGGTGTGTAATATCTTCAGAACCAGTTATATTCAAGAACCCACTAACTCAAGACCCCGTACAGATGTATAGTGAAGAAGGCATTGTAATGTTTACCTTCATAAGGATCTGGAATGCTTGCCTCACTTAATACAATGGGACAAATACTAGAGCCATGCAAATTCTGGCAAAAAATAACTGTTGGTTTAGTTTGTAGTTAAAATAAATTCAGACCTTATAGGACCCAAATGATATTCAAGTAATCCATAACATCATTAAAATTAATTAAATCCACCCCGGGGGGGGCTTTGGGTTAGGATGCAAATTAGATTCTGTATTGCCATTAAAGAGAAGAAATTGTATGTAGCATAACTGAAGAGGTTTGGGATAGCCCTAGCATAAAACCTAAAACTGAAGATAAATTCACACATGCTACTTGAAGCACTTGACAGCCCTTCTATTATTAGTGCACTTGGGAGAAAATAATTTAAGATTAATATAAATGTGCTTGCTTATGTATTTAATAGACACAGAGAAAGACATTTAAATGAAATTGTACTAAGTTTCTGAACTGATTGATGGCCATGCAGCAAGGCTGATTTACATATGCTTTACAACCATCCTGTGCTTTATTATGCATATATGATTACAATCTGGGTGTCAGGCTGCATGGGGGCCACAGTAGTTCTGCAGGTGTGGCCTTACTCTTAATGTTTGCCAAAAAAATCAGAACTGCCATGAAAACCAATTAAAAATGCATGTGCTATTTTGAAAATTACATGAGCCTCATTCAGTTATATTTCTCATCTCCAAAAATATAGCCAGCAGGTTGCCTGTTGCCTTCATGCAGCTGCCTCACAATGGTACCCCTTCTCTTTGGAAACCACCTGGGCAAAGGCAGCAGCATTCTCTACAGTGACAGCTTTTGCTAGGAAGTGTAATCTGTGGGAGCAGCTGTAAGGAGCAGCAGTGGCGTAGGAGGTTAAGAGCTTGCGTATCTAATCTGGAGGAACGGGGTTTGATTCCCAGCTCTTCCACCTGAGCTGTGGAGGCTTATCTGGGGAATTCAGATTAGCCTGTACACTCCCACACACGCCAGCTGGGTGACCTTGAGCTAGTCACAGCTTCTCAGAGCTCTCTCAGCCCCACCTACCTCACAGGGTGTTTGTTGTGAGGGGGGAAGGGCAAGGAGATTGTAAGCCCCTTTGAGTCTCCTGCAGGAGAGAAAGGGGGGATATAAATCCAAACTCTTCTTCTTCTTCTTCTAACCTGGTCCCTCCAGGATGGCTGAGGACTACAATTTCCAGCAGCTCTCACTTTTTCTGATTTGTTTTCAGGAACACACTGCTCAATTATATAGTAAAGTGCTCTCCTACCTTTTCCCTAGCACAGGGGTCTGCAACCTGCGACTGCGTGTAGCTCTTCAACGTTACTGCGGCCATTGTGGAGGTCGGAGGGTAGCAAGGGCATGTCCCTCCAGCCCTCCAGAGCAGCGCTGGAAGGAAAGGTGACTGGAGGGGCCGAACCGGAGGCGGCTCCGTTGGAGCTGCCTCTCTGGCTCGGTAGATCTTGGGGGTCGTGGAAAACGGGTCCAAATGGCTCTTTGGGTGGTAAAGGCTGCTGACCCCTGCCCTAGCAGATATCCTCAGGGAGCTATAGAGGGGTAAACTGGCACCCAGTAGCAAAGTTCACTATTGTTAACAGCTCTTCAGAAGAGGTAGAAACAAATTAAAGATTCCTTTAATTGTCAAAGTACAGGGAGATGCAGTATCAAATCATTGAGGCTGAATGTCTTTGTTCAATGGCCCTTTCAACAGAAGTAGTTTAGATTCAAATTACCCTTCTATCTTGTTTGAAGGCCTATCATACCTGCAGTAAAGGTCTGCTCAGTGCCAGAGGTGATTTGCTGAGGGACAAGATGCTGTTGTCCATCTTAAGGCCTTTGCCAAAATCTGTAGAAGCTTTCAATCTGCCTTGGCTCAGAAAGTAGAGCCTGTGGCTAGATCTGGGCAGTAGCAGCTGCTTTGAAGCGGAAGGAAAAGGTTAGAGGGGTGCTGCATATCCTGCTGTGAGCATTTAGTATTTAAGTTATGAACCTTCAACCACAGCCTCACTCATGGGATACTGTCTTAATAGTCTCCAAGGGTCTGGAGCCGCTCCCATTTAGTGGCAGACTTTCTATGAACCCCTAGTCTTATTTAGAAAATGTGGTCACAGAGATTTCTGTATGGTCTTGTGTGGAAGTCCTGGGTCTATCCTCAAGAGTAAGAAAATATGACTCAAGTTGGAATTTGCTTTTCTGTGGGCTGCTGCCCTCATCTGTTTTATTAACACACATTTTAAATGTTAAAAATTATGTCAGTACAGGTGTGTTGGGTATAAATATATCTTGCATTCATTTGCTGTGCATGTGGACAGGGAACAGCTTCTTATTTATGCCAGTGTGAAAGAATAACTCAGAGAAGGAATGTATCCCTTTCTCCTGATATGGTATAACTAGAATTACCATAACTGGGCAACTTAATTTGGATCTTTTGCAAAATTCAAAACATTGTTTCCTAATTTCCAGCCAGTGTCACCTTTCTTTCTTTCTTTCTTTCTTTCTTTCTTTCTTTCTTTCTTTCTTTCTTTCTTTCTTTCTTTCTTTCTTTCTTTCTTTCTTTCTTTCTTTCTTTCTTTCTTTCTTTCTTTCTTTCTTTCTTTCTTTCTTTCTTTCTTTCTTTCTTTCTCTCCCTCCCTATCTCTCTGTCTGTCTGTCTGTCTGTCTGTCCCACCAACCATGTCTGTCTGTCTGTCTGTCTGTCTGTCTGTCTGTCTGTCTGTCTGTCTGTCTGTCTGTCTGTCTGTCTGTCTGTCTGTCTGTCTGTCTACTTTTTGACTTTGTCTTTTCTCTTGGTTTAAGATGGCTTAAAATAATAGTTTTTTAAAATTTATTTTTCTGGATTTATTTTCAGATTACCTGTAGGACGCCTATAAAAATTAGATATATTAGCATATATTGCTGAAGAAGTTGTCGAAAAACGTGACTTATGCTCAAAGCGTTTCCTTTGTTTGCTTAGATATGATATCCAAGTGGATTGCCAAAAAATGAATAATGATGAAATAGACCATATATACTCCGGTGTAGGGAAGATGAAAAAATGAAATTTGGTTCCTATGAATTATGAGTTTGAAATTATGAAATATGGATGGATACCCTTCATAAATTATGAATTATAAAATTTGGATTTATGTATGAAATATGAAGATATATGAATGAAATAAGACAATAAACTGAAATAATAGTAAAGAATATTTAATTCATATCAGCTTGAGTGCAACGGTTTGTTGTATTGCTGTATTAAAATAATAGTTAAAAATTTTTCCAATTGAACCAAAATAAGATAACAAACCCCCATTAAAAGATGCCATTTGCAAGCCATATATCGCCTCCTGAAGATGTCTGAGGAAGAAGGCCATTTCACAAAATAAGAGGCACAATGGAAAAGGCCTGGCTCTGGTCAAGGCGAAACTGTAGTTGGTGCACAGGGACTTGAGGTTGTCCTTCACATATATAGGTTCTGTTTGTTTGTTTGTTTGTTTGTTTGTTTGTTTGTTTAATATACCGCCCCATTCCCAAAGGGCTCTGGGCCGTGTAGAACCAATGAAACCATCAACCTCCATCTTAAAATCAGATGATAACATAAACAATGACAAACTCATCGGGCGGTCAGCATAATATGGACAAGCCCCCAAGGTGGAATATGGGGTGCAGGGGATGGCACTTTCAACAGCCAACCTCCCCAAAGGCCTGGTGGAACAACTCTGTCTTGCAGGTCCTGCAGAACTGTTCTAGGTCCCGCAGGGCCCAGAAGGCTGGGGGGAGAGTGTTCCAACAGGTTGGGGCCAGGGCACTAAAGGCTATGAAGGTCTTTAAAGATCACAACCAGCACTTTGAGTTGAACTTGGAAACAGACTGGCAGCTCTTTCAAAACAGGCAACATGTGTTCCCCCTAGGTAGCCACATTTTGAACTAGTTTTAGTTTCCAAGTTGTCTTCATCGGCAGCCCCACATAGAGTTTGTTGAATTAATCCAACTGTGAGGTTACAGAAGCCTGGATCACTGTGCCAAAATTGAGGGAGTTGGTGAGCCAGATGCAATTGACAGAAGATTCTCCTGGCCACCATGCTAACCTACTTTTCAGTTAGCAAGGCAGAATCCATTAGCACCCCCAAGCTCTTAACATACCCTGAAAAAATCCAACTCCGGTGTGTCTAGGACAAGTCAATTAAATCCTTCTAGACTATCTGTCTCACTGACCCGTGTGACCTCATTCTTGTCTGGATTCAGTGTAAGTTTGTTCTTCCTTAGCCATCTGGCCTCAATCTCATCATTCAGAACCAAGACATGTGCAGTTGTAGGCTTGGATAATAAATTGTAGAGCTTGATGGCATCTGCATATTGATGGTACTCAACCCCAAAGCTCAAAGCTCTAGACAATCTAATTCAGAGGCCTCTTATTTATATTAAAGAGCATGGGCGAGAGAATAGATCCCTATGGTCCTAGCCAGCTTTGCTATATTCTAGCAAGATCAATGGAAGATGTCCTTACCTGGCATTTTATTCTATTCTTGAATTCTATTCTCTCAAGACTACTATAGAAATACATGTCCCCTAACCCTTGCCTCTATCTGTTTCAGTCCAGATACCTGTGCTGCAATATTTTGTACATGCATGTTGATTCCCTAGTGCAAAATACATTGAGTTGTGCCAGATATGAAGAGTGAACATGTGTTTCCAATACAACTTCCCCCTTTTAAAAATATTGGCTTGGGAAGGGTCATTCTTTATTGCTGCCTTTGTGTGATTTAATGGGAAAGTGTGTTTGAGATGTCAGTACATTCCTCATAATTGTTACAGCTTTACATTTTGAAATCTTGCCACTATTTCTAAACAGGTGTACAAATAAGTACGATTCCTTGATGTTGCTGACTTTCACAGAAAAAAAAATGGCATGCAGGCTCTCAAATTATTAAAAATTAGGGAGCGAAACTCCTTGTGATCAAGCTCCAAAAGTAGTTCACACACTGGTGGTGCATGTTGGAAAGAAACTGCTTTTCTGCTAGTAAATGGAAGCTAAACAGCACAACAGGCAGATGAAAATCCAGATGTTTTGGATACAAGATCTGTAGGCCTTGGAATCAAGGCAATATAAAGGACCTGTGTGCCGAAGGTCACCAAGTGCAATCAGAAAAGTCTAGGCAGAAAACAAGGGAGGGGCTGCATGATACTTGACTGGCAGATTATGCAGTAAGTAGCAAACTCAGTCTTGGAAAAAAAATGCACTTGGATCCAGTGATCTATGAGCAGAAACATAAATTGACTTAGCACAGTTCCTCTTGCGCAAGATCTTGTGCAACACCTAGCACTTTCTTCCCTACATGTTATAGTGCTGAGAAATCAATTGAGTAAGAATTTGCGCAAGTGGAAATGTAAGTGGGGATGCAGTGAATTTGACTGTGGTCTTTTTGTTATGTTTCTTCTTGTGCAAGAGCTCCAACATTTAGCACTGGCTCCAACCCACTACTGAACACAGATTTATTTAATTTATTTATTCTTTGGATTTATTAACTGCTCCACCCTCGTAGGGCTCTGGGCGGTGTACAACATTATTCCATAACACAGAAACTATAATAAGGGAGCAAATAAAATTAAATTGAACAGGCTCCAATAAATACAAAAACTAAACCCCATTAAAACAGCGAACAATATACAAAAGATGCCCAGCAATAAAAACTCCCATTAAAACTCCCAAAGAAAAAAGAGGGTAATGGCGAGTCCCACTGATGTTAAAGGGACCCCCGGAAAAATCAAGAGATGAGAAGTGCCAGTTAGTGCAAGTGAGTGTACTGTGCTCCATTGAAAAGGTTGCATCAAGGTCTTTCATAGGCTGTCCAATGAAAACTGGTTGGTCTCATAACAAACACAAGGCTTGGCCGGTGGTGAGCACTGAAGGCCAATAGTAGGAGTAACAAAGATACTGTGTCTGAGTCATTAAAGGTCATACCTGTATGGGACAAGGATAGATCTGTTTGTTTCAGTCTAAAGTTGTGCTCAGACATGCTTCTGGGAGTCCTGTGAATGGTGTTCCCATCAGTTTCCCCCCCTTTAAATAGCAGATACACAGGACAGAGGGCACCCTAGGCCTGTGGCATTTAGAGCAGGGCTGGTTTAAGCCTCACCCCAACCCCCCGCTGCCACAGTTTTCCTGACTTGAAATTGCCCTGCAGAACTACAGTTTATTCCAGAGGATAACACAGATACTGATATGGGTATGTATATTTTTGCCCCAATAATGTCACCAACAGCAATCAGGATATCAACAGTAATCCTTCCAGTGGGCAGAAAAAGGGTAAGGAGAGCCAGATTCAAGGTAATGAGTTTATTTAGTTTTTCTAAACCCCTATGGGTTTTACAGTTTTTCCCCTCAGGATCTGTAGATCCCCTGGAGAAGCAAATTGTGAAACGTGTGGGGCTCTAGAAGAGCTAAATAAACTGTCTGCCTTGCACCTGGCTCTCCTTTGTATTTTCCTGCCCCAATAGGACAAATAGCTGCTTTGAATGGCCATTTTCAAGTTTGGAAAATGGCATGGAAATAAAAATCTTGCACTGGCACCCTAATCCAAACCAGGAGCCCTGTGCAGCAGATATTGAAAGAAAAGCTGGGAACTCCAGTTTTAAACCTTCCAGTGTTATATCTGGTTAGCCTTGTCTGAACTAATCATATGTAGAGGAGGCTGGGGATTCAATTTTTAGAGGCAAAGGGTATGCAGGTGAGGGGTGCTAAACCCTTCCCACATTCACTGTATCTGCGTTTAGTCTGTTCTCCCCAAGCACTTTTCTACGTTTAGTCTGTTCTCCCCAAGCACTTTTCTACGCGATTGAGCTCTGATAACTACAAAAACTCCAAGCTGGGAGAGAAGTGCTTATGGGGAGAGACTATGAGAAATGAATGTGTGAAGGTGGTTGATCTCTCTCCCCTGAATCCTGTTTTTGGTTTTAAAACGACCTCTCCACAATCACCTTGATTGAAATATATTTAAACAAACAGGACTACCCCATCTTGTTTTATCCTTAAGTAGCTAGGAACCAAGTTAAAAGTGGAGCTACATGTTATGGATAGTTCTGTGATTTTTTTAAAGAACTTTGTTCATTTTCCCACAAAATGTAGCCTTTAAGGCTGCTGTTTTAAAGTAAAGAATAAGGTAAAGAATAATTCTTGTGCCATTTTCCCACTGAAAATGTCCAATCGAAGGCTGCCTGCATGCATTTGGCCTGGTGATGGTAAACACAGCTTGAGGGTGGCAGTTTTCAAAGAAGATTTGAAATTCAATTGCCAGTGTATTGATGACACTCGGCCCTCTTTCCATTCAGGCAATGGAAATGCCTATCCTTTTTGTGAGTAGTTATGGGTAATGCTTGTTAAAGGGGTCTCAATAGTCTATTCCTAATCATACTTGTAAGAACACCCAGTTTAAATAAATGGGATGTGCTTCCAAATAAGCATGTTTAGGATTGCAGTAATAGTGCGGGATTGTGAAATACACTGAACATATCTTTAAGCTCAGAATGCAGTATGGATAACATAAGGCTGAAAATTAAAATTATATTGTAGCTAAAAATAGTTTTACTAACTAATTATAGATCCAAGGAAAATTAAAAGGCTATTTAAGGGGCATTTTCAAAAATTGTCTTAAAAGATACTGATTTTTTTTCTCCTGCTAATTTGTTTTGACTTTAGTGCATGTGGTAAAAATACGAATCTTGGCAATCTCATACCGGCATGGTAGTCCAGCTCAATTATCAGGCCAAATTACTGTTTCACAATGCTGCTTTACCACCAGACCAGGAAGCGAGCCTTCAACAAAAAGTTGAGTTCAGGTTTTCCTCTCGTAAATCTTTTTCATGTCTCCAGTGGTTTGGGTCAGATTGTAATTTTTGATTGATGACCCAGGGATGTGGCGGTTTCTCTGAGCTATGGTTGATGTAAAATAATAAATATGAATACATTGTGTAAATGTTTGTACAGTACATACATATGTACTGCCTTGCGGATACAAATTAAAGGTTTGTAATAAAATGTACTGGAAAGATAAAGAGCACAATAGGGGTGCATTAACAGTATCTAGAGTTGTGGTTCTTAAACTTTTTGCTATCACATCTCCCTTGGGAAAGGTCTTATGTCCCACACTTCACATTAATCTAGCTTAAACTTTAGGCAGGGTGAGTTTGCATGTTTTAGGAGCTGAAAATGCAAACTAACTGACATGAACACAAATACAAGCAATGAAACAGTTTTATGGAAACAAAATAGGGGTAAAACAATTTGTAGTTGAGAGGCAAGTTATACCTTCCTTGGAGTCTGTCTAAACCTCCCCTGGGGAGTCATGCCCCATAGATTAACAGCCTAATTCTGACATCCAGCGCAGCAGGACCACTGTGCCAGAGGAGGTTCTGCACTGCCTCTAGCAAGCTTCTTCAGTGGTATAAGGAAGGGTGAAATTGAAAACCTTCTTCAGTGGTATAAGGAAGGGTGAAATTGAAAACCTGTCTGCCTTTGGGACTTCCCCAGTGGAGCCTTGTGTACTTACAGCGCACGAAAGGGCCAAGGTCACAATGCAACTGCCACCAAACCCAGGGTGGAAGGCAACCAAGGTTGACTCTACCTGTGGAAATGCCCCGCTATGTCCCAACCACGCTGATGCAACTGACCATTGCATAACACCACAGTGGCTGGGAGCCAATTGATTTGCCCCTCTGCTGGTGTAAGTCACCGGGGAGGGCATTTCTGCTGGTGTAGGGTTTCCCCACCTCTGGATTGGGTTGGCCAAATCCCAGATTTAGAAGTTTCTCCATATAGTATGTTACATTTTTTTTGCTTTGGTAACAGTTATATTCATTAGTGCTGTTTTACAGTTCCCAATAGTCCAGGCTTTCCCAGTCTCACCTGATCTCAGAAGCTAAGCAAGGTTGGCCCTGGTTAGTATTTGAATGGGAGACCACCAAGGAACATCAGAGCCTCTTCACATAGGCAAGCAGTTGTGACTTGATGGCGCTTTTCACTACCACAGTGAAAAATAATCAAGCCTAGAATGTTGCTATGGATTCCTCATTGGGGGCTTTCCGCACTACAGAAGGGAACTAAGGTTGACTCGGTTCCCTTCAGTGGAGGGCGATTCCAGGATGTCCGCACAGCAGCTGAGTTGGCCCCCTGGAACCGAGCTAAGTGGGCGGGATCATCTTGGTGCCTGTCTCGCTCCTCGGTCGTGATTGGAGCTTGTGTTACCACAGGAAATGGGAGCGTTCTTTTTTTTTACAGTTTACAGTTACATGCGCTTTCTGCCTGCCATGACTCTTCCGTTCTACGCATGCCACAAAAGCAGCTCCTGATTGGTTGAACGGATGAGGTGTCGTTTCGATGCGTCCGCACTTCGAACCTTTGAAGTGGTATCGACCTTGTTCTGGCAGAAAAGTGTAGTTCATAACTGCGACAAGGATGTCACAATTCTGAGGGGGGGGTGGGAACTGAGACAAAACAATGTTGAGCTCGGTTGCAATGCGGATTCACTGAGGCGAACCTAGGTAGAAACCAGTACAACTCTGTCAGTGCGGAAAGCCCCATTGGACAACAGTGTTGGCTTTAATGTGGCTTTATGACCGGCAAGAAATTTAACGGATTGAGGTTTCCCAGGGAACTCTACCCAACAGTTAAGATTGAATTTCTTTCTGTCATGCAGTTGCCCTGCCACCCTCTTGGCCTAAACTGTACGTTTTTTTTTTACTGGCTGAAGAGATCATTATAATCTTTGAGTCTGTGTTTCTGCATATAACAAGCCATGAAACTCGACCTGCACAATTAGTGGCTCCTGAATAACCAGGCCATGGCTTGGAACATATCCTTAAACACAAGATCTGTGGTTTGAAACCATCACCATGGAAGCCCTTTCCTACATAAGCAGTTTAAGTAAGTTTGTTCAGTCATGGCCTTGATTTTAGAATCTTTTTTTTTTCATTTGAAATTTCATTCCAATGGGTTATATTTATTTGGTGCTCTTTCTGGAATAGCATGAAGAGTAGACATGCTAGTTTTCTTCTACTTTGAATAAGAGACCTGTAACTCTAGGGGAGCTGATCACTTTACCCACATACTTTGAAATCTGTTCCCTCATCTGTATCTGTGGCTGATTACCCACAGGCAGCTGCCGCCTGCTAGCAGCTGGAGCGCGTTGGGGTAAGAAATCTTGTCCCGATGTGCTTCCTCCTTGGCGCGCCCCAGGAGCAGAAACACAGGGCAAAAAAAATCTACTTTTTGGGTTCAGGTTTAGTAGTCCTAGAATTTTTTTTTTTAAAAAAACCCTTAAAAGCCAAATCCCAATATTGGCTGTTTTGGGTTGTTGGAAAATGTTCAGGTCTCTACTAAACCCAAACCTGAAAAATTCCAGCTGCCTCTGAGCTCCACGTGGAGCTGGGAGGCAGTAGGCAGGGTTGAATGTTAGGCTCCTGAAGCCCTGTGTTCAGCTGTGCTCCTGTTGCCTCTGAGCCCACATGAGGCGGGAGGTAGCAGTGTTGACAGACGGTCCAGAGAGGCCTGAATCATGCTGATTTTTTTCAGTATGAATCAGGATTCACTTTTCGGATCACTTTAAGCTGCTGGTTTTTTACAGCTGAAAAAATCCCTAAAAAATACTGATATGGTATTTGGGTGTGTGTGTTCTGTTCTGGTTTTGCCACTGCACACCCCTTAATTACACCCAAGAGAAGATGTAAAGACCATCTCTGATAGGACTATTAAAAAGCCAGGCATATCCAATTCTCTGTCCGCATAGTTTCTTGAAGGACATGAAGTTAATCACTGTGCTACAGAGGCTTGGAAGGAGGCAGATGGACAAACTTAGTAACGAATCTCAGTAGAAGGAAGATTAAGTTTGCCTGTTTAGGAGAGATCAAAGATATAACTGGCACTAACAGTGACTTTTTGCTAGTCTTGTAGAAACACTAAATCACTTGGGAAAAGATGTGCAGATAATTTAGATGAACACTGCAATGAATCTGGACCCTCCATATCAAATCATTCTTAAAAGATGAGTCTCTTTGACAGAAAAATGCTGAATGTGATTGGTCAAATTATAATGTGCTAGAAGCACAGAGTAGGGAGAACTATAGTCCGTAGCACAACGAGTATGTTTAACAAGACAAAAGATTCAGTCCTATTCCTGGATATATGTGTGCGTGTGTGCGTGTGTGTGTAAAACACTTTTTTATTCCTCAGTGCTCCAAGCCAGGCTATTCCTCAGTGCTCCAAGCCAGGCCAACACAACCAGTTCCTGGGATTTCCAGGACAGGGAGAGCCCTGTAGGAGGAAGCCTCTCGTAAAACCATTGCCACCTCTCCCACCCGACCCTTTGTCTGTGACTGATGTAGGACTGAGTAACTGTGGGAGGGAGTTGGGGGGTGGTTTTTCAGGGCAACAGTCTCACCCTCCTACACCCAGGTCTCGATCACGCAAGCCTCAACCACTGCAAGAAAATTCTGATGGACCTGGCATTAGTCAGAATCAGTTGATGGAGAATGGTTAATTTCCTCATCCTCACTGCCAGCTTGCTTGGGGTGGGATGAAGATTGGAAGACACCCAAACAGATACTTATTTCCATTGGCTTTCTTTACTATATCTTCCTTCTCCAACCATCATACTTCCTGCATCCCCAGAGAACTGGAATCACAAAACAATCTCAGTGTGTGTAGTGTTAGATATGCCTAAGTTCTCGGATGTGTCTAACTGCAAATAGAATCAGGCTGAAAAACTTCATTTTTAATTAAAGAGAAAAGAAAAATAAGATACAGTGGAACCCTGGTTTTTGGCGACATCGGTTTTCTCCAATTGTTGCCAGCCATTTTTAACTTTCCTTTTCGTCAGTTGCCTCAGATCCGTGGCGACTTTTGCATAAATTCACTGCGCTGTTTGCGTTGCACCTGTGCAGACAGCATCACTTCGGTTTTTGTTAGTTTTGGTTTTCGCTGATAGTCGCCGGACAGATTACTGGCAAAAACCGAGGTTCTACTGTATCCTCTTTTGTTGGTATAGTTAGGATCCACTAAATGTTTTTCATATTAAATTTAAATTGTATAAATATCATAATTGAGCATATAATGATCACTGTAATTCATTTAACATTGGGATCTTAGTAGTTTTACATAGCCAAGCTATCCAACTGGCTAATCTTATTATCTCCCAGACTTTTGAAGCCAGTACCTTTAACTAGCTCTGTACTTTGCAATGTTTGGCAAAAGTTAATCTTACTATCGCCAAAAAATCACCTTTCTGAGAATGCATTTTGAGGGAATTCATGAAACATGTGAGTGGATGAAATGGTTGGTATTTGACTGTGTTTCTTTGATAGCATTGTTTTGAGAATTTCTTACACATCTCTACCACTTATATAAATGTCACATTTTCCAGTGTCCTGCTGGTTTCTATAGGGACTGACTTGTGTTGCAAGCATGCGATTCATGTAAAACAATCCAGATTACACAGTGAAAAAGATTGCCCACAAAACAAAGATGGATGAATTAGCACATAAAATTGTTGACATCATGAATACTTCATACATTGTTAGTACTATAACTTGTTCACTCTCATGTTATATACTGTTTCTAGTTATTTCTTTCTAGTATTTTAGAAGAGAATTCTCCCACCATCAAAACTCAAAATCTAGAGTCTTAAAAGAAGGAAAAAATGTTTCAAAGCTTAATTTTGGCACAGGGAAGTACTCTTGTGTACCGAAGACCACCTTATTTTATAGTATATAAAATATATTCTGTATTTTAAATCAGAAGGTCACAGAAATCTGTGTTTGTAGCTCACAGGTAATTTACTTATTCCTATGGTACCATAACTACCAAGCTACTACAGCTGTTGGATTTATTTTTAGAATATATATAGTCCAGTTACTTTAAAATATTACCACTTTGGAACCAGGATACATGAGCGGAATATTAAAAACAGTATTTGACAAAGGTTGGTAATATGAATATAGAATTTTTAAAATTTTATTTAGATTTATAACTTGCTCTGTCTGCCAAAGCAGGCCCAGAGCGGCTTCCAGTATATAATTTAAAAGATATATAATATAATGGTGCCTTAAAAGTCTAACCAGGCTAGGACAATTAAAATAAAGTAAAAACATAAAGTAAAAACATCCCTCCCAGCTCCTCTAGTCCACAATACTAAACAGAGAGGAAGGGAGGCCAGCCATGATGGATCAAGCCCTGTTGCTGCCCTCAACTATACGCCTGGCAGAACAGCTCTGTCTTACAGGCCCTGCAGAATTAAGATGGATCTTGCATGGTCCTGGTCTCATTGGACAGAGCTTTCCAACGGGCTGGGGCCAGAGCCTAATTGAGGTCATCCGGACACTTTTTAGGCCAGTGACCATTAGTAGGTGGTTGTTTGCAGAATCTAATGCTCTTAGGGCACATATCCAGAGCAATGGTCCTGACCATTTAGGGCTTTAAATTTCAATACTAGAACCTTTAACCTTACCTTGTACTCCACTTGGAGCCGATGCATCTGATAAGGCATTGGTCTAATGTGACCTTTCCACCATGTTCCCATGAGGATGCATTCAGCTGTAGTTTCTGCATTGGGCCTGAGGGTAACCCTGCATAGAGCGAATTATAGTAATCCAACCAGGAGATGGCTATTGCATGGATCCCTGTGACTAGGTCAGGGCAAGACAAGTATGCCACCAGTTGCTCACCTGGCATGGATAGAAAAATGCCAGTCTGGCCACACTGGTCACCTGGGTCTCCATAGAAAGTGAGGCATCCTAAATCATGCCCAAGTCTCTTGACAGATGGCTTACGTGTTAACTGCACACCATCAAGAGCTGGGAGCTGGCACCTCACTCCTGAATCTCCTTGACCCAACCATAGGACCCCCATCTTCACTGGATTTAATTTTAACTGGCCATTTCACCATGTTCTTCAGACAACTGGCCAGATTTCCTGGTGCAGCACTTGACTTGCCGCTTAGCAACAGTTACAACTGAGTGTCATCAGTGTACTAGTGACAGCCCAGTTTGAAACTCTGAACTAACTGGACAAGGGGATACATAGAAATGTTAAAAAACATTGGGGAAATTATTGCTCCCTGTGGGGACACCAAGCGGAATGGCTTGATGAGGTCCTCTCCCGAAGTGCTGTCCTCTGTCCCTGACACTGGAGAAAAGAGACCAGCCATTGCAGGGTCTCCTTCATATACCAGCATCGGCAAGGCAGTGAGTCAAAAGATTGTGGTCAGCTATGTCAAATGAGATTCATAAAGTGGCCCTACTTCTTTACATGGTGGAATAATTATTATCCACTCCAGTGATGTTTAGGACAGGTTGTTTTAACTAATATGAATGTAATCTGCATGAAAAGGGAGAACTTTTGTGAAACAGCCAAAGGCGTGAACAAACATGATTGCAGCATATTGCTAACACTGTTGAAAAAGTTAGTTTTTATCCCTTGCTTTTCTCTCATGTAAGGAGTCTTAAAGCGGCTTACAATCACCTTCCCTTCCCCTCCCTACAACAGACACCCACAACAGGTAGGTGAGACAGAGTTCTGAGAGAACTGTGACTAGCCCAAGGTCACCCAGCAGGCTTCTTGTGGAGGAGTGGAGAAAACAAACCCAGTGTACCAGATAAGAGTTCACCGCTCATGTGGAAAAGTGGGGAACCAAATAAGGTCTCCAGATTATTTTAATTTATTTATTTTATTAGATTTGATAGGCCGCCCCTTCCCTTCCACTACACCACACTGATGCTCAGAACACTTGCATGTGCTCCATTTCAAGATGCCAACAAGAATTTCTGCTTCTGTAGCTGGGGGTGCACAGATAATACATCTAACACAGGTAAGCATGGGAAGGGCAATCCCCCTCTCAGACTGTGACAGCAGTTGCATCTATTTAGCCTTCTCCCCCTCCCCCCCAGTACTTATCTGCTTACTGCATTAGCAACAATTGACAGCAATAGGTATGGTGTGGGGCGGTGAGAGGGGAGGCTTGCAGATATGTTTGCAGGTATTGAGAATGTTGTGATGCTTTTGTAATGCACCCTGAAAATGTGGGGCAAGGGGAGCTCCATCACAGTCCTGGGTGATTAACAGCCACCCAACTTTGAGTGTTGCTGTTTCTGGGCATCATGGCTCGTGCCTGTTGCCTTGCAGGATCTGTAAACCAAGGAAGGTGCAATGGAGCAGTCCCAGCAGACGATGCAGACAGTTCCCTATCAGATACTGGTTCAGTGGCTACACTGTGTCCCTCACCTTGCATGGGGGTCTTCATGCTCACACCTTGTGGGGAATAGCAAGAGTGCACAAGCAGAGTTAGTGGGCATGTTTGTCACTTCTGCAAAACATAATAATTACTACTTTTGTTTCTGTACTCTTTGCCGTCAGCCCTCAACCAGGGACAGAGGCAAGGATCACAGTGCAATGCCAACCACCTGCTGAGGCTGTGACATGACCAACAGTTGCAGTGACTGGCGTCTTGGGTTGCTGGTGTTCTTGTTTTAGCCTGCATACTGTATTGTTGCAGGCTGTTTAACAGACTGTTGTTTATCCAGCACAGTTGTCCTTCTCTTGCGCATGATATGGACAGCTCTTCCTCTGTTTCTGTTAGTGCAATTTGTAAAGGCACAAGTGTGTTGGTCACCCCTTTTGTCTCCTTACTATACAGATTCATGAAGCTGTTCAGGTAAATGTGTATATTGTCTCATAGCTGTGTCTCTATTTGATTGGAGTTTAATTGATAGTGAACAGCTCCTACGTTCTGGTCCTGACTCTCCTTGAGTGACCTCAGCATGGGACATACCCTGGGAGAGGGCTGAGGGGTTGTCAGGTATGCAAGGAAGAATGGGAAAGTTTTCAGGTGGCACTTAACATCAGTGGTGGGATTCATCAGGTTTGCACCTCTTCGGCAGAACCGGTTGTTAAAATGGTGCTTGTAAACAACCAGTTGTTAAATTATTTGAATACCACCACTGCCCCCCCCCCCCCCCCCGGGATCACTGCTGGCAACCAATTAACCTTGCAGCTGCATGACCATGGGGAGAGGAGACTATATTATTTTCCTCTGGAAGGTTAAAGTGCAGTCAGTTGTGGTGTGGCGATAGATAAAATAGTATGTTTCCACATTAGAAAATAGTCCCAAATGAATATGAGAAGTATATTTCATTTTTAAGACCTGCCTTTGTCAAAACCATTATTTTGTGCATTATTTAACATGGTACTTTGATACAAGAGCATTTATTGTGCATTGAATATATCTGCTGCAAATCCTTCATTTGGCAATATGGAGAGTTGAAATGCTGGGAAGTAATGCTTTCTTTTATTGTTGCCATATGCCCAGTTGGTCACATGAAAAGGCCCTCAGAGAGCTGTCTATGCACTAGAAGAAGGGTTTTATAAAACCCTGGAACATGGGTATTGAACAGCCGTGTTCTAGACCATTTTGCTTGGCATGCAGGGCTGGTTCTTTGCCCAAACAATCAAGATGGACATTTCAGTCACAATCAGCCTGATAGTGGATCCAGCAGAAAGGGAGAAAGTGGCAGATATGCCTTATGTCATTATCACCTCCTGATCCCACACAGCTGTTAGCTATGTCTGTGGAAATACCCTAATGTAGTAGCCAGCTTGCTCTTATTGTGTGCTGCAGAGTACACACCTTGTCTGTCTCCCAGTTTCTTGATAAGAAGATGGTGCATTTTTTTTCAGCAATTGAACTGTAAAAGTTTCCCTACTTTGCCTTGGAAACTGACCGGTTGTTCCTTTGAAGGCAAGTCCTTCGATGGTGTGTTAACTGTACCTGCTGTGAAGAATTCAGTTTCCAGGCTCACCAGAATAAGCATTGAGTGGTGTATTAAACAAACATCAGGAGTACAGAGTTTTATGATGTTGCTCCCCCCTTCCATTGCAGACGTTGACGAATGTGTTGATGGGACTGACAACTGCCACATTGATGCCATCTGCCAGAACACTCCCAAATCATACAAGTGCATCTGCAAATCTGGCTATACCGGGGATGGGAAACACTGCAAAGGTAGGGAGAATAGGTTAATCACAGAAACAAATGTGGGAGGAAATTCAGCTATGTCTACATATGTGCATTTATGTTGTCAAGTACAGAGAAATATTATCTATTCAATAGGATTATGTGGTGTTCTGACTTCAACTCACCCACCCCTAACCAGACAGTTTAAGTGGAAAATTTGAAATGGAGAAATGGCACAGAGCAAAAAATTCAGCTTCTGTAATCCCTGTAGTACTTTCCAAATAAAATGAGATGCCTGCCATATTGGTGGCTACATCAAGTAAAAATCAAAGTATCAGGACCCTCTGGTGTTGAGTATAGTTATAGAGTGCAGATTTGCTTAGTCAGGGCAGGAAGAATGGGCTGCTATAAATACCTGTCTATGGTTCTAGTGAAGGGGCAGGGGGTGGAGGTTATTTACCTGGCCTGGTGGGACCACAGGCATGCAGAATAAGGACATACATAGGAATAGCTGCTGTGGAGGAGCCCCATGGGGAGAACAGCTGTTAGCTCCCTGGCCAAAGCTGCAGCCAGGATTAGCTGGCTGACAGAGGCAGGTTTTGGCTACTGATGTTACAGGATTACCCTGGCTGGGTGTGAGACCCAGTGAACAGATTTCTGATTGCCAAGCTCTCACAGCTTCTGAGAGGGCAAGGCAACGAAGGAGCTAAAGAAATAGGGAAGGAGGGCAAGGAGTTGGAAGGGAAAGAGCTACAATTAAGGACAATAGCACAGGAAGGTGGTTTAAGATATCACGGAGAAGGCAAGGAAAGAGAGTGAGGTAGAGCTAAGTCAGAGGGAGAAGGTAATGTGTGAGAAAAAGAGGTAAGATAAGACAACTACATGAAGCTAGATCTGGGAAAAGCCACCTCAGCAGAACTCTGTAGCAGAGGGCATCCTTGCCACAGTAGTCTGTAGTGAAAAAATGTAAAATTTTGAAGGCTTGGCAAAAAAAAAGTTTTTTTTAATATTTTGAACAGAAATTTGAGGTGGAAATTGTGATTTATGCACTATTTTCTCATGAAACCTAAATGTATTTTACTGTTTTAAGGGCATTATTTATAATTTAGTTAGCATATCAAATTGTTCTATATGGCATCTTATGTGATTTAGGAGGATAAATGCCTTGGTTCTCTATAGACCAAATTGTGAATATATTCAGTATTTGAGAAAGAGAGAAAACTCCACTGCTGTACCCAGTGTAATCTTTGCACATTCCATCTTCTAGGTGGGGGAAAAATAGAAGTTGAAAATATAAAACACCTTATGTATTGAACAATAAAGGGTGTCTTTGTAGAAGAAGTTTCATACAGCCACGATATGACTAACAACAGACACTATCATTATCTAATTCTGCAGATTCTTACTTAAAAATCTTAATACTGTGTAGTTTGAGCAAGTAGTACTTTGTTTTACAAAGCATTCCAGTCATTCAAGAAGAGCAATTTCATAGGATTTTTTTTCAGAGCTCCCCCTAATTTCGTTGGGAAAACCTCAAACAAGTACCCAGGAAAAACTGCCAGAGGGGGACCCCCCCCCAAACACACTTTCTCATTTATATCCAGGTGCAGTGAACTTTGGGCCATTTGTATCTGCAAGACCAATAATAAAGCTGTTTGTCTGAACATCCAGACATCTTGCTTGTGCTGCCATGGAAGAGTTTTTAAATGTGCTCCCCCCCACCAATAATATCATTGTTCTACCAACCAGTCTTGATTAAGTTGCTTCTCTGCTTCAGTATTAAACTCTGTGCTGTTGTTGATATTATGTGGGGCAATGCTATCAATGCATCTATCCTCAGTACAAAAAAAAAGCAAAGTGGTACTGCTTTTGTTAAAGGTAATTGGTTCTATATATGAATCTGAATGGCAGTTTTTGTAGGAGATTGGAGGTGGGGGGAAATGGATGGATCAAGTTGGTTTATATGAGATGTGGCTGTTAAGACCATCACTAGTGTTATACACTTGGAAACTCTAGCCAGACCCCTTTGATAAACTGTGCAGTTGGTGATTTTTTATTTTTGAGTTCTCTCAGGTCACTGGTCTTCTCTCTTCTTTGCGCAGATGTTGATGAATGTGAGCGTGATGACAATGCTGGCTGTGTCCATGAATGCGTCAATATCCCAGGGAATTATCGATGTACCTGCTATGATGGCTTTCGCCTGGCACATGATGGGCATAACTGCCTTGGTAAGTTATAGCTCTAGGTTTGGGGGTAAAAATACAAAATGAATTTTGTAATGAATAATACAGTAATGATTTTAATCTCTCTCTCTCTCTCTCTCTCTCTGTGACTTTAAACTGAGAGATGAGTTGGAGAGAGAAAGGGAGGTGAGAGGGGTATGAGAGAGCAACGTGACTGGTTGATTCTAGAGTGTGCATGTGAAAGAACTGTGCTGGACTGGCAGAAACTGACAAGATTTTAGAGTGAAAGGGCTGGGAATGTCAAAAACTCGAGTCAGAGAGGCCCTGTGTGAGCAGGGCAGAATTAGAGTCTGAGAGAACTATGAGAGAGAAGCTGTCAGAAAGTGTCAGAGTGAATTTATGTTGAGTGAAGTCCTCAAAGTATTTGCTGCCTCAGTTGATTTTATTTTGTAAATATTTTGCTTGAAACCTTGAAATTACCTATCAGTTATAAATAAAATGTTACTTTGAAGAAACTTGGGAATTCCACCCTATTTTCCTTAGGGCCACGTAGGCCATCCACTTTGCCTTTTAACAGCAGTTCTCAACCTGTGGGACCCCCTTTGGGGGTCGAACGACCATTTCACAGGGGTCGCCTAAGACCATCGAAAAACAGTCTTTTTATATTTCATGTATACCAATTTTATGGTTGGGGGTCACCATAACATGAGGAACTGTATTAAAGGGTTCCGGCATTGGGAAGGTTGAGAACCACTGCAAGCTCATATACACTACCAAAAGGAGATTAAGGGTTTTTTTTTGGAATTTATATTCCAAGTAGCAGGTAGCATGTGGGAAACAATTAAGGGAACAAATATTAGTTGGCATTTATTATATATTTATTTATAAAGAAATAAAAGAGTGGACATCACATTTCATGACTACAGGTGGAAGGGTCATCGCAAATACACAAGGATGAATGAAACCAGTAGACTTGCAGCCCCAAATGATGAGAAGGGCCTGTGGTTACAGAAATGGAGTTGATTTATTTTTCTTTTTGGTTTCTGTACTTCTAGGAGTTATACACCATTTAAGGCTTAAGTGACTGAAAACTGACAAACACCATAAAGTGATGGAGAATGGGATGGAGTAGTTGATATTTTCCTGAATTTTGTTAAACTCTCTTCACTGATGTCATTATAAAATCACAAAAAGGCACCAGCCTTACAGCAACATCAGCAACATTACAGCCACTATAACTGTAGGAAAATGAATTGTTATATGAATGTGAAAGGAAAGCAAGAATTCTGCATGTGCTCCCTTGAGCTACATACAGAAAAAGTATGATCCAAATGTGACAGATAGTTAGATAGGGGAAAAACAGTTTTCCATACCACCTGTGAATGCTAACTATTCACAAACTTGGAGGCTTATCTCTATGCAGGATTTTTTCCCCTGTAAGGCAAGTTGTGCTTCTTCCAGCTTGCTTTGCTTTACTTTACCAATGTGCTTATGTGTCTCTGACTGTAGCACAGAGATGCTTCCTTGGTGCTTTGGACAGACCTTTGACTTTAAAAAAACGTTTTGTCCAGATACCTGGCGTACTTACATAAGTAAATGGAAAGGAGAGTATGTGGCTCTGTAGTATGGCATCTGCTCGGTATATAGACGGTCCCAAGTTCAGTCCCCGGAATTCTGCTTGAGCAGAGTGCATAGGCTGGGGAGGAGGGAAGAGTGTGCCTTTGTGATTGCCCCAAAGACCAGCCAGTCGACAAGTCTGCTCACCCGGCCTGTGCTGGAAATTGCTCTTCAGAATCACTATTTGGAAGATTGTCCATTTATCCAAAAAGGGTGAAGTGTAGATACAGTTGCGTTTATTATTGGGATGAGTACTTCCTGCAGCATTAACATTCTTCCCTAGCTGTTCACACTCTACAGTTATCTTGTAGCGCCTCTGCTTTTCTGTTTTCTGCTTCTCCATTTCGAACAGTTTTGTAAAATCTTGTTGCTTTCAGTCATATATCAAATGGCATATTGGGAAAAGTCTGTGATTTAACCTTTTTGGGGGGGAGTGTGGACATACAAATTAAGTAAAAACTGCAGCAACAGCTGGGATTCTTCAGAGTTATTTAAACACCGACATTTCATCAGTGAAATGCTGCCTCTCCCACCCACATGGCCCCAGGGTCTCACTGCTGAAAGATTGTGATCTCCAAGTTACATATTTCAAACACATTTTTAGGGAAAATTGCTGACAGGGAAGGCAGCTAGTCCTGGATTCTTACACTCATGCAGCATATCTGTGGTCACAAAGCTACTGATGGATGACGGTTGTGCTTAAGCCTTTAGCAACCGTCTCCAGCAGAAGGGAGAAGGAAACCTTTTCTTTGTCTTGGGAGTTGCAAAAATTAGACAAGATGACAGAGAACTCAGCACACAGTTGTCTTGCCAGATGGTGAATTCTGGAGCACTCTGCTCCTTAGGGGCTCTCCCAAAAGGTTGTATTATTAATACAAGAATGAGTGATGGAAATAGAAACTATCTGTGGGATAATAAAACAGAAGTCCAGTGGAACCTCAATGAGTAATAACATTTACTCCAGCGTAAGCTTTTTTGAGTCAGAGCTTCAAAATCTGATGAAGTGAGCACAGACTCACAAAAGGAATAAATATTGTTAACCTTTAAGGTTCTGCTGGACTTGTGTTTTATTTTGCTACAAAAGACTGACATAAACAATCGCTGTGGAATTATCTACTGGTTTGGCTTGCTAAAGTCTGCAGAAATGGCGCACTGCTAGAGTAAACCTGCATAAACCTTTGTATCTTTAATATCCATTGATCTTTTTGCAGAGCAGTTTTATCTCAGAATCCTTGGGTAACTAGACTGCTTACCTCCTAATTGCAATAAAAAAGCATGGCTTGCATGTTTCCTGGGTAAACGTTAATGAGTTCTGTCTTCAACAACCAGTGCCTGAAATGTAAAGCTCTTTTGTACAGAACTGACCATTGGTCTTAGCTGAACATTGTCTACTTGTATTTATTTATTTGATTTTTATCCCACTCTCCCCCTCTGTAGTCAACTGAGTGAGACTCACAACAATATAAAAAAATCAAATTATAATAAACAATAGTACACTAAAACATAAAATATATAAAGATGGTGTTTGCCCAACTATATATCTTAAAACAAACTCAAACTCTAGACGTCTCCAAGCCAGGGTTGGTGGTGCTGGATGGCTTAAATGGCTGATTAGATATGGTGGGTATCTAGGAAACATGGTAGAATGGTTAAAAGCTTTGGGATACAGTCATCCATGAGTGTAAGCTTTATAGGCAGGACAGGGATGGATGGATTTGGGGAGGTATTGCTCTGTAAATCAAAGAGGGCATAGAAGCAGAAAACATTAGGGAAATAAACTCTACAACAGAAGCGATATACATGGAGATGGTAGGTCCTAAGGGTAACTTAAAGTGGGGTATATTATTGCCTATCTGATCAGACACTTGAAGCTGATTTTGAGATGGAGAAGGAAAGCCAATAATGTTGTGATACTGGGAGACTTCAACTATCTCACACTGACCGAGTAAACATGTGCTTGAGTCTTGCAATAGAAACAAGATTCTTACATATCATGAGTGACTGCACTGGAACAGTTGGTCATGAAGCCATAGAGGGGTAATGATCCTGAATATGGTTCTAAGTGGGGCTCAGGATTCGGTGAGAGATGTATAGGTTATTGCACTAGTTGGGAACAGTGACCACAATGCTGTTAAGTTCAGCTCAGGTGGAACAAGGGGGAACTGCGCTCAGGGCGCGCACCTCTGCTGTGGCGGCGCCCGGCCACACTCCCCCAGCGCACAGCTGGGGCGTCGCAACTCCCCCTGTTGGTGCCACACCACTGGTTTAGCTTTCATGTCAATGGTAAGTTAAGTCCAAAACTGACATTTGATTTCAAAAGAAGGAACTTTACAAAAATGAGGGTAATAAATAAAAGGAAACTGAAAGAGAAACACAAAGAGTCAAATCCTTAAAAGCTGAATGAATGAATTTATTTTAGTGTTGTGGCCAAAGGTGTAACAACATACATATAACAAACATGCAACATACATATAACAAACATATAACAAACATATGACAAGCATGCAACAAAATATAACAGGATAAAATACAGCAATATATTAATACTAGAAATAACAAATTATACATAAAACAAATAAACCAATAGACAATAAACAATAAAGGTAGACATAACCTTAAAATCCTATTTAAAATATGCTGTTCTAGAATCTTAAGATATTTGAGAAACTTTTTTCCTTGCAATAAATGATAAAAAGGCAAAAAGGTAAAATGGTGATTTTAATAGTGGCTAGATAGGTAGCATCTGCCAAGAGAGAACTGATTTCCCAAGGTATCCAAATTGCCCATAATTGCATTATATCTTCTAGCCCGACAGCAGTCTTGTTTAAATATTTTTCAGTTCTTTACAATTCTATCTACTTCATGTCTTGTTCTGAGTATTTTGATACAGATTTGGAGACCCTTCGTCTTCGGATCCAGTTTCATGCTCTGAGTGTAATTGATTTGTTAACTCTAGGTAAGGCCCCAGGTGAGGATTGGATTCCAGCTAAAGTATACAAACTGAATGTTCAATGGTGGGCCCCTGTCTTAGCTGCACTATTTACTGAAATGGACAGTTCCTATGTTACCCCTCCTCATTGCAAACAAAGTATAATTGCTGCTATTTTTGAAAAAAGCGATAGCAACAAACCTGCCAACTATCACCCTACAAGTCTTTTAAATATTACTTACAAACTATATTCATGCGATTTACTTAACAAACTGCAAGATTGGGCATTCGCAGTCAGTTTATTCTGTTCTGAACAGGCTGGCTTTAGGAAGGGACACAGACTGATAGATCTTATCTGTTACAGTTCAGAAAAACGCCAAAAAAAAGTAACTGGCTTTTGGTGGCATCTGTAGATCTTTCATCAGCCTTTGACTATTAATCATTCTAGATTATGGCATAAGTTTAATAACTCTACCATTGATAGAAGACTTTTCAGGCTCTTGAAGAACTTTACTCGGATGCCCCTAAAGGATGCTTGGAAGCATTTACAATTACATTAATTGAAGCCCAGATAAAATGCATTCCACAGATTAGGAAAGGTACTGCCAAATCTAAAAGAATGTCTGCATGGTTAACAATGCAAGTCTTTTTTTTTTAAGTGGAAGATCTGCCCCAAATGAATTAGACAGAAGAGCCCAGAGGCTCTGGGGAAAGAAATGTAGATCAATAATCAGGCATGCAAAAAGAGAATTTAAGGATCAAGACAATAAACATCAATACAATAAATATTTATTTAAAAACATCCAGAGCAACAAACCAACCAGAAAAGCATTTGAGCCTTTGGATGACCAAGGAGTAAAGGGATTGCTAAAGAATGGTGGGGAGATGGCAGAGAAGCTCAATGAATTTGTAGCTTCTGTGTTCCCTTATGGAAAGTTTGAGGCATGTATCCATGTTACAGCCACTGTTTTCATCAGGGTGTTGAAAAATTAAGATCTAGACCTAGTAGGGAAATTGAATACTGATCAAGTCTCCAGGTCCTGATATCATTCATCTGAGAGTTCTTATAGAACTCAGATGTGAGTTAATTGATCTACTAATCCATATGTGTATCTAATCACTAAATTCATTTTCTGATCAAAAGACTGGAGAGTAGCAAATGTTCTGATTTCTAAGTAGAGGTCCAGAGGGGGATCAGGAAATTATAAATTAGCATAAAGTCTGTCCCAGGCAATTAGTAGGAACTGTAATTGGATGGACTTATTAAGCACATAGAGGAACAAAATGTGTTGAGGGAAAATCAACATGATTTCGGCAAAAGGAAGTCTTTCCTCACCAATCCTGTGGAGTTATTTGACAAAGTGAACTAGTGTATAGAGAACAGTGATGCAATAGATATTATGTGCGTGGGCCTGCAAAAGGCTTTTGACAAGGTACTTCTCCAAAGACTCCTGAGTAAACTTAGCAGTTATGGGATAAGAGGACACATTTTTTTTCAGATTAAAGATTGGTTAAATGACAGGAAGCAAAAAGTCAGAATATGCAGACAATTCTCACAATGGAGGGAAGTAAGTAGTGGAATCTCACAAGAACTGGTATTGGAGTGGTAATGTTTAATTTGTTCATAAATGATCTGAAATTGAGGTGAGTACTGTAGTAACCAAGCTTGTGCATGACACAGAATTAGTCAAGGTCGTTAAAAGTAAGGCTGACAGTGAAGAGCTCCAAGAGAATCCCCACAAATTGGGTGAGTGGATGGACAGAAGGAAATACTTCTTTACACAGCGAGTGATTAAAAATGTGAAATTCACTGCCTGAGGATATAGTGATGGCCACAAGGCACAGACAGCTTTAAAGGGGGTCTAGACAGATTCTTAGGAAATGCCATGGTATAACCATATAATTTTTGGTGATTTCTAGAGAGCATGTGAATTGCTTCCTGGGGAAACCAGAAGTGATGTCTCACTTTTCTGTGGTAAAGCCATAGAAGGAGTTTCAAGCAATTCCTAGAGAGGACTGATTGCCCTTTTGCTTTCCTCTGGAAGTGACATCATGCCATCTTCCCCCTTGACTCTCCCCAGTCTTCCACTGTCATGTTGTGCAGCCCTAAACACCCCATTTTCCCTCAGTTATTTGTATGCCACACATAACTGGAATTTGCACATCTCAGTATACAAGTCTTTAGTAAACTGCAATGCTGCCCATAACTAGGTCCAGTTTACACTTTATTATAGAGTTGTGAGCTGGGCCCAGACCAGTTTCATATGAGTGACTGGAGAATATTTTGATCTCAATATTGGTGGCTTTCAGGAAGTAATATTTAAGTTGTCAGATATGATCTTGACCTTTCTGTGCTTGAAGTCTGTGAAGAAGAGTTTCCAGAGTACACATCAGAAGATCTAGCATATTTCTAGTTTAGTGTAGTTCTTCTGAGAAGTATTTGATGAGACTATTGTTGCTTTCACAGAGGGATATTTTTCCTACAAAGAAATCTGTAAGGACCCACATTAAAGAGGACTAATCACATGATGCTGTGTTCATTCCAAACATATAGTATTGCCAACAGGCCTGGAAAAAAATGGCTTGTCCCTTTAGTAGAGAATAAATGTGTACGGATAGGCATCTGAAGCTTTTCATAGCATGGAAGTAGACAACAGTAATTAACACTGCCTGGCACTCCATTAAGCCCCTGTTAAAGGGACATGACTTTTTTCTCTTCTGATGTTTGACAACTCTACAATAATCACTTTTGACATTGCTGGGGTTTTCCCATTTAACCTAGATTAAAAATTAACTTAGTGTGTCTCAAAGGGGAATCCATGGAGTGGCTGTGTGTCATCATAGCTGTGCCCCATAGCTGTGCCCCATCTCTTCTACTCAACCCTTCTAAGGGTTTCCCCCTTCCTATGCTGAGCTGTACTGTCTCACTACAGTGTGTCTTGGTAGGGAAATGGAAAATGAGGAGGGAAGCGGGAGTTTCCAGGCTTCAGGGGATCACTGGGGACTGGGGTGGTTTTAGCAGTGAGCAGTGTGGAAACAGGGTATGTGGATGCTTTTCCTTTCCATTCCTGTGGCACAGTTGCTGCTGTAATGTATGTACATTTGTTTGTTTGTTTATTAGGCTTGTATACCGCCCTCCCCCAGAGGGCTCAGGGCGGTTCACAGCATAAATATACAATACAGATAAAAATAAATAAAGTCCATACATTTAGTACCGATCCGTATTAAAATGCAGTATTCAACTATGACATTTCATTATAAAAACAACAAATGGCGTCCAACAGCTTAAAACTCCCCTAGAGGGGGGAACAGCAGGGCTCCCGCTGTTAAAAAGGGGGGGCACACTCAGTGGCTGGCCTCCCCAAAAGCCCAGCGGAACAGCTCAGTCTTACAGGCCCTGCGGAATTCATTAAGGTCCCGCAGGGCCTGGACAGCTGGAGAGCGTTCCACCAGGCAGGGGTCAGGGCCGTAAAAGCTCTGGCCCGAGTGGAAGCCAGCCGCATCATAGAGGGGCCGGGGACCACGAGCAAAATGCGTTTGGCAGAGGCCGTGTTGGGACGTATGGGGCCAGACGGTCCCTTAAGTACGAGGTGATATGGATACAGTTTGTCATATTTCATAAGATAAGGGCTGATGAAGGAGAAAAACCTCTTGACTACATGGGCTTTTTCACTTAAACGTACTCTTCCTTCACCTCTTATTGCCCATACCATTTCTTTGCTCATGACAGTTCCTTTGAATCCTTTTTTTCCTATGGACACAGCTCTTTTGACAGGCCTCCTTATCTGTCTTGTCTTTCTCCTTGACCTTGAGCCCCTTGCTAGCATGAATGCTTTCATCTTACTGTCTTGTCAAACATTCTCTTGCCACAAACATTTTAGTGCAGTTTTTTGAGAGCTTGAAGCTGCAGACTATAGTATACTTCTGGTACAACATTCTTTTTGGATGAGACATGTGAGCCATTTCCTACTAGTCTGTGCCTCCTGTAGAGCTGCAACAAGGATAGTTGATACCAGGAATGCTGAGTGAGAAATGTTCTTTTTTTACCAAGGGCAATTATTTACTTGGTCAAGGTAAAGACTTGACCTAGGGCTAGAACTCTGGCTGTTGGCTATTTAATTCTGTGATGCTTCTTTCCCCCTGCCACCATACACACATTTTTACACTTTCCCTGTCAAACATCTGGGAACAAATCTTCTTTTCTTCATGCTGGAAGGTGCAATAGATACATATTTGGGAAGTGATACTGATTTTTTTCCAGCATAAGAGTATAGCCCTTCAGCTGTAATTTTAGGGAAGGAAAATATAATTATCTCCATTTTACAGTCCAAATTCTAAAAGTGTGACCTCTTTATCTCTAGGGTGTTTGGGAACAGAACCCAATAGACTTAATTTTTAATTCCAAGCCTAGGATTGAGTGTAAGTGACATTTTGTGGGAGCATAGGAAATGCACAAAATATGGTGGTGGCCTGGGTACAGTGTGAGAACCTTTGTGTTGGTAATCTGTGAGTAATACCTGGTCACATCTGTGAAGCCAGGAAGTCTGAATAAAGGCAAAACTAGCAACATCCTGGGAGATTGTGAATATATGTTCTTAATAGCAGTGACTGCAGATGATGGTATTCCTTGTATGTTTTGCTTGACAGGGAAATAATAAACTGGAAGTAGTACTGAGATTGTGAAAACAGCATGGAAGGAGAGATTAACTTCCTTCCCCCTCCCTTGTGTTGCAACCCTGATCTGTATCAGAGGACCTCTGCAGTTGCTGTTTACCAGTAAAATATAAGAAAGATCAGTGAAAACATATTCCAGTGTCTAATCCAGTTTGTGCCTTAGCCTTCCACATGATCAGAAAAACTAGAATTACACAGAGCGAAATTATATAACTGGACAAGTTACAGCATGCAGTTCTTTCTGATACAGAATTTGGAGTGCCTGGGGCAGAACTTTATATTTCTTTTTAGCATGGAGTTTGCATAGCCTTACCCATCTAAACAAGACTTTTTTTCTACCCAGAATATGAACTGCCTGAGGTAGTTTGTCCCCACAACAGATTTGCCTTCAATCTGACTCCTTTATGCTTTACAATGCAAAATGTAATTCAGGCGGAAGAAACCATGGGTCTTGAAACAGACATAGCAGGGAATTAAGGACTTGCCTCTTCTGAGATTTGTGAAATATTGTTTGGAACTTGGGTTATTGCTAGAATAAATCCTTGAATCATCTCTCACTGTATTCCTTATAAGATTCTTTGTGACCTTCTGAACCAGAAAAGGAATTTGTGCAGTAGTCCAAATCAGAAACTGGGATCTTTAGGCTTCTGCCTGTCTTTGTTGCCTTTAATAAAACTGGCATTAAGTATGCTGTCTTGTCTTTAGTCACTGCTTTTAATCAGTGTCTTGTCTTTCTTGGAGGCTAAATATAAGGAAGTGTAACCCTTGTTAAAAGTGAGAGTTTACAGAGAGTTACTGGAATGCAGCAGTCATCACTTGGCTAAGATTGAAAAAAAATATTAGGAAAATATATGCCTTGCTGTAGCCATCTGATGTAATTTGGTTATGGCTTAATCTGGCTGGAGATATATACATGGAACACCAAGGACAAGGAACATTCCAAAGCACAAACTTTATAAGCAAGAGCATAGGAGATATATAGTTTCCTTGCAGTTTATTGGTTTTTATCTGTTGTACTATGATTCCCTTAAATTGTCTCAGGGACAGGCTGGGGCAGTCCCTTCATCCCTCTGTTGGGGATAAAATATACTTCCTTTAGAGCCAGAACTTAAACCTTGCATGCTTGAATGTGTTATCTGGGTTAAAGTTGAGTAGCAAGAGAATGTGTTATTCAGAAAAGAACCCTTTATATAAAAGAGTTCCAACAAACTCTGTAGCTTGTGGGGGCCCAATTCTGATTAGAATTATGACTTGAGGAAAGGAGTGCTCCATCTGCCATTTTCCTGACCTCAGCCTCATGGAGTCACTGTTTGTCCCTGCAGTCCTAAATATTCAACCAAAAACTGAGGAGCTCAGTTCATATAGCTTCAGGCCTCTCATGTTGTCTGGTCCAAAGCCTTTCCCCTAAACTCATGTATTTCTTTGAAGCCACAAGATCAGAAATTTTTTACTCATATTAAAAATAAAATTTTAGGCTTTTTTATATTTTATTGTGAATGTTAAAATTGTCATGTTATGTGATAAAACTGTAATAGTTGGCAACAGTGTCTGTTCGTAAGAAGCCATGTGTAACAAACTTGCTCCCACCCTGAAGGGCTGGCGTACAGCAGGCCTAGTGAAGAAGGCCTTAGCAACAGCCAGAGTAAAGAAAAAGGCTCCACAAGCAAAGAACCCACCTGATTGGTTGGAAAAGGTCCAATAACGTTTGGCCAAAGCTAGGGGGAGCTAGTGTGTGCTTACAGCACTTAGAGTGAGGACAGTTCTAATCAGAGTCTGTCAGAGAGCAGTCGAGACTGAAGATCAGTCAAGGGAAGTTTGGGGTCTTGAAACTGACGAAGTTGAGAGAGAGAGAGAAGGGATTCTGACTCAGCTGTGTTAGGCTGTCAGGATTCAGATAACTGCATACGAAGCTGTAAGAGGCTTGCTAGTTTAGTGTTGGAGGCCCCTGAGGCTGTCCAGTCAGTCAGAGGCTTGACAGTGAGACTGTCCAGGACTCTAGAGTCTAACTCCCACCCAGTTCAACACACTAGTCTTGGGGAAAATTGCCCAGTCCAGTGGCAGTTTGGCCTTGCAAGAGAAGCAGGATGGCTCAGGAGAGGGAGGCTTGGATGCACCAGAATCCTTTACAGGGGATAGGCACTGGCAGTGTAATGCTGGATTCAGTAGAGGGTGAGGGTTACAGCAAAAGACCCAAGCCTCTGTCAGTAAAGGTGCTTGATGTTTTGGTGGCAAAACCTTCCTCTGAAGAGAGACACTGCGTGGTGTCTGTGTGGAAACCAGTGCCAACAACGTCTCTGAGAAAACCTAAGTGAAAAGAACCTCTCTGTAACCGGGCCCTTAAGCTTTAGTACCTCTCTGAGCCAGTTTTAAAGAAGCCTTTATTTTGTTTTAAAAATAAATTTCAATTACCATGTTCAAATTCCCTTGTGCCTGTGAGAGTCTCTCTGTGTGTGTCTTTAGAGTGGGTGACTGGCTAGAAACTCCAGCCATTAGGAGTTCCCTCCAAAACAGTTAAAGGGACTCTGAAGTAATTTCTCCTCAAGTCAGAGTGGGAGAGAGGTGGGAATCTTTAAAGCCTTGGTGACTAGTAACAGTGTGGGATTCTCTAGTATCTGAATTAAATGGTGGCAGCGAAAAGTTAGTTAAAAGGAGGGTTCCTGAAAACAGCTACCAGGAATCCTTTCTACCAGATGCTTTGATCCGTTACCCCATGCTTGACAGTACATTTGGTTTTTCTGAGCATATGAGCCCATGTGTTTGTTTTCATTAGCCTTTTAGACATTTGCTCAGGTATTCAGGTCTGATCTGGAATTCCTGCTCTTTGCATGCTATCAACAACATGATATTTTGACTTTTCCGGAGTCCGCTCCATGGCCCCAGTGCTGATGTCCAAGGGGCTCAGCTTTCTACATAGCTGTTGGATTTTAAATGCTCAAGTTCACAGGAGGTTTTCTTTGGCAGCGGGCCTCTTGCCTTCTCTCTGTTTATGTTGAGAAAAGATGTTGGTTGCATTTCTCATGTGATCTCTAGAAAAGCAACCAGGTTGTGAAGGATCCTGAGATAAAGAAAGAGCAACTCTTAAGTAGCAGTCCATCCACTCATGCTGCCTTAAAGTGACTCCAAGAAGAGGATGCATATTTCTAGGCACCAGAAGTCCAGCTAATTACACTTTAAAGGTAGGAGGATAACTGAAAAGCTTTCTCATTGGTCTGAGCCATCAGCCTGGTTAGATGTGAATGAAATCTGAAAACAAAGTACGTGAGTTATTGAAGTAGTGATTGCCACTCAAGAAAGTAACAGGAATAGCTGTAAATAGCTTTCTAGAAATGGAGGTGTCATTGTATTGTGGAAACAAACAAACATAAACAAGCCAGTTGGGTAAACTTACTATGAAAAAGATGTTCAGTAGACCAAACAGTGAGTGGTAGAGCCAAGTTACATGTGATGTTAGAACTCCTGACATGCTAAAAGGCAGTTATGGGTATAGAAGACCCCAGTATTCAATAAATTTGCCTAAAATTAATAGCTCTTGTAGCAGAAAAAATGTTAATTGCTAAGGACTGGAAAAACAAGCTTGCACCTGCCATAAATGTCTGGCATAGTAAAATATGGGAACTTCTAACAGACAAAATTGCCTCATAGATTAAAGCTATTCAAAACTGTTCCTATAAATAGCTGCATAGAAATATGGCTTTCATTTCTGTTGTTTGTTGACTCAGATGAAAAATTTGGCTCTCATCTTAAAAAACTGAGGGTTGTTTAAATATACTGAGAGCAAAATAAATATATAAATAAAATAAAAATTAAGATGGGACTAAGTTTAACTTGACTTTCAATTTTAACAAAAGTCATATAAACCCTTGGAATTCTAAGAAGTATTTGGTTTTTACTTCCAGTCATAGCTAACTTATCCTGATTCCTGGTGGGGCATTCAATGCAAGAAGTGGTTTGCCTCTGGTATTCCTTGGTGGTCTCCCATCCAAATACTGATCAGGGCATAGGCTGCTTAGTTTCTGAGATCTGATGAGACTGGGCTAGCCTGGGCAATCCAGGTCAGGGCCAGTTTTTATACTGTTCTAGCAATTATTACTTACCGTAATACGTATTGCTTGTGATATCTCTGGTCCTCTTGATGTATTACATCATCCCAAAATGTAACTGTGGGATGGGTGCAATTTTTGTGAACCTGTAATGAAAAGAAACTATTATGAAAAGTTTAAAATAAAGAGTGTATTTTCTTTTCTCTTTTTTTAAGTAACCAAAGAGAGGTCTGGATCAGAGCCATTGTGTTTTTTTCTATTTGCCTTCTTCTGCTTGAAGTTCCAGTAGGGGAAAAAGAAAAAGGACCTGTGTTGTGCCCCAATCCAGATTGCTTACTTGCTTTTAAGGACTAAATAATATGCAGGCAATTTCTCAGAACTCCCAGTGTTGTATTTTGCCGTTTGGTAACGAGTTAAATTCTGGTGCTGTAAAGGATGTGATACAAAATGGGGAGGAATATAGCAATGAGCAACAATGGGAGTATGCAGAGCCTTGCATTCATGGGACAGCTTAGATCAGGGGTAGGGAACCTGCGGCTCTCCAGATGTTCAGGAACTACAATTCCCATCAGCCCCTACCAGCACGGCCAATTGGCCATGCTGACAGAGGCTGATGGGAATTGTAGTTCCTGAACATCTGGAGAGCCGCAGGTTCCCTACCCCTGGCTTAGATGATTAGGAGGATCCCCTCCTCACAGGTCTTACCTGTGGCCACCATCACTTCTAGTTTGACCCTGAGGAAATGTCACATGCATTTTGCATTTGACAGGTAGATGGATGTTGCCTTATTTTGTTAAACCAAGATGGGTGAAAGTACAACAGTTCACAAGAGTGTACGGGTGTTTGGGTCTCCTCACCAATAATTACTTCTGTGTGGCGTCTTCTAGTTGTCAACAACAAAAACATCAGTTGACATATGGCCCTTAAAGAATTCACAAATAATTGGAAAGCTGTTCTGACCAAGATTTTAAAAGGCTGTCTTACTTAAGGCATTCTTTCTCATTCAAAACAACAATGGCAACAAACAAAACTTCCAACTTTATGGGGGGAAAGGTCATTTTTAGAGCAGCACATGAATTGTGAGTTGTGATTGTGGTGTTGTGCTGATTCTTGAACTGCTGCCCAGTAATTGTTGTTCATATCTTAGCCATTGCAGTAGTTAGGACATCTGACTGAAGCTTTAAAAACAACACATGAAAAAAAGTGTGTACATGTGAACATCACTTCAGTTTTTCCATTATTAAAATGTAGGGAATGCTTGATTTTCAGCCATTCAGAATATTCCTTTCATTGTTTTATAATGGAAGAACAATATATATATGTAAATATATGTAGAAGATAAAAGATTAATAAAACTTGACAAAAGGGTGAGGAATAGAGAACTACCATCTTTCCTGTTATCATATTCACTGCTATACAATATACCTGGTTATCATGACAAACTCCACAAACTCTGTCAGTGGTCTGTAAGTCTTTTATTAAATGCTACCCAGGTATTATGATGTGTGTGTGGAGAGAGGACCTATATATTGCATTCCCATGAGGTGTGATGGAGACTCCCAAGAGCTCTGTGTTATGGGTGTGTAGCATAGTTCCCAAGTGTAGTACTTAATTTTTCTACGTGTGAATGAACAGTTGTAGCACACTTACCTGGGAAAAAATGAAGGACTTCTGCACAGAAACCATTGAGCTGTGTTTAAACTTGCAGTAGTGTAGGAGGTTAAGAGCAGGTGCATTCTAATCTGGAGGAACGGGGTTTGATTCCCAGCTCCGCTGCCTGAGCTGTGAAGGCTTATCTGGGGAATTCAGATTAGTCTGTACACTCCCAACACGCCAGCTGGGTGACCTTGGGCTAGTCACAGCTTCTCGGAGCTCTCTCAGCCCCACCTATCTCAAAGGGTGTTTGTTGTGAGGAGAGAAAGGGGGGATATAAATCCAAACCCCTCCTCCTCCCCCTCCCCTCCTCCTCCTCCTCCTCCTCCTCCTCCTCCTCCTCCTCCTCCTCCTCCTCCTCCTTCTTCTTCTTCTTCTTCTTGCCTCTGTAGCTACAACCATTAAGAATCATGTTTGATTCTGTTATCACAGTTGCATCATGCATTCTGCTTCTTTATCACTGGGGTAGAGCATGCTTGATGGAATAGTGGGACCTGGCTTTTATCAAGAGAGAGAAAGAAGTATCATTTATTGTGCCGCATAAGCAGTGTGATGTAAGCCTCAAGAGTCTCTTCATTCTTGTCTTTGCTTCCTGGGACAGATGTGGACGAGTGTGCAGAAGGAAATGGTGGCTGCCAGCAGACTTGTGTCAACATGATGGGGAGCTACGAGTGCCACTGCCGTGATGGATTTTTCCTGAGTGATAACCAGCATACGTGCATCCAGCGCCCCGAAGGTTGGTCTTTAATGCCTTAATTTCTTGTGCTGCATGTCAGTCTCCGCTTCCACTAGTTGAAAAGAAAAGTAGTTAATTATCTTTATGGGCAGAACTACATTTCCAATTCTAAAGTACTTTTCATATAGATGGGTGTGTTGAAGCCATAACTGAATGTCTACTGGGTAATGGGCTGGGTATTTTTGATGTGGCTCCAAATAGAAGCGAACTGCTAGCACTCTGGTTGAGAATTAAATGATAAAATGTCTGCAGAAAGGAAGTACGCGCTGTGTAGTCATGCTGAAAACTTCAATATGAACCCTATCACCAGGTGAACTTAACCATGTTGACCTCCCTTGATTGTATTTGAGGTGAGCTCCTGTTTGGACTGCCTCAGTGTTCCCTGGTGTAGTTAGTTGCAAGCACATCACTATAGAGGGCTGAGTTATTGCAGCTTGCATTGCTTTGGCCATGATGAAGAACTCAGTCACCTCAATTACAAGAGAAGCAGTACACATCCCTTAGAGTCATGGTCAGGTCCTACATCCTGAGCAGACTTACAGCCATTGAACTGAATGGGTTTAGAAGGGAACCATAAGCATAAGCATAAGCATAAGCATTTTATTGTCATTGTGCACGCACAACGAAATTTACAGCAGCATTCCTCGATGCACACAATTTCAGACTCATACAATTTCAGACTCATGCAATTTCAGACTCATACATCATCATCCTCCACCCATCCCTACATAGCCCCAAATACATCAATATGAAGCAGTTAACTAACTTGTACAAAACAGTTTGCTATTCACCTCCTGCATAGTTGGATGCATTCTTTAATTAACTAACATTGGACAGGTTGCATTGCCTTCTCTCTTATTCTTGTGGGATCTATTCAAGAACTGATCACAAAATCCGATCACAAGATAAGCTGGGTTCATAGTGAGACACTAAAGGCACACTGAGACAGCTAAAGAGTAAACTTTACTTTCAGAAAATCTGTTTGTGGGATTCTTCCTCCTTGTACTATGTGCCACAACAGTAGCAGAAAATTAAAGGGGCAGGAAATGAAAGCATCTCTGGCCTGGATGGTCCCAGCTATCCTGATGTCATCAGATCTCAGAGGCTATGCAGGGTTGGTCCTGGTTAGTACTTAGATGGGAAACCATAAAGGAATATCAGGGCCATTACGCAGAGGAAGGCAAACTTCTCTTGCTTTGAAAATCCTACTAGGTTGCCATAAGTCGACTGTGAGCTGACAGCATGTCACACATGCATGCAGATGAAAACAGACAATGTTGTCATTCTGGCCAGTGCTGTAATTGTCCTTATCAGAAGCATCCACAGTTGCATCCAAAAACATCTTGCTGAACAGTCAGCTTCCTGCTCACAACTGACAAGCAAAATGTGATCCAAACTGGCAGATGTTCAACCATAATCAGTGCTATATGAGTACATTCTAATAGTTATTTCTTTAAAATAATGATGAACCTGCCTTTCCTCCTAGCAAATGGGACCCAGGATGGGTAGTAAAATAATTTAAGATCAAGAAAAAAATCAGAAAATTATTAATCGGCATGTGCACAGCGGGATGGGATAATCACTGGGTCTGATCTGCTAATCTGCCTTGACATGATGAGATCTGCATGACAATGAACCAGTCAAAGTTCCTGTGTTCACTGGAGGCGTTCAGTGCTAGTTGCTCACAAGCTCTTGATCTGGAAGTGCCGAAACTTAACAACATCTGGTTGTAGAACTTGTTAAGGAGCTCCTCTGCTTAAGCAACAGAATTCTGGACGCCCTTTGCATTTCATGTCCCATGTGTTGTCTATTGTCTTTTGGCTACTGACTTGTTTATAAGAACAAACGAATTATAGCCCAATGTTAATAATATGTTAACTACTGCTAAACCACTTCAAATAGGACTTTTTATGTAATGCATTATATATCAGAAAATATATATCAGATAATAATAATAAAAATCTGTTTTATGACATCACAGAGTTAAAGAAGTTTGGTTAAGGCACAGTTCACACTGTTCAGCCTGTGGCAGCTATTTTTTAGTCAAATACTTTTGACTTTGCTGCTGTGGTTATGTGAATGGCACACTGTGAACTGGGCACAGATCAACTCTTGGCAGCTGATCTCAATTGTTCAGTAGCATCTAGTTCTGTCTAATTTATGGTAGAGTCCTATGGAGCATTACACTCTCAGCTCACTGAAATTAACTGGATTAACTACATAGGATTGTGCTATTGGAAATTAAAAGGCCCACTGCAAAATGGGCCCATGAGTGTGGGTTGAATGGATCTCTTCTCAGTTCAGAGTGTGATTACATCAATACACACCCAGCTTGCAATTTCATGCACTGGTTAACTGGACATTGGATTAATGGTGCTGTGCTGAAGAGGGATTTTGTTGCAAATTGGCAATATAGGAAAGCAGCTTCATCAAGTGCTAAAATCTGGACACAAGCATTTAGCCTGCATTCTCAGTAGGACAAACTGGTTGTGTAAATAGATATCCATCAATATGGTATCAAGCCACTGTCAGACTGGCTGATTCGTTTTATGGGTCACTGTTGTCCAGTGCCTAGAAAAAAGTCAGCTGGGTTATAGTCAAGTAGAAAAGTGGTTGTAGAGAGTACAGTTCAGACCAGCTATGCTGATTGAAAAACAGACAAGATGAAAGAACTCTAAACCTTCCAGCCTCCGAGCGGTAAACCTGGAAGGGTCAGTTATGCTGTCTTGAGCAGCTGTGCCAAAATGCAGAAGATTCATAGTTTAATCTAAAACTGAGGCATACCCTTCTTAATAGAAGTCAATGGACTTCAAAGTGTGTAACTTTCTTTAGTACTGCAAACCTATTAGGGTGTAAATCCTGTGGCGTAGGAGGTTAAGAGCTCGTGTATCTAATCTGGAGGAACCGGGTTTGATTCCCAGCTCTGCCGCCTGAGCTGTGGAGGCTTATCTGGGGAATTCAGATTAGCCTGTACACTCCCACACACGCCAGCTGTGTGACCTTGGGCTAGTCACAGCTTCTCGGAGCTCTCTCAGCCCCACCTACCTCACAGGGTGTTTGTTGTGAGGGGGGAAGGGCAAGGAGATTGTAAGCCCCTTTGAGTCTCCTGCAGGAGAGAAAGGGGGGATATAAATCCAAACTCTGTGGCACTCAATAGTATTTACTTCTGTGTATACATGCTTAGGGTTGCACTGTCAGTCTGGCATCAACCCACTGGCTTATCCACTTGTCTCTGGTGCCAGTTTTTCCTAATTGCACCCCAACTTTGCCATTCTGAAGTTATAGTCCAGCTGTACGCATCATTCTTTCATGGATATTTAATAACGTCCTGCAGATTCTTTTGGCCATGTGGCTGTTTGTGAATAAGTTTCTCCCACTGGTATCTCACCATTTATTCTTCACTGCTGCCACAGAGGGTCACTGCGTATACATGCCCTGCTTAGTTCTCTGCTGTTCAAATGAGGCTGCCAGGAATGGGGGATGGAGAGGCCAGTTAGGGCCTGTAGTGGCAACTGTTTTTGCAGCTTCTGAGAAAATGAAACAAACTCTTCCAAAACCCATTTCATGAACGCAGCTAGACAACTATTGGATAGAAATAGACATTATTTTTAATGGGCTGGATTTAAACCAGTAACTTAGAATGGAAGAAACATTATTTCTTCCCTACCCCCTTTCCAAACAAGAGAAACTTGGCGCGCAGCGTCAGTCAAAGATGTTTTCATCATTGGTGAACGTATGAAACTCTTTTTAGCTCAGTAATGTATTCTCACTGGTAGTAGCTCTGCAAGATCCCAGGCAGAGAGAGGGTCTTTGCTAACATAAGAACGTAAGAAAGAGCCTGCTGGATCAAACCAGAGTTTGATCCATCTAATCCAGCACTCTGCTACTTGCAGTGGCCCACCAGATGCCTTTGGGAGCTCAAATGCAGGATGTGAAAGCAATGGCCTTCTGCTGCTGCTGCTCCCAAGCACCTGATCTAACACCCACTACCTGGTTGTGAGTGCCTCCCCTCCCCACCATCCTTGCAGGGTAGGCCAGCACCCACAGAGCAAAGAAGCACACGGAAATTAGCTATTTCCAGCAGGCAAACTTACAGTTTACAGGCAAGCAGTTTACAGCACTCTTGCACACTTCTCAACTCCCTCCCTCCTCCCCTGTGTCCCTTTTAATTCCTCCCCAAAGGGTGTCTCCCTCCCCCTTTGGGCTTCCTATCCCAGCCTACTAGTGTTTGGTGGGCTATCAGTTGAGCCCTGATGCCTCGTAATTGGTCCGTCAGAGTTCTAGGCCCTCCTCCCTGACTGCAGCCTGTAGTGGGCTGTGATGACCCTGCCCCACTCTATGGAAATGCTGAGGTCTGTTAATTGCAACTGGGTTGGGACTGTGTCGACTCCACCTTTCTCAGTGGAACCCCTGAGACCTGTTCCTTCTGCCCAGGTAATTCAGATTTACTTGGTTTCTAGCTTCCAGGAAGTTCTGGTTTTTGCTAGTAAGTCCAAGGGTGGGGTTGTCAATTGCAGGTTGTCTTGTGGTCCTTGGGCAACAGTCTGGGTAAGCGAGGGGGGTGGGGAAACCTGTGGAACATGGACTCTACCAATGAACCATGCCTTTTCCCAACTGCTTGTTTTGCCCACTCTGTGCTTGGGAAGGAATGTAGGGAGTAGGGAAGAGAAGGTGACACATGGAATTCATTCTGTCTCCTGCACTCCACAGTGTACCATCCTCCTTGTATTATGCCTCTCTCTGCCCCAGTGATTTGCAGCACAGATGAGGATGAAAGAGATCAGTATAGCTTGTATGAATAGTGCATTTGAACGGATGCACTATCTTTATCACAGAGCCTTGAAAAAAATGTGTGCCTTTTTTAGTAATGTATCCTTCATGTTCAGTTTCCACAGTTTCAGGGAATAATTAAAACGCATCATTAAAAGTGGGAGCTGCTTTTTGGCACCAGACAACATGCCATCATAGAGTGGCATTTTTTCCCCCTGGAAGTAAGGAAAGGGTAAACTCTCACTTCCTATATGTAAATCCACAGGAGGCACAGGAAATTAAACTCAAATAAAGAGCATAGTCATAAGCTACCTTTTCCTCAAACATATCTAAGAATTTTGTAGTCCTTAGGGAATAGAATGATCAAAGTAGAGAGCCTTCATGACTGAATTTAAGTACTTGTGATCCCTAAATGCCTGTCGTGAGAGCCCTTAAGACTATGAAGTCTCCTGCTAAATATACCCTGTTCAGTAAACGTGGCTTTCCTCCCAGTGCAATTCCCTCAGGACCCTTTGGTGGTGGTGTAGTTAGTCTGGTTAGTACCAAGATCTCCTCTGAGGTCATGTAGCCTTTCAAATCGGTTTTGGCAAGACACTAACAGCACCTCTAAGACAAGCTTGAGATTACACCCTGGACTGCCTATAAAATAGTCAGACAACTGTTGCGGTTGCTTCAGTTCCACTCGCTACACTGTAAAATGGCATGAGAAACTCTGGATGGAGCAAAACAGCAGCTGCTTGCCTGTGCTTAAATGAGATGCCTCTGTAAAGGCCAGAGAATTCAGCATGCAATCTCTTACTGGAAGTAAGCTGCCTGTGACCACACTAAGTTGTTCATCTTCTTTGTCTGCCTGTGGATTTTGTTAAACGTTATATAAAATCTTTTCAATGGTCTGTTCAATACCCACAGAACCCAGAATTTACTGCTGAAGTTGTAAGTGACCTTTCCTTGTTTCCCAGGAGAGTGAAGCAACCAGGCTATGGGTGTGAGCAGATCCTTTGTTTGCCGGTTCAGTTGGAAGCAGAGAAATCGGATCAGGAAAAGGGACATGCAGAGATCCAGAATGCTGTTGATTGTCCCAAGCTTCCGCATAAAGCTGAGAAAGTTGTAGTATATATGTGTGTGGGATGGGAAGAGATGAGGTGTTTGGGGACAAACCTTGTGGGAAAAGGGAAACAGCTGACAAAATTAAAACTGTTTTCTCAGTAGGTCTTCATAGTTATATCTCTGTATTTATTTTTCTGTTGCTAATTCTGAACATTATTACATAGGCTATATTTTTGGCAAGTATTGTGGAATCGAGGCACATAAAATATACTGTGGGTTTTCCAGATCCTGCATAGTAGTGCTTTTGCTGATAACAGACCTCTGCTGGTGCTTCTCAGCCACCAGCTTTTCCCCCTCTATGACTGCATTGACCTTGTTTATAATAACAGAAAATAATTAATTGATTGTGTGGAGGGGTGGGGGGCTGTTAGTCCTATAATTATAGTCATATCTTCCCTCTTCTACATTTTTCTCTCACTGCACTTGGGCCGTGCCTCTGTAGTGTCTTCCTGCCTCTCCAGTATCTTCTCTGAAACTCCAAGCTTTGCATATTACCAATGAAAGACACATTGATTAAATTGGCAGGTTGCTGCTTTACAGGACATTGGACACACTGAGCATTTTGCTGACACAATCATTCCACTAATAGCCTGAATGGAAATACCAAACAATATGGATTATTCTGGGTTGTTTTAGAGCAGAGATCCCCAGTGTGGTGCTTGTGGGCACTATGGCACCTGCAGACATCTTTCCTGGTGCCTACCAAGTGATTTTAGAAAGTGGATGGAGCGACCGCTCAGAGCCCTTTGGGGGCTTGGGCAGTATATGAAAACTAATTAATAATAATGATAATGATAATGATGACAATAATAACAACAACAACTGAACTGACAGTCGGAAATGAAAACTTCACAACAGTCAACATTAAGTGAGGAATTTTCCAAGGTGATTCACTATTACCTTTACTGTTTATCATTGCCATGATCCCACTCACAGTAATTTTAAAGAAAACAAAGTTGGGATATCAAATGGGCAAAGACTCGGGAAAAATCTCACATTTGCTGTACATGGATGATTTGAAGTTGTACAGGAAATCAGTCACAGAAATCCATTCACTAGAAAACACAGTCCGAATATTCAGCATAGATATTTCAATGGAATTTGGCCTGGAAAAGTGTGCCACGGTGGCAATAAAGAGGGGCAAGATCACTGAGAGTGATGGCATAGAAATGCCTGATGGCTAACTCATCAAGTGCAACCAAGAGGCAGCTTATAAATACCTGCACATTTTACAGTTGGATAACATCAAACATGGGCAAGTAAAGACTCTGGTCAGCAGAGAATACACCCAGAGGGTCAGGAAATTTTTTTAAATCTAAATTAAACAGTGGGAATACCATCAAGGCCATCAACACCTGGGTCATACCCGTCATCAGGTACACTGCGGGAATCATCAACTGGACACAGGCTGAGTTGGATGCATTGGATAGAAAAACTCGGAAGCATATGACAATGAACCATGCCTTATACCCACACAGCGATACTGATAGATTATACCTTCCCCGGAGATCTGGTGGCAGAGGCTTACTGCAAGTAAAACAAACAGTGGAAGTGGAGAAACATGCACTGGCCGATTATGTGAATATAAGTCAATAACAGGCATTGATTGAGGTGAAGAACAGGCATTTGCTGAAGACCCAGGAAACCAAACAAGACTACAGAAAAAATGTGATTAAAATGAGGACCTAAAGCTGGCGCAACAAAGCTCTGCTTGGCCAATTTCTGGAGAAGATCAAGCACAAGGTGGACAATGAAACGACGTGGCAGTGGTTAACAACTGGAAGTCTGAAAAAGGAAACTGAATCCCTGATTTTAGCTGCTCAAGAACAAGCCATTAGAACAAATTTGATCAAGGCCAGAATCAAAAAATCCTCGGATGAGGCAAAATGCAGATTGTGCAAAGAAGCTGACGAAACTGTAGATCATGTCCTCATCTGCTACAAAAAGATTGCCCAGACTGAGTACAAACAGAGGCACAACTCAGTGGCCAAGATGATCCACTGGAATTTATGCAAGAATTACAACATAAGATCAGCTAAGAACTGGTGGGAACATTGTCCAGAGAAAGTAACAGAAAATGAGAACATCAAGATCCTATGGGACTTTCGAATCCAAACGAACAGAGTGTTTAAACACAATACACCAGACATCACTGTGATCGAGGACAGTAAAGTGACCATCATCGACATAGCAGTACCCGGTGACAGCAGGGTCATTAAAAAAGAACACGAGAAGGTTACTGGATACCCTGATTTGAAAATCAAGCTTCAACGCCTATGGCACAAACCAACTGAGGTCGTCCCAGTGGTAATCAGCAACCTGGGTGCCATCCCGAACACTCTAGGGCAGAACTTGAAACATCTTCAAATTGACAAAATTTACATCTGTCAAATTCAGAAGGCAGCCCTTCTGGGATCCGCACAAATACTACGCCGATACATTACAACTTCCTAGGCCTCTGGGTGAATGCCAACAACCAGCTAAAGATCTGGCAGCTGTGAATAATAATAATAATAATAATAATAATAATAATAATAATAATAATAATAATAATAATAATAATAATAATAATAATAAATTGCCCAGACTGAGTACAGAGACACAACTCAGTGGCCAAGATGGAATTTATGCAAGAATTACAACATAAGAACAGCTAAGAACTGGTGGGAACATTGTCCAGAGAAAGTAATGGAAAATGAGAAGGTCAAGATCCTATGGGACTTTCAAATCCAAACGGACAAAGCGTTGAAACACAATACACCAGACATCACCATGATCGAGAACAAGAAAGTGACCATCATCAACATAGCACTCCCCGGTGACAGCAGGGTCATTGAAAAAGAACATGAGAAGGTCACTAGATACCGTGATTTGAAAATCGAGCTTCAGCGTCTATGGCACAAACCAGCTGTGGTCGTCCCAGTGGTAATCGGCATGCTGGGCGCCATTCCAAAAACACTAGGGCAGCACTTGAAACATCTTTGAATTGACAAAATTAACATCTGTCAAATTCAGAAGGCAGCCCTGCTGGGATCCGCACGAATACTACGCCGATACATTACAACTTCCTAGGCCTCTGGGTGAGGCTCGAATTGTAATGAAGGCCAACAACCAGCTAAAGATCTTGCAGCTGTGAAATCTACAATAATAATAATAAATGGTCAATTATAATTTATAATCTGTTCAAATCATGGTTCCACAGCCCAGTAAACCAGTTTCCAATAAGTTGTTAGTGTGGAACTTCACTTTGGAAGGAAAAGGTTTAATGGAAATGGCAATCATGTACCAAATGTTTCAGTTGCAATGTGTAGCAGAACCTACAGTATATCTTCATGTCATCACACTGTGTTCTTCCCATCATTAAACAAGCTTTTCTGAATTTCATTTATCTGTCTTTCTGACATTGTTCTTTTTCTTCAGTAGTGGCTCCAGTAATTATCACTAGTAGAAAAGCTCATGAAAATGTTTACTACCTAGTGAAACTCTAAGCCTTAAAGATGCCTCCTGGCAAATGTCTCCAGGTTAGGAATCTCAGCTGTGCATATGCTTCTCACCAGAACAGTGATTAAGGAATGATGGCTCTTATTAAAGGGGTAGTTTAGCATGCTTCTGTCAGCAGTTCTTTTGGCAGGCCAGGATTGCAAACTGAGAGCTGAACCCTCTCCTGCTAAGAGATTACTGTTTCTGCCAAGAATAATAGTGATGTTGAGGAATGAAAGGGATCTGAATTGCTGCTGACATTCTCAGAAATCTGCCTGAGATGGTGTTGCATTCTGTACTTGAAACATGAGTGTCCATTAGGCCCTCCTGATGACTGTGCCCTGTTTTCAGGACATGAAAAAGTGGTAGAATTTGTTCAGCTGATGCATCTACTGATGCAGGTTACAAGTGTTAATAGAATGATTAAGTTGACATCCTTCCACATGAATTGGAAGGCCTTCCTGCCCTGGTTCTGGTGGTTATGTGCTTCTTTTTATCATTTTAAATGTTCTTTCTAATTGTTCAGGTGTTTCATGTTCTTATGTTGACCACCTTGGGGATGCTGATCAGGTGGAAAGGAGGCATGAAAATGTTGTGAATGAATTAATTCACTATGGACCACTATGCACAGAAATGGGAATATTGTGGGAACAGGGGGATCTCGGAAGGATAAAGTTGGGAAGAAAAAAGGAGAGGAAGAGTCACTGTAATGTGTTGTACAATTGATCTGAAGCTATGCTCCTTTCTTCCTGATCCCTTCCAGTTGAAGACAAATGGAAATAGGTCTGGATTTGGAGGGGGGGGGTGAGCCCCAGGCAGCAGGCAGAGAGGGCGCACCAGCAAGAGGTGGGGGAGGCTCATTTACCCCAAAAAGAGGGCTGCTTGTACAGAGTGCACATCCTTCCCCTAATTAGGCTGCTGCTAAGAGGTGGGGGAGGCTCAGCTACACAGAAGAGATAGTTTGTTCTGCAGCACATGCACCCTCTTCCTCTGATTAGGCTTCTTCTAGAAAATGGGGGAAGCTCAATTGCCCAGCAGAGATGGCTTATTATGCAGTTCACGCACCCTTCTTCCCCTGTTAGGCTGGTGCTAAGAGATTGGAGGGAAGGGAGAGGAAGCCTCCAGGCCTCAGAGAGGAGTCAGAGCCCATGATAAGGCTGTAGCTGTGGCTGTTAGTTGGGCAAGACTGTGGAGAGCAAAGTGGAGAAAGAGCTAAAGGTTCCTGAAAAGACTACAAGGTTCCTAGGTCTGGGCAGTGGGAGACAGACACCCAGGTAACCTCCCTGGCTTCATTTATCTCTGGGTTTCCCCCAACCGAGGGACCCCCCACTCTTCCATCTGCAAGATCTTCCAATTCCTTGTCTTCCCTTCCCCTTTTCAAGAACCATGCATTGACTGTGGCGTATGTTTTGGGCACACAAGACCTCTGGGGCAGGGCTTAGGGCATGTTTTAGCACTCACAAGGGGAGAGGAGTTTGGGGCTGGTGATAATTAATGGTTTAGAACAGGGGTAGGGAACCTGCGGCTCTCCAGATGTTCAGGAACTACAATTCCCATCAGCCCCTACCAGCATGGCCAATTGGCCATGCTGACAGAGGCTGATGGGAATTGTAGTTCCTGAACATCTGGAGAGCCGCAGGTTCCCTACCCCTGGTTTAGAATGTCTGATGCACTCTACCCCCCCCCCATGCTCTGCTGAGGTTCTGCAAGCCCTGGAGCAGCCTGGAGTCAAATGGGGCAGAGGGGAAGAGAAGAGCTCTTCTATTGCTTGCCCTCCCCCCCATTTTAAACTGGGAGCTGTGTTATGCTTATACGCTCTATTTTATTATTATTTATTATTATTTTTTAATTTTTTATTTGTATAGTCCTGTGGTGGCGAACCTTTGGCACTCCAGATGTTGGCCATGCTGGCAGGGGCTGCCGGGAATTGTAGTCCATAACATCTGGAGTGCCAAAGGTTCGCCACCACTGGCAAACATATATATCAGTTTACATTCAAACCATACAATTTCCCCCCCTTTTTCCCTCCCCCCCAAGGAGATGATTTCTTCACAGTTCCATTCTTTCCAGCCTCTTCTCCCATCTGTCTTCTTTAACTCCAATTTCTCTCATCCATTCTATATACAAAGTCCATATCTTCATCATTTCATTCTGTCTATCTTGCCATAATTGATTCCTTGACATTATTTCAAAAATTTCTAACTGTACTTGTTCCCAGATATAACCTAACCATTTCTGTATTGTCCATATTTTCTTATCCTTCCAACCCAATGCTATAATTGCATGTACAGCTCTTATCATTATTTTATACAATTGTCTTTGTCTTCTATCCACTCTACTACTCTCATTCACTATGCTGTTATGCTTATACCCTCGGGGATGGGGCGGTCTACAAATCCAAACAATAAATAAAATAAAATAAAAGTACTCTGTAGTCTTAAAACCTGAGCTTGGGTTCAGTATCCTCTGGTAGATGAGATTATCCAGTAAGGCTGTTTCTCTCTGCCAAACCACAACATCTGCAGTTGAACTGACCCAATCTCAATGGCTCATAGCCTGCTTTAGCCCTCAAAGACGGCAACACAAAGAGCACATCTTTCCTGGCTCTGTTTTTTTGTTATGGGGGTGGCCAACATGGAGACCTCCGAACTCAGCATCCTTCATGCCAGGAAAAAAAGCACAAACAATCCAGGGGTATGAGTCAGCAGCACCTTGTTTTGTTGCAGTTTGGATGCGCCGTACAGCAGTGTCTGCTGCGAATGTTGTCTCTGGTAGAGAGAGCCTAAGGAACTTTTTGACCCCTTCTGGGAAACTTTGGGGCGAGAGCTTGAATTGGCTGATTGCTGTAATATTTTTATTTGAGCATACAATCAAGGAAGTGTAACTAGAAGGACAATAAGGCACGGGGTAACCTGCAAATACTTACAATTGGAAGAATCTGGTAGAAATTCAGGGGCTGACAGAGAGAGTGCTGTGTTCTGATGGGAGACAGCATAATAAAACAGGTGTACTCTGAGCGTTGGGCACAGTGGAAATGCAGGGGATAGAATAAACTGACTGGGAAAGCTCTGGAAAATTGTGATTAGATCCATAGGAATCATGGAGCTCCTATGACTCCTAGATAACATTATAGTTGAGAAGTGCGGGAACAATAGGGCTTCCATGTTGCAAAGATGTTCCTGTCTGATTTTGTCTGTGCAGACTCTCAGCAGAATCCAGAAACTTTCCTTCAGTTTTCTAGAAGCAGCAGTTGGTTGACATGGAGACTTTTAATATTTTTATGTAAAGAGGAGATTTAACTCTCTTTGGTATTACTATTTTTGATTTTTACATGTACCATTCTGCTTTTAACATATTTGGCATAGGTTATGATTGGAACCCAACGAGAACTGTATTCCTGGTTTTTGCAGGGAGGGCTTGTCTTTAATGTTGTGTTGCAAGGGCAAATTCAATAGCATAATTTTTCAGCACACTTTCTGTGGATACTTATACTGGTACCTAGGCCTGCATAGATTGCTACACAAAAGCAGAATGCTTCCTGCATCCAGGGACTTTCTTGAATTCAGTTATGGGAATAACCAGGCGGTTCCCATTAAAGAGATCAGGTATGTGGTTTTGTACCTACCAATCTAGCCAGACAGGAAGCTTCAGGATGTGCTTGCCCACATGACAGTGGCCAGGGACCAGTGTGTGGTGACACTTGTTACCATTGGCTGTTCAGCTGAGTTCCAGAGTTCTTGTAAGTAAGAAAAGATACTTGGGTTTCCCTAGAAAATGTCCTATATACCAGTTATGTGTGATGGCAGCCATTGGAGAGCTCCAGAAATGATTATCTGGTCATTGTTTTTTTACAGTTAATGTGAGCTGTCCATAACTGTTCCTTGCTTGGCAACTATTGGGAGCAGAGTAGCTTTTATGTGTTTTTTTCTCTTTTAGAAGGAATGAACTGCATGAACAAGAACCATGGTTGTGCCCACATCTGTCGGGAAACCCCAAAAGGTGGCATTGCCTGTGAATGTCGCCCTGGTTTCGAGCTCACCAAAAACCAACGAGACTGCAAGTGTAAGTACCTGCAATGGGGCCTGACACATTTAGATTTCGGCTTGGTGCATTTTAGGGATAGATGTTATGGACCCAGAAGGAGCAATGCAAATACAAATCTAATCTTGTATCATTAGCATCTTAATGACTTATTCATTGATATTGAGCATTCTCATTAGAAAAATTAATCCTAAGTGGTGCAGTTGCACCTGGATATTAAAAGCCTCAGTATAGTTCAAGTAGTTTGCTGATTGAAGAAGGTCGAGCCTTGAGAAAGCAAGACAAGCAAGGTCCCTGGATTGTGAAGTTGCCATGTTTACTTGCTGCTGAAAGGAATGAGACGCTGAAATTAGTAAGTTGTCTTAAGAGTTCCATTAAAGGAAAAAATATGAAATGAAGTGGGTAATGGGTAAAACAATGGCCAGGAAAAGAAACAGTAATAGATTTACTACACTTGACATGTCAAGCAGCACAAGGTACAAGTTCATACAAGTGGAGCAGAAATAATGGCAGGTAGGAGAATTTGGTGCAGAGTACCCTCTTTGCCTTCAATACCCTCTTTGCCTTCTTCCGTATATTTTTAGGCTATGGCTGCTTATGTGATAAACTACTGGTATGGGTGCACTTCACTTTAGTGGATTAATTATTACAGCTTTATTGCCTGCTTGAAGAACGTTGCAATATTTCTAGACGTGACAGATTTCAGACACAATAATTTATTTAGATAGTTTTTAAAATCTCAGCTTAAAATGTCCTAATCATCCTTTTATTTTGGTATTTGATGATGAACTAGATCAGTGGTGGCGAACCTTTGGCACTCCAGATGTTATGGACTACAATTCCCATCAGCCCCTGCCAGCATGGCCAATTGTAGTCCATAACATCTGGAGTGCCAAAGGTTCGCCACCACGGAACTAGATAGAATGTGTGGGATGCATATAAGATGGGTTTTATATGCTGCTGAGTTTTTTATGCTTTCCTCTGCCAACTAAAATTTGATCCATTAACTGCTGGAAGCAGGATACTTGTTTGGGTGAGATACATTTCATTCAGACACAATGAATAAACGGCAGTGTGTATGCTTTGCTTTGAAACTCTTAGGCATATGCACTCCAGCAAATGACCCTCTGTTTCATAGACTGGACTTTCCAGAAGACTGCCAGCATGGAACTCACGTTTCTGTGTAACTGACTTCATGATGAAAATGTTTTGAAGCAACTCTTTACTTTTTGTTTGATCTCTTGCCCATTGCAGTGACCTGCAACTATGGTAATGGAGGGTGTCAGCACACTTGTGATGATACAGATCAAGGGCCAAAGTGTGGTTGCCATGTCAAGTTTGTGCTTCATTCTGATGGGAAGACATGCATAGGTAGGTGAGAACTATCATGCAAATCGTGACTGAAAGTTTGCCTTTGTGTGGTGTGTGTAGGCAACAGAGTGTGGTACTTTCAAAGTAGTACTTTGACTGGGGGCTGCTTTCACAAAATAATGGGAGCTCATACCCTGATATCAGTCTATGTGAAGCCAAAGAAAATCTGTTATTGTAAAACATTATTTCCTCAGGCCCTACAAAAACCACTATATAGAAGGGATAATAAAGAAAGTAAAGGGTATCAGCAAGAAAGTAAAGGATCACAGTAATGGATTGCCAAGAGGTTACTTTCAGCCCCCTTCCACCATCCATATTGGGAACAGAATACGTATGTTCTTAAAATGTTTCTGCATTACATCAAAAGATCCAGCTGCCTTGTTACGATCTGGGATGTTTGAAGGGAAATGGAGTGTTAAATTGATCCTATTCTAGAACTATATATGAGCACAGAAGGATGCAACTGACCCAGACTGAGCGCCAGGTGAGTGGGAGGCAACATGCTACTTGACTTCTGTAGCATCCACACAGCAATACTACTCTGTTGGTCTTGTTGCAACTACAGATTCAGTGCTGTAGCAACAGGGTTTCCACATGATAAACTCCCTTGCATTTTCCCCAGCCGTTTTCTCCTCCCCTGCACCACCAAAGGATTTTTTCATGTTTTTAAATTTTAAAAATGGTAATTAACAAATTGCTACAATGTTGTGATGTTGTTTGTATAAGACACCCCTCCCCCCATGATGCAGAGTGGTAAGCTGATTTTTTAACAAGAAAATGAGAAAGCCCCTTAGTGATATGGGGGCAGAGAGGGAATAGCTTCTATTGGGAGCTGAAAAAGGGGTAATGGGAAGGATCTGGGCTTTCTCATTTACACAGCAGCCACCCCAGCTTTACTGCTTTGTTCCCTCAAAGCCTGAAATAAAGCAGCTTAAGGAAATCTAAGGAAAAACTAGAAGCTGAACAAGAACACCATGATGTAGAAGTGGAAATATGTCATGTTGGTGAGGGATTGCTTTATCTTCTTTCGTTTTGCCAACCCTGAGCCTTACACCGGAGATAGTGTTGCCAGATTCTGTGCAGCTGTCAGAGTCTACTGAGGTAGAGTGTTGACTAAAGTGACATGTATTTGCTTTTTAATAGTTAACTTACTTGAAGATTATATATATATTCTTAATTTTCTGTATTAATCTGCTGGATTGTGACTTTCATAAATGATTGATTGAGCAAAGTTAAACCCTTCCAAGACCGTTGGTCTCAATGGACTTAGAAGGGGGTAACTCTGTTTAGGATGGCACTGTCAGCCTAGTCAAGATTTCACCTCCATCCCTTCCTCCTGTGCTGCAGTCCAGAAAAGATAATCAACTTTTTACTAGACCTTTTTCTGTACCAGCAGCCTAATATGCATATGCGATTCAATTCGATAGCCTTTATTGTTTATATGTTTCATGAGATGCTTTGTCCTAGCATAGGTCTAATATCACCTGATTAATTTGTGTTTATGACAGACCGATGTGTTAAAAATGAAAAGTCAGGGCTAGTTAAAAAGCTGGCCATTTCAGTCCAGAGGCAGGCCACAATGTTATCTGTGGGCCTTTAATTCTTAATTAACAGAGAAAGCTTTGCAATTTCACTGTTCAGCTCACCAATCAGTCAAGCAGTTGAATAATCTTAAGTGCCAAATTTGACATGACTGCAACAATTGGGGTGTGTTTGAACATGGGGGTGTCTTGACCTCATAAAAAGAGGAAGTAAATGTCTAACAGCAGTAGAGAGTGTAGGTGATGCTGGTGAAACTTGCAGCAAAGCTTAGCTATAGGGGAGAGCAGCTCTAGGAAGCAAGTCACAGATGCAGTATCATGCCCCTTTCCTGTATGCCTAGGCCTAGGGTAATCAACTCTTGGTTAAAATATTCCTGGTGATTTGCGAGTGGAGCCTGAGGAGGGGGTGGGCTTGGGAACCCCACTGAAGGTCTGCAGTCTGGAGATTGACTGTAATTCCGGGAGATCTTCACACTCAGTCTGAAGGTTGGAAATTCTATATGCCCCTTTAGCTTATCAGCTGCCATTGTTGCTCTCTGACCTCTCCCTCATTGTATTTGGCAGGTGCCAAAAACCATGCCTTTTCTGTATAGAAAAATCTCTTTGCATTTGGTATGGCTTCCATCTGAAGTAATCAGAAACATTTCAGGTACATTTCAAACAGGACAAATATTTAACCCTCAGATTTTGTATTCACAAGAAAATAGGCAAGTGGAATGGATTGAATTTCTGCAGTACCCTGTCTGCCAGGAAACACCACAATGTAATTGTGGTCATATATAGCTGTAACAAATTTCTACTATATATGCATTTAGGATGTGCATGCCTACTCTTTCTGTTTTCCTCAGGACACATGAGATGAGCATATAAAGGGCATGTCTGTTGGGGCTTGGTTGCATTGACTGATTGTGTCTAATTCTTAGAACCATTAAATAAATTTTGTTGATCTGCATAGTATTATTCCTAGTCCTTGAACATCTGGAGTGCCATAGGTTCACCACCACGGGCTTAGAGGTCCTAACACACTGCCATTTTTAAGGTTATAGTGACAATCACTGATTTTTTAACAAGAAAATGAGAAACCCCCTTAGTGATGTGGGGGCGGAGAGGGAATAGCTTCTGTTGGGAGCTGAAAAAGGGGTAATGGGAGAGATCTGGGCTTTCTCATTTACACAGCAGCCACCCTAGCTTTACTGCTTTGTTCCCTCAAAGCCTGAAATACAGCAGCTTAAGGAAAGATAGCAGAAAATCTAAGGAAAAACTAGAAGGTGAACAAGAACACCATGATGCTTTTTTGTAGAAGTGGAAAATGTCATGTTGGTGAGGGAGCAAGCTTGTTTTCTGCTGCTCCAGAGATTAGGACCAGGAGTAATGGATTCAAGGTACAGGAAGAGATTCCACCTAAACATTAGGAAGAACTTTCTGACTGTAAGGGCAGTTCAACAGTGGAATACAATGCCCCGGAGTGTGGTGTAGTCTCCTTCTGTGGAGGTTTTTAAAGAGAGGCTGGATGGCCAGCTGTGGAGAAAGCCCCTTAGTGATGTGACAGACTTAGGGAATCTTGATGTGCACAGTCAGTAGTGATATTTGGTTTGTTGTCTTTAGGTTAGGTTCTCTAGATTGTTATGCATACTCACAGCAAAGGAATTACAGGATTTTAATTCCTTGAACAAGGGAATCTGATGCTTACATCAGTATAGCTGCTGTAGTGGCTTGTCTTTATTCTCTGATGTCCTCGGAAGCGCTGGAGAGGTTAATATTAGATCATAGCAGTTAGTTGCAACCCAAAACATGCCTTCATAAGGTCTCTGCTTGAGAACGTGTGTCAGAATGAACACTGTATGAGTTTTGGAACAACAAAACACTGGAGAGACAGAGAGAGATGCTTTACTGGTTTCAGATGCTGATGTAAGTTGAAAGTAGATTATTAAGAAGTCAAATTTAGGAAGTAAACAAGCCAAATTGTAATTTTTTTGTTCTTGTTGCAAAAAAGAATTAAAATCAGTTTATATGTTTGACTTCAGAAGCATCTGTCGAACTGTTGTGAAAATACACTTTGTGCACAGCTGCTTCTTAGTATAATCCACAGATCGTCAAATTTTCACTGCATGTTGCAGAGCAATTAGGGTTATAGTAAAGCCCCTTTACATTGATATCCTAAGAGAAGATACTTCTACTGCAGCTAGCTCTTGACTGATCTCCCCCCTTCCTTTCACATTTTTCATAATCTGTAGTACTAACTGTTTTATAACTGTTTGGAATCTGAAGGTTATCTGTTCAGTACTGTTAGTTTCATAATGTTGTCCATGTTATTTGAAGAATCAGAGACCCATAAGACTAACACCAGAATTCCATGCACATAAACTTAGAAATAAAGTATACGGATTTCAGTTGAATTTTTAAGTAATCATCATGGCCCAGCCAGGGATTCAGTGGACTCTTCAGATGTGCAGCCAGATGGTGGCATGGTGCTCCATCCCCAGCTGGCCGTAGTGGAACCTCAGGAGGAGACAGCCCCTGTGAGATCAGACTTAGGGCCACAAGTGGAAACCACTGGAGATTGTGGTTCTAACCCTGATCCACAACCAGGGACCAGCTCCAAAGCTTCTCAGCCCCTCAGCACCAGGCCAGCTGCAGGGGGCTTAACTTGCTCCCCTCAATCCTCCTTAGTCCTATGAATGATGCAGAAGAAGGCTGCATAGCACCTGCAGGGAAGGAGGTATAGTGTGAGCTTGGCAGCCCTGCACCACACCAGCTTAAACAGCAAAGAGGAGTGTCTGCAGGAGCAGGGCTGATGTAATGGCCAGATGCAGGCCATCCCCACTACATGGGCAGCACCCTGTTAAAGAAACAGGAGGCTGTGTGGAAACAATTAGTCTGCTTGGCACTGCCCCAGCTGCATGTGCCCATGCATTGTCTCCTTCCTTCTGAGTATCGCATGAACTCCTGGATTTGTGAAGGTTGTGTTACCCCTATTTGGATGTGATGCTCGTGAAAGAGGTCTGTTTACGCTGACCTTGGACTGGACTTTGACTGCTGAGTACCATCTCTGTGTGTATGTGACAGAAATAAACTTCAGACTTTAACCTGAAAGCTTGATCCTGAATACTTGGCAAGCCTCCTCTTTATTTTTGCTCAAATAGAATAACTGTTAGCTTTTTAACTTCCTCCTATGGATTTTTAAAAATGAGTCTGAAGTCACCTGTCATTGAACTAGGTTGACATGTAACATTGTGTTTAGTCTCCTTCTTGCAACAATACTGAAAATATGGCAGATAAAAGTCAGCCTAGTACAAATTCCTTCAAATGGAGGATGTTGTTAGTGCAAATATACAACAACTCTGTATTTCCACTAAAACCCAGTAATACTGTACCTGTAGCTACCTTTCACTCACTAAGAACTTTTATAGATAGTTAGCTTACAGGGCAATAGATTGTTGCTTATTTGTTTTTTGAGATTCAGAAGTCTCTTCTGTAAGGAAGTATTTCTGTTGCAGGATGTTTCCAAACTCAAGTTCAGTTTCCAAACTCAAACCAGTGTATCCAGTGTGCTAGTGTATGTTCTGAAGAATGAGTTTGTGGATGGATCATGAAACCTACTGAGATAGTGTTGTGGTACCATCAAGGATGAGTAATACTTGCTGGTCTTCCTGACTTCATGCCATCTGTCAGAATACTATTGCAGCCAAAGGACTGACACTGTGGCTCAGTGGTTGAGCATCTGCTTGGCATGAAAAAGATCCCAGGTTCAATCCCCGGCACTGCCAGTTAAAGGGACTGGTAAAGGAGGTGATGTGAAAGACCTCTACTTGAGAACCTGGAGAGTTGCTGCCAGTCTGAGTAAACAGTACTTACTTTGATGGACCAAGGGTATGGTATGAGACAGCTTCACATATCCTACCCAGATTTGAAAGCAATGAGACTCCTTTTAAAAATGAAAAATAAAATAAAATGCCAGGGCCACTCTATCACTCTGGCAACAGAGTTTCACTACTTTGAGAACTTCACTTTCTTTCTCGGTAGCTAGATAAAGTCATTAGCCAGTGAATCCTCAGGAACTGAATCATTTTTGTTTCTAGCTTTCCTATTAATAGTAGCATTACCCAAAGGACATGGTAGGTGTTCTGTGAAGCATTCCCGTCATAAGAGACAAAAGATAATAAATGCATGTTTAGCCAGCTGTTTATCAAGCTCTGTTTCCATATATGTTGCTGTTAAGTTTTGATCATGAGACAAAAAATAGCTCCCTATTGTCCACAAATTCAGCTTTGCTCAGGGGCCTGTTCTGGGTGGTACAACAAAAGATGTCTGCCTATTCTGTCCATGAAAGAAGACCCTGAAATGGCAGGTATTTCCTGGGGTGCTCTGGCACTGAAAAATGGGAAGATGGCCTTGCATAGTACACATTTTGAATTTATCCTCTAGTTGCCCCTGTTTGCTGGATGGGCATGAGAAGAAACAAACTGAAGCATCTTATTCATGTCTTTTAAACAATTAGTGCGCCAAATCTGTATGTCTAATCTCTGAATGAAGATATAACATTGAATTGTTAACTGATTTCTGAACTGGAGTAAGAATGATCTTCTATGGCTGTAATATCCTTTCTGAATTAGGCAACCCCTTAAGAGAATCCGAGCTCTATCATGTATTCAGCATCACATCAACGTACCATTTAGGCCTTTGCGTGTCTGAACTTCATCACTGCTCTCTACTCATGGCTGCTTTACTTGGAAAACACTGTAGGATTGTGGAGCCAAGGGTTATTACCAGGCATCTAATCCCACCATCCCAGTGGGGAAGCCCTAGGAATAGATTTATAGCTGGTTGAAAAGCTAAGATACCTGCTTCGTTATTTATAACTATCCTTTTTTGTTTTATTGCTGGGTTTTAGCAAACAGCCATTCTCAACCCCCCTTCTCATCCTCCATTTCCGCTGAAATATTTCATCATTTCACAGGGAATAAAGTTTCCAGCGAGGAAAATGCTAGCCTGCTCCGTTGGCTGAGCTCTTTGAAATTGAATGCGGTGTGTTTGAAGGGCTGCTCCAAACAGTTCGGCTAATACAGGTCCCCTTCAGATCACACCATGGCAGGAAGTGCAGTCAGCTTGCTTGAATGGCAGTTTCATTAGGCTATGGCCAGTGTTTTTCATTCCCTCACCCCACTTTTTTTAATGTTGCTTTTAAAAATGCAGATAATGAATAACATTCCTCTTATGGAGGTGGCTCTGTCCTAATGAAGGTTGCCTTGTCCTGGGGATCAAAGGCTGGGGAAGAGAGGGCAGTAACTTTAAGTATCAGGGTGTTTTGGTTTTTTAAAAAAAATCTCCTATAAAAACGATTAGTGGTTCAAGTGCTACATAGTGATTTGTAGAAAGTTAAACTCACAAACATGAAAAGAACAAACTTGCTCTGTCATTGACAAAACAGTTTGATAACAAATATGCTGATTGCACAAGTGCTGAATTTGGTATCTGCTGCAGAGTTCAGTGTTCTGAGAATTCGATCTTTCATTTTAAAGTGAAAGCAAGTTTCTAATCCTTATAGCTGCAGTGTGTGGATAGTGACTGATTGCAGAAGTCCAAGGAAAGCAGGGCAAAACTTCAATGAGTATCGATAAGTTTCTCATCGCTATAGCAGACAGCAAAACAATATTGTTAAATAATTTTGCTTTATTTGCATATTTTATTTAGATAAATAACTGGGGTCATTGGGCCCATTCCACTTTCTACATAGCCATGTGGCAACTGCTGGAGAAAGCAGATCACCCAAAGTCCCCTTGGTGTACCGGGCTACAGGTTGTGAGACATAGCAGTGCTGGTTTATCTTTGTTATGAAACAATTGTGGGGACTCCCCCTTTCCAGGCCAGACTCTGCCATGTGTGCCATCCCTCCTTCTCTTTTCCTGGGTGGTAGTCAGCCCATCCTTGCTCCTGGTGGATGGAGAGCCACCGTTCACACCACTTGGGCCGCTGGACTGAGCCCTGTTGGCTGGCAGGTTGTGATGGGTGGCCTCAGGCTGCTGATCAGAGTGGGCAGCTTGGGCCTGGGCAGAGGCCTGCTGCCTGAGTCCGCTAAAACTCCCTGACTGGACCTGCCTCCCTTCACCCATGGCGCTCTCTCTCTCTTTCATTATTACTACCTCCCTTTCTCCCCCTTTTTCTCTCTCCTCCTCCTGGTTACCTCTTATCCGCTCTCCCAGTCCTGCCACATAAGATTCCTCACCCAGCTCCCTGTTGGGCTGCTGGCCATATGTCTGGCCTGACTGGTCCTGGATTGGTTTCCCGGCCCGCTGTCCCTGTTCAAGATGGGCGGGCCCCGTATCTTCCTTCACCTGCAGTCTTACTGATACAGTCCTGGGCATCAAGCTTTGTTGGTAGGAGTGGAGCTCAGGGCCTCAGGGTTTATCAGGCCCCTGCCAGCTTATCAGGCCCCTGCCAGCTTTCCTGACCACCATGCCACTGCCACTGCCACCCTCCTCTGTAGGTCTCTGGACCCACCCACCACATTCTCACTGCCCCCAGTGATGGGCAGCCTGAATAGCTGCCCGCAGCGTGGTGTTCTGCATCAAGGCTGACCTGGAACTGGTGGGGGGTGGGAGGTGGAGCATTAGGCAGCAGCAGCAGATCCTGGGCTGGTGGCAGAGTTGGGAACGGTGACTGCTGCTATCTCTGGACATTTGAGTTGAACTACACAATTTGATTTCAAAAGCTTGTATGCAGAATTAATGATTTATCAGGTTTAAATGAATGATTAATGAATATCAGGTTTTGCAGTCTGGCCTAGTCTAACTCTATCATTGTACTCTGCCTCCTCCCCCCTCCCCCAAATCATAAGATACATTCCTTCTGTATTAGGCTGTGGTCTAGTATACATGTGCACATGATTAAAAAGAACTGCGTAGAATGGTCAAATCACCTTACTTGTTCAGCATTGTGTAACTGGAAGGAAGTACATACTAAATCCAATATTTCAGAGCTTATAGGAGTAAAATTTATCACATAGTGACCTGGTGCTGTAGGCAGGCAGGAGCTAGAGCAGTGGTTCTCAACCTTCCTAATGCCGCGACCCTTTAATACAGTTCCTCACGTTGTGGTGACCCCCAACCCTAGCATTTATCCATTTTACAGATGGAGAACACTCTCTTTACAGAAGAGAGTCTTAGGCAACCCCTGTGAAAGGAATAGCTCCATCTTCCAGATCCTACAGAACTAAATTCCGAGGGCCCAGGTCTCATTTGATGGAGCATGCCACCAGGCTGGGCCAAAACTGAGAATGATCTGACCCTGTGTCAAGGACAGCCGGCTATCTTTTGGCTGTATATATTTACATGCTTACCTTTCCCCTAACAACTGGGACCTAAGGCAGATCCTTGTTGGGCAACCACTTGTTTCCCCTGATCCTTGCCTTTTGCCTGAATGAAAGTCAGCTTGAACGGCCATTGCTGGCTGCTGTACCTGACTCCTAGAAGGTCTTACTCCATTTACTGCTCCTCTGCTCACTCTCTTACTGGATTTTCCTTCAGGCCTTGTTCTTGGGGATTTATTCCTTCAGCTTTCCTGCTGGCTCTCTGAGGCTGCATAAGGCCTAGCATAAAAAGTTAATTCTTCCATAGTTTAAAACAGGCAAACCTGTTTTAGAAGTTCAAATCTCCAAATGTCATATGGGAAACCTGACAGCCAGATTCAGTAAATGTTTCTCCATGCAGTTTCACAGCAGTAGCAGTTACTTGAAACCATGTTGCATATAGGCCTATAGTAGAACATGTCTAGTGGAAAAAGCTTAAGAAGAACTGTGTGTGTGTGGGTTTAGATTTGGAGGTGGAGGGGGGTTTAGATTTGGAGCTTTTAAGGGTATATCCATAAAACACAGAATACTTGGGTGACTGACCATGTAGAAAATATCCTCTTCTTCCTGCTTCAGAAGGAAAAATTCTTTTCCATGAAGTTTAAGGGGGATTTCTAAATGTTGAACAAGATGTAGGAGAAGAGTCATGGTTCAGTGGTAGATGCCAGGTTAAATCCATCTGCAGTTAAAAAGATCAGGTAGTAGGTGTTGTGATAGGCCTCTGTCCAGCCCTGAAGAACTTCTGCTAGTCACAGTAGACAATAATAACCTTGATAGATCAATGGTTTGACTCATTATCAACCAGGTTTATGTGATGGGTAAGGTACTTCTTTGCTGGAAGAGATTCTGACAAGGAAGGGTTAAGTTTCAGCCAGGGAAGGCGAATGGGTAGTGGCCATCATTGCCCATTTCTTCTCTTGACCATTGTCAGGGTCCATCTGCTTTTTTCTGCACATTCTTGCTTGTCTCTGAGATTTGGTTCTCATTAGGTCCCACAAGCTAGCACTCATTCTTCCTTGCTCCCTTTGGTATAATTTGTCCCAAATGTGCGCTTGGTTGCCTGCTTTCTTGTGTTGCCAGCTAGTGGGCTTTTGGGATAAGCTTGCCCGGCTAGCTTTTTTTCTGTTCCCTTTGCAAGTCCAAGGCTTTGACAGACATCAATCCCAAGATGTTCCAGAAATGGCAAATGGTTCCATAAATCTGCCCTCCCTCTGCAAGTATGAACTGTTGCTTTTCTAAATCCTTTTTTTGGGGGGGAAGGGAACAATGCTGGAAAGCTGCACAACTTTATTTGGTGACTCTAAAATAGGCCATGCATTCAAGACAGAACGAGTGGGCTCTTAGTCATATTCATGGTGCTATTGGAAATTCTACTAATGAGTTATTTTGTATTTTTTCCTTTTAAAATTCAGACACTTAGGGCTCCAATTACCCTGTTTCTCCAAAAATAAGACATCCCCTGAGAATAAGACGTAGTAGAGGTTTTGCTGAAGTGCTAAATATAAAGCATCCCCCGAAAGTGAGATGTAGCAAAGTTTTTGTTTGGAAGCATGCCCGTCGAACAGAACACCAGAGCATGCACCTGTGGAGTGGAAAAATAAGACATCCCCTGAAAATAAGACATAGCGCATCTTTGGGAGCAAAAATTAATATAAGACACTGTCTTATTTTCAGAGAAACACGGTAGATCATGATTGTGGTGTGGAAGGAGGAGGGTTTTAAGCCTTCCCTTATGTGTCATTTTCCCAACTTGGAATAGTCACACAGAGCCTGTTAATCTCATCAAGGCAAAATACTATTCCTCATCAAGACCTGTGGTCCCCCCCCCCCCGCCCCCCAATGGAGCCAACAGCAGCTCTGTGGGGCTAGTCCAGATTGGGAAAATGACACTGGGAGAAGACTTAACCCATCTTCCTTCCTATGACAAGGTCCTGATCAGAATCCCTTGGCTTTTTACAAAGAAAATGTGCCTTGGAGCTTATGAACACAACTTCTGGTCACATCTAAATCACATATTGTTCATATTTGGCTAGCCAAATTAATACTGAACATTTGACTTACTACTCCTGGACTAACTCAAAGTACCTCTAAAATTTATTTTCATCCCTTTCCTTTCTGAAAACAGGAGTTTGCTTTGTCAGTCTTTCTTGGGCTAGTCTAATTCTGCGAAGAGATATTCCAGTCTACACTGATTGAAGTCAATGGGCTTTGATTGGAGTAACTCTGTGTCGGATTGTGCTGTTGGTTATACTGCATAATCATAAGCATGCCAGAACTGCACAGCATCTTTCTTTAGTTTTTACAGCATTGAATTAGCCCAGATCCACAAATTACTTTCTATATGGCAAAGTTTAAAAAGGGTTTTGTGACCTGGCACCGGCAATTGCTTAGCAAAATCGTTGATAAAACTCTTGAATACATACCTATATCTTGAGCCCGCCTTGAGCCAAACCTTGGTTGGGAAAAGGTGGGGTAGAAGTTTAAGAAATAATAAGTAATCTTTATCTACTGTAAGTCATATCCAAACTATCTGTGAGTCAGCGTTCCCAGGCATCAGCCCAGATACCTGGAGTATATGCTTCAGAAAGAAGACACATGTTCATGTACTCAGTAAAGCATTAGAAACCAACTTGGAAGAACTCATATCTTACCTGGTAAAAAGATAAGAAGTCCCCCCCCCCCCCCCCCCCCGCCCCAATTCTAGTTAAGCCTATTTGGGAAAAGAATTTACTTGAGAAATAAGGAACCTTATGGAGGAACTTCATAGACATAGAGCTTGTCTATATTAAATTCGTGAACATAATCTTAAACATTTAAGTATGTCATGTATATTCTGGTAGAATAGTTTATTAACTGCAGATTTCCAGGCAAAAGGTTCCCAAATAAGGGATCCTCTGTGTCTGTAGGTTACTAAGCAGTGTATATATTCTGATTGCTCCTTAAAAAGACAGTGATTGGTGATTCCATTTATGTTAGCTGAGATTTTACAGTGATTTTTTCTGTTGTTTTGAACAATTAAACATGTTTTATATATATGACCCAAATGTAGTTCACCTTTGCACTACATCTTTTAAGATACTGAGATAAACAGGAATTTTTTTTCTGTAACTGCATCTGCACCTAGTAAGAGAATGTATTGTATTTACTTAATTAAAAGATTACCATGATTGTAAGATGACACCTTTAACGATGTTATACATCCCCTAAAGTTATTATTTTGTTTTTAAATTTTATCTATTGGGTATTTATATTCCCCCTCCCCTTTCAAGCTTGGGATGGTTTCCAACCACAGACCACTAGTACAAGTAAAATCAAGTATAAATAATCACTACAATAAAGAAATAAAAAATCAATTAAAACTTCATAAAATTCTAGGCAAATCCTGGTGACACCACACAACTGCTAAATAATACTGATCAGATGGAAAGATGATAAGAGAGCTTGGAGGGGATCCACAGGGTGGTCGAAAGAGGTGGTGGTGGTGGGGAGACTCAGATGGTAAACCATTGCTGCTTCAACCAGATGCCTGGTGGAACAACTCTGTCTTATAGGCCCTGCTGAACTGCATTAAATCCCGCAGGGCCCTAGTCTCATTAGACAGAGCGTTCCGGGTCAAGGCCGGGACCAGGAACATAAGTTCAACATAAATTTAGCTTGTATGCAAATATAAGGCAACCACCTATTTTTGATGGCATACCTGTGAAAAAAAACCTAGTCTTGCATTTGATTAAATACTTTAGCTTAAATATTGTATGTATGAGAACAATAAGGTGACGTGTGGAAAATTGATGATTGGATCTCCCAACATATTTTAAAGGCCCCCAATTTGGATCAGGATCATGGTGCCGGTGGTGATGTAGTCCTTCCCCACATGGACATACTCCAATACAGATTGGCTCCTCCAAACTTATATTAACCATGGCAGGGGAAAAGAGAAGTACAGTATGGCACAATTTCTCTCTGTTGACTTCCCCTTGTGCCTCCTGAAAATGCTACTAGTTGGTATTCCAGTAGGGCCAAATAAAAGATAGTGGTCAGAGAGAGCTTGTATGGTAGATAAAAGGGGAAGACGCCATTTTAAGGGATAGTCTGTAGCGTTGCCGTTGGGTGGTTTGCTTTTAGCCAGATTTATGATGGGAGAGGGGAGGGAATCATTAAATATTTGTACATCTGTGCTTTTGGGATATTTACATCTATTTTTTTAAAAGCCAAACTCCTTGCTGGATACTGTTTCTAAACCACTTTTTTATAATGTTAAACAGGGGAGAGGCACCTCCAGCAACACGTTACCCCCCAGACGTTTTCTAATGGTAAATATTTTTGTTCTCTATCTGTATGAGGAGTTTTAATTGTAGCTGCATTTTATATTTTGGAATATAACAACTGGGCATAGGGGCCTGAGCTGTTGTACTAACTGCATGCCTCACTTTGCATCATGGAGAATGGGGCAGAAGGGTCATTAAAAGGGGCACTGGTGCTTACTAACTATCTAACCTGCCCCCAGACCATTTCTAGCCCTCCCCCCTTTTACAACTCTGCCCTTGTCATCTGCATGGTCCTAGGGATCAGCAATGAGTGAGTAGCCTGGGAGCTCCCTGGCAAGTGAAGGACGATCCATGCAGGCAATCCAAGTTTTCCCATGAGGAGCAGTATATAAGGAAATATGGGGCTTCAAGTGGCTGCTTGCTTTGCTTGTGCTAACAGTGTGTTCTCTTGCTAGAAATGATAATCACCAGTTTCAGAGGTAAGGGGCAGTTCTTTTATTTCTTGTGTATTGTAGAATTTCTAAAGATGTTGCACAGGCTGTTCATTCCATGTAGGAGTTATGCAGAAGTTGGTCTCTGTGAGGTCTTTGAAGTGTCCTTGCCCCTGCAAGGCTATAACATTATTATGGCCATTAAAAACCAGGACAACAGAGGTTCAGTGACTTGTTTAAGACTGCATCAAGAATTCGTGGCAAGGCAAAGCACATACCTTTCCCATCCATTGGGAAATAATCTTCTGAGATATCTTTCTAATTGCCACCATATATTGCAACAGTTATGGGCTGTTTAATGAAAAGTAGAAAGTAACTGAATAAAAGGGTTACCTGAACTTGTAGATACGATGAGAAACTGAACTCTGATGCTTGTAGTCACTATGGATGTAGCTTCCTTGTTAAAGCCTAAGGAAGATTGCAGGTAAAGTTGACCAACAGTAGAAGATATTCTATGGCTGGCTTCTTCCAGTTCTTTCCTGCCACTGTTGACTTGGTACTTGGTGGGAATTTACATCACTGTGTGTGGCCTTGAAGTCTAGGCAGAGGAAAGGGCTAATTGAAGTGCATAATTCCTCTGTTCTTTCATGAGGATACTCATATAGTTTAGAGAAGAAAGGCAAAACTCTAAGAAGTTCTGCCAAAAAGCTGCTTTCTGATGTGCTGTCTTGTTTTTGCAATGGGGAAACTGATGGGAAGCTTGGAGTCAAACTGTGGGATGAATTTAAAGCAGAAATTGGAATTTGTCATTCCCAGATGTGAATGACAGTAGAGATTAGCAGTGCAATCCTAAAATCCTAAAAACCTTTCTATGTCTATTGAAGTCAGTGCATTTAGAAGGGTGCAACCCAGCTTACAGTTGCATTGTCAAAGGAGTGTGTTCTTTAGTCAGGCAAAACTATTTGAAATGGGGTAATGCCACAATTAGTGAAAGACGACTCGTGTTTCTTTCTTTGGATATGTTGCATCTTTTTTTAAGGACTGTTTCTGGACAATGTTTTTTGCGGATAATTGTCAGCCATTTCATCATCTCTTGCTACTATCCATTTTACATCAGATATCCACATATTAGATCAATATATCTAATGATCAGTATGGCTTAAATTCAGATTAGAATCATGAATAGACAATACAGATAGTTCTACAAATCTAAGAAAAGCCCCAGGTTTACCAAAAAAATCTGCAGTTTTAAAAAAGGGGGTTAAGTCAGCCATGATGTACTTTTAAGAAACGAATGCAGTCTGAAATCTCAGTGACCATTGCAGGGTTTCAGGCAACTACAACGCTATTACTAGCCTTCAGACCTTGGCTCCTGCCAGTAAAAAACAGGGGAAGACATAGGGCTCTTTCCAAAGCTGTTTTGGCCCCCCAGTTTAAATCCAGCTCACCTCCTTCTTGGCTGGAAGGGACTTGGCTGGAAGGGACTCAAGGAGCCATATTAAACAGATCAGCAAATATATACAGTCAACCCAATACTGAAAGATATGAGGCCAGCCAAGCCTAAAAAACAAGGACTGTATATATAGGGAATTACACTCAAACTAACTGCTTATACCTCATTGCCTTGTATCCCTATATATACAGTCCTTGTTTTTTAGGCTTGGCTGGCCTCATATCTTTCAGTATAGGGACTCAAGGAGACCAGTCTCAGCAGTATCCACCAGACAGCTTGCTATGTTGCAATTTGCACAACTTAACCAGGTGCACTGGTGGTTATGACTTGATGTTGCACAGCATGCCTGGGCCCAGCGGCAGCCTCCGCTAAGCTTACACAATATCCAAGTCTGGCAATGCCCACCACCCAACGCACCTGAATTACTTCCTGTCACATGTTTTTTGCAATTTGATTGGTCTTTTCCCATGAAGAAGCTGCCAAGGGACAAAAGGAGGGAAAGATGAGAGCCAGTGTGGTACAGTGGTTTGAATGTCAGACTCTAGTCTGGAAGGTCCAGGTTCAAATCCGTACTCTGCCATGCAGCTCTCTAGGTGACCTTCAACCCAGTCATTCTCTTGTAGCCCAATCAACTTTACAAGGTTGTTGTATGGATAAAATTGGAGAGAATGATATAAGCTGCTTTGAGTCTGCATTGGGATGAAAGGAGGGGCTATAGTTAAGTGATAATAATACATAAAGCTGAAGACTGAGAGGGAGCAAATAAAATAAAGCTTGGTTGGTGAATGGGAAAGAAGCAGAGAAAGAAGAGAGGATATGGGGGCAGGCTGCCAGGAGAAGAGAAAGAGGAAATTTTGTGGGGAAGGTGATACAGGGAGAAATGAAGGGAACCCCACAAGTTTTTGAGGGTTCCCTTCATGTCAGTGCTATTTATAATTACTACTGCTTGTGGTCATTGCTGCTTGTTTGTCATTCAGACTTTCCTTATGGTTGTTATGAAATAAATTTCACTGTTTCTACCATGTGTAAATTTTCAGTTCCTGGCTTCAAACTTATATTGCTGGCTGCACAGTTTTCTTTGATATTTTGAAAGATTTGTCCTCCTGCTGCTCTATTTGGATAGTTGCCTATCTGTTTGAAAATTGCATTTCTTCCCTTGGTTGGGCGGATGCACTTTTGATTGATACAGTGGTACTAATACAGCAGCCACTTACATGTTGGACATTCATATGAGTACCTTGGACCTGTCATGAAATCCTGATAATTGTCTATGTCTGTTTGGGGTCAAGAAACACTTTAAAATCTTGAGCCCGGCAGCAAAGCTACTTAGACTGGGGCCATCTGCCTACAAAATAAAATTAGGATATGCTTCTTGTGTCTCTCCATCCCAGATTGGCTGGTGGCAGAGATTTCCTCATTGAAAGGAGTTTTATGAAGATGGAAAAAACCTCTACAGTAGTAGAGTAGTAGTGGAAAGCTCCTTTGACTGGAGGACAGTTCCACCGGAACGAAATGAAATTACAGGCTCCAAGACATTGGTGGATTCAACATGGGCCAAAAACAGTGGTGTGGAAATGGTATAAACCCTTTTACACCATTTTAAACCATTTTACACCATTTTCACACTGCTGTTTTTGCCCCATGCGGAATCTGCCATACTTTGTAATAAAACTTTGCCATAGCACTGAGCGTGAGATCTGTAAAGGAAAGCATTACAGATTGTGCTAGGGAAGTTTGTGGATGTAGAGTGAGAGTAAAGGTGGCGTGGATATGGCAAAACACCTCCACTATCAAGAAACACCCTGTTCTTTAAATTAACAGAGCACTTCCTTCTAGAGGGAAGACAATATGAGATACTCTGCATCATCCCTTTATTCCTACTCTTCAAGTCACTGGTAGTTTCATTTTGCATATTTTTTCTGCTTCGTGTCTGGGAATAAAACTCTTGCCTTCCTTGTTCTGTCAGCCTTCTCTCTAGTATCATTAGAGTGAATGGTTAAGATATCAGAACCCATCAGTGTGCTGATGTAAATGATCAGAAACATTGCAAAACAGTACCTTCAGCACACCAATTCATTTAGAAAATTTGCAGGCAGTTATTTCATTGGCATCTTTAACTTAGCGCAGACTGTTTTTATTGCTGCAGTGGATTTAAGCAGTTTTGGTTTGGTCTCCCTAGTATTGCCATTTTGCAGAAAAGAAGGGATACAGGGTTAAATCCTGTACAGAATCTACATTGACTGAATAGTGAGAATTTGAACCCAAATCTCTTCAATTTAACCACTACACTATTACTGCCCTTGAAAACTGATTTTAAGACATTTAGCGCAGGGGATTTAATGGAAGGCAAACACAGACCAGGGACTCAGTAGCTTAGGGAAGTATTGCAATATGTAGTTTATTTCTTAGATACATATGTACCTGGGCAAAAAAGTAAACATGACATTCACAGAATTGCTGTGGACTGTGGGTCTATCTATGCATTTTTAAATGCCAGTCAGACATGGAGATGGAATTTGCTATCTGAAGTGGCAGCCTCACAGTTCTGCATATAAGTAAGGCTTACTTGTCAGTCTGCATTACTTGTCTGTTTGTCTCCAGTGGTCCCAGCATTTATCCTGAGTGGCATACAAGCTTTATGAAACCAGTTTGTTTTCAGCTTGAAGCTGCCTGATAAACTCTGTGGAATTGCTATATGCTGCTAAAACACCTCCCATATTCCATTCTGTAAGCCAGCACTTCTCAGTAGTGAATGGACTACCCATGTACTGATTACAGTGGTCACTTCAACTGATTGGACCATAATTAGGAAAGATTCATTCTGAATTGGGGGGCCAGACAGCTATTTCCATTTAGAAAATATTGAAGAGACCTGATCTTATTTATTTAATACATTTTTATTACACCTGTCCTCCAAGAAACTGAGAATTGTTTCCACATTTTTCATTTTTCCCTCACAACAACCCTGTGAAGTGGGGTAGACTGAGAGAAACTGATTCAAGGTAACCTAGGAAGCTTCTTGCCAGAGTGGGGTTTTGAATCTTGGACCTATTATGCATGGAGTGTTTTCCTCAGAGCTCTTCGCACCACAGTGGCATCATCGTGGGTCTACTCACATATCTTTGTTTATACATGAGGAGATGCCCCACTGCATGACACGCGGCTTGCCTGAGCCCACTTCTGGGTTGTTCCTGGTCAACACAAAATGTTTGTGGCTTCGTTTTTAAAGCCCCTTTTTTTTTGCATCGGTATTTCTGTGTTACATTGATATTTCTGTGTTATATCAATACCTTTGTGCTTTTCTCAAAAGCCAACTGTACATTCCCTGGAAAGGCTGCAAGAGGGGGGTTTTTTGGGGGGGGGGGGCGGGGGGAGAAGAGACCAAATGAAGTGGAAAGCCAAAGCAAGGAATAACATTGAGTTTCCCAACTCTCACTAACCATGGGGCTTTCAGGTTCTGCGGCACTGTAATGCAGAGCATGTCAGTATAGAAATCTCTGCTCTGAAGGAAACATTTCCTCACTGTGTGGCAGAGCAGCAGTGTATTATTGGTCTGAGTTTCCCAGATCGTAGTATTACATTCTAGCCACTTACCGCATGTGCTACCCTGCATGCTTTTCCAGCTTTATTTCTAAAATGCATATCCTGTTTTTCAGCCCTTACAAGAGCTACCAAAATGACTAACAATTTAAAAGATACATGATAAAATTATAATAAAAGGGTATATTATAAATTATATTATATAATATTATCTGTTTTGTCTGTTTTGACCTCACTGAAGTGGTAAACCTGTGTCTGGTCTGTACCACTTCCAAGTTCAAAAGAAGTTTATGCCCACTCAAACCCTGAACATGGTTTCATATGAGAGGAAAGGATTCTGTTGAACATTCCTCCCTGATCTGCTAGTTTACAATATCTGTTTGTCCCACCACCAGTCTCCTGAAGGGAAGCATTTAATCTTGTCAGCTTCCACTTGCAATCTGAAGTGGTAAAGCCCAAACACAGGTTTACCAACACAGTGAACTAGGCCATAATTACTGATTGCTTGGCTCCTCTGGTTTAGAGGCATAATGTTTGGAATGCTGTTTTAACACACAAGGCTCTTTTTGTTTGTTGGTGAATTATGGTGATTGCAGCCTTGCTTTTCCCCATCCTCTGACTCAGCCAGCACTCGTGGATGCCCTTTGTGGTTCTGTGAGTCATGTTTATTCACTTAGGCCTGGGAACCACACTCCCCTCAATCACGCAATTTTAGTATTACCACAGAACAATAGAAACCATTTCACATTGTGCCTCATTATTTCTGAAAAGTAGCTGCACTATACTATAGCACTGAGTTCTGTTTTACCTTAGAATCTAACTGGATTGGTATGATGTAAGCTTTTCTAGGTATCAGCCTATTTTGTCAGATGTCTGATTCATCAGATGTCTCTTCTCTTAATGAATATGTTTGCTGACTGTGTTTGTTTGACACGTTTTCCTGTTCTGTGTGGATCATTAACTCATTTCCCATCAGTGAGTGGTTAATAGGGTGTCCAGAGGATATTCTGTTTCTTAATCTGCTACATAAGATATTCATTAATGTGAATGGATAACATATGCAAACAATACAAAATTACTCAAGGCAATTAAATCTAAAGCAGACTGTAAAGATTTGCAAGAGAATCCCTTGAAACTGCAAGTAGGACAGTGAATGCAAAACAAAATAATTGCTGCTAGGTTTTAAAATGTCTGTAACATTTTAACACCTTGATCATATAGTCATTATTATTGCATATCATGCTGTAGTAATGTTAATTGCACAAGAACTATACATAATACAGTGAAATATGCCTTTAGAATTTCCAATTTAGACAAGCTTTTTGGCTATTTACTACAAGACCAAAGTTCCATAAGATGTTTATGTACAAACAAAATGCTATGTGCCATAGGCGCATTCTGAGGCAAGAATGGCTCCAAACATTCCCGGATTAATGGTGATAGTGGATTTATCACCAAAAGTACCAGTGTATGGTTTTCCCCATCCAGTGATCAGAAAACAAACAGAAAGTTAGACTCTATTTAGAAGGATCCTTGTTACTATTATAATTTTTATGCTTGCATGCATTATAATGTGTCCACAAGATCATCAGACAAAAGATTGTTTTTAGCTTCCCCACTTGGATCAATGAGAAGAATTGCCTTTGCTCCAGCTCACACTTTTATCATGGTTGTGCCATGGAACAGAATATTCAGAAAACCCCAACCTTGAAAATTTTTCAGAGGGTTTGTGAAGCAGAGCTCTTTCATGATGCTTTTAGTAACCCATGAATTAATGTTCTGCCTTGCTTCCTTTTATTTTTATCTGTTTGCATATTTGATGTGATATTATGTTTGCTTTAAAATGTAATGTGAGTTGTTTAGGATCCTGTTGAGTAGAAGAAAGATAGGATATAAATATGGAACTGAATCCAGACTAAAATTTCTTGTAACAGAAGGTAATTCCATCAGTGGAACAAACTTCCCTTGCCTCCCTGACCACCAGTCCACTGAACTCCCTGAAATGCTGTTCCAAGGGGACAGGGTCTGCAATGGGTCGGATTGGGGGTCTGCAGTGGGAAAGGAGAATTGGCAAAAATTACATTTTCCCTTCTATAAGTGAAAATTTTAGTCTGGAGTCACCCCATTTTAAATAAATAAATGAAAAGAAAGCACTTAACAATTACAGTGGAATGAGCTCTTACATTTCTCAGTCTAAAAACCAATATGAAATTTGTGGTGATTCTAATTAAAGTCCTTTGGATCTTCTTTTAGGATTTATAGAGAAGAAAAAGTTAACAGTGTGCTAATGATATCAGTATGTGTTCTCAGAATTTGGCATGCGGGATAGATTTGTGGAAAACTTCTGTGCAGAGCAATGTTCAAGTAATAAAATCTCTCAGAAGTCTAATTGTTAGGATTTCCCCCGCACAATAACTAGTGGACATGGTTTGTTACATAGGATGGGAGAAAGGAGCTGGCAATAAAGAAGCTTGTCCAGCAATGATTTTTTTTTCAAGAAAAGGTTTATAAGGTGAAAAGTTTCATAAAAGTTGTTTAATTTTTATATACTGGTGAATGCCCAGCACTTCTGATACCAATTAAAAATGCAATTCATTTCGTATTGAAATCAATATCCAATCCAATCCAAAAACCTTTATTAGGCATAAACCAGAAGTACCATACATTCCAAATACAAAAACAGGATCATTGTTATATATCATGTAGAACATGGATTAAAAATGTAGCAACTGCTTCAGAAATTTCTACATTAGGGCTGTTCAATAGCTTAGACATTTTTAGTTTGTCTGAGAGAAACATACATTCTATAGGTAGTAAAGTTCTGAGATCGGTTCTAATATCATTATGCCTCGAACAGTAAGGCAGGGATGTGAGGGATTTGGAGTCCTATAGCATTACAGGATAGTACCGACAGCAGCAGCGTCACTTTGTGGGTGTTTGTTAAAGGAAACGACCTTAGAAGATAGGCAGGGGGGAATGGGTTGCACCTTTGCTGTCATCATGACCCACGTACGCTTATAATTAACAAGCTGTTCTAAGTATACATCAGGGCTAGATTTCGGGGGTGTGATCCCAAAGTATAGAGGGGAACTGAAATCAATATATTGACACTGATTAAAATGCTGGTTGCAAATGCTGTTGTAGGTGCCCTAATTTTGGGATTGGATTTCAAAAGTGAATGGAAAGCTTCCATTCACTTGCTTCCTGTTCTCAAAATAGGTTCTGACTGTTGTAGTCCGTTAGGCCAGAAAAAAACTCAATACAAGCCCTAAAATGTGATTTTTAAAAGCTAGGATCAACCAAATTGTCACAAAGTAATGAGCAAGCTCTTGCAGCGTTGAGGAAAAACATGTTGTATAGGAGGTGTTGTTGACTTAAATGTGGAGCTAAGTGTGATTACTACCCTATTACCAAAATTGTGCTATTTTTTACTCCTAACTATTTTTGCATAGCTGGTTGTGACACTGCTGAACTGAAGTGGAGCAGATTTTCTAAGGAGAGGAATATGCAGGTTTTCTGAGAATGCACAATTTTCAACACAACAAATTGAGTGCCATCTTCATTTTTTTTGGCTTGGCACTAAGAATACATCTTAGAAATTAATTAACTTGTTAATTTAGGTTAATATTCAGGAAATTAGCTCCACAACTATCTAGGTCTTTAAGGAAAGTAAAATGGTGTGAAATAGGAACTGGAGCCTGCTCCATCTTCTAAAAGCAAACCAGACCTATAAAATGAAAATTCTAAAACTTTGTTTCTTCAGTTTGGGTTATTTATTTACTTCATTTATACCCTTCCTTACTCCCTAATGAGGACCCCAGGCAGCTTACATTGTTCTCTTGCCCATTTTATTCTCACAACTACCACTCTGTAAAATACGCTAGATTAAGCATGTACAAGTGCCTGAAGGTTATCTAGTGTGACAGAGAGGGTATTTGAACCTGGGTCTCTCAGATTTTAGTGCAGCATTCTAATCACTATACCTAGCTGGCACTCAGTCATGCTAATATAGTACCTTTACAGTGCAATCTTAAGAAACTTGTATGAGACCATTCATGCTTGCACTACTTCTCCCACTACTGAGAAGCATCCAATTCTCCAACTTTGCTTCACAGTGGGGTTTTTCCTGTTTACACTGTTCTTGTCTTCCCCATGGTTTTTTATTTCCCCATCTGAGCCGATCCACCATTTTGCCTGCCCGTCTCTTGTTGTTTCCATGTAATGTCCATTTTGGGAGGTTGCCTGGTGCCTGTGTATGTGTGTGTGTATGTGGCTGTCTTTTGCCTATTGATAGTTTGCTGAAATGGCAAAAGCCTTGTCAGTTTCACTGGGTTTAACACTCCAGCGATAGAACTTAAATGTGATTTTTTTTAAAAAAAGAAGCTAGTGGGGGACCGCCGCAAACCTTCTAATTGTCCTGAAATGGTGACTGGTAGAATAGGAGGAACTACTGTGGAATGGGCAGGGGAAGGCAGGAAGGAGCGATAAAACCCAAGGAAGTGTTGACACAGAAGGATCTCCTTTGCTTTCCCTGGGAAGGAAGGAAACAGTTGCATTTGACGAGTTTTTGGAAACCACCGGGATTCTCAGACAGTAGGGTGCCAAAGAGGGGAAAATGTGTGCATAACTGAGAATCAAACCTGAAGGGAATGTAAGCTCCGTGTAAGAGGCCACATGTTTGAGAGTAAGTCCCATGTAACAGACCTGAATAGAACTCACAGTAGACCTGCTGAGGATTGCTCTTTAATTTGAATATTTAAGACCTCGGCTGTAGCAGTCCGAAGTACCCAGTACTAGAACATTTCTTTCATTTTAAGCAGACGTTGTGATTTGCAGGCATATTGTCAGGATGCAAATAATGTTGGTTAAATTGTTCCTTGTCTTTGGTTCCTTGATGGGACATGTGCCAAAGAGCAAAGCATCCATTGCTGACCCAGAAAAGCATCCATTGCTGACCTGAGCTGATTAGTCCATACACTCTCATAAGGTATGAGAGAGTGCCCCTAGGGCCCTCTGGGACAATCTTCTGTTTCATGTTAGATCAACTCTTTCATGCTCTTTGTATCTTTGCCCATGGCAGCTGTACAGTGTCAGCTGTAGTGACTCTTCAGTCACTTCCAGGTGAGCATATGAGTGCATGCATGCTGGGGCAGCATGTTTAGTTGGGGTCCAGTGGAGGGTATTTTACCCAGACCCCAAACTTGGTTCCAACCTTATCTGAGACAATCAGAAGAAATCAAACAAAATGTAAAATCTTGTTTATTCTCAGACAGAGGTGTTGTTGGTCACATAGACATGAATTATTCTTCTCCTCAAATTATGCTTCTCCATCAAATCAATAGATCAGCAAAAAAAATGTTTGAGAAGGTGATCGCTGACAAACAGCATGGTAAAGCCAAGGATCAAAAACATTCTGGAAACGTTCTAAATGATTTGTACAAAAAGGGCCAATTTTTGTTTTATTTTCATGCTGAGGGGTCTATTGCTGGAGTGATAGACCCTCAAACTGACAACAAACTAAAATGGTCTAGCAATTAATGCTGGACCCAGACAGTATCTCTCCCCCCCCCCCCAAGAAAAGATGGCAGACAGCCATGGACGTAGGTAAGGAGGGGTTCTCGGGTTTGAACCCCCCCATTCATGTCCGAAGCCCCGCCCCTCCGTTTGTGGGTTTTAAAAACATTTTAGTGCTTTTTCGGTTTTTGGCCTGCAGGGGGCACATTGTTTGGGCTAGCCCAGGGGTAGGGGCAGAAACCGGTGTTGGAGACTGGGAATTCCCATCAGCCTATGGCATGATGGCTGTTACTGGTAAGTGATCAGGCTCTCCATGATGTTCAGGAACTATTCCAATTCCCATCACAGCCCCTACCAGCCTTGTGGTGGCCATGCTGGTAAGCTGATGAGTATGGTCCCTAGTATCGAGAAAGCCCTATGCTGCCTCAAACTTTCAGGGATTGGCTTTTGGGAGACTCTCCTCCCACAGATGATACTACCTGCAGGTTTGGTGAGGGTTTTAAGTTCAGGGGTCCAAAGGTATGGACTCCCCAAAGGGGTGTGCCCCCATCCTCCATTGTTTCCAATGTGGAGCTAATAGAAGATGGGGGCTACACCTGAGGGGTCCATAACTTTTTGGGACCCCTAGAACCAAACTTCACCAAACCTGGGATGTATTATCAGGAGAGAGCTCTTGTTGATACCACCCAGGTTTTGTGAGAGTTTGGTCCCAGGATCCCAAAGCTATGGACTCCCAAAGGAGTGCCCCATCCTCCATTGTTTTTAATTAGGAGCTAATAGGAGAGTAGGGGGGCTACACCTTTGAGGGTCCATAGCACTTTTGGGACCCCAAATAAAACAAACTTCCTGAGAAACTGGAGTAGTGTCATTAGGAAAAAGACTCCTAAAGATACCCTAAGAAAGTTTGGTTGCTTTCTAGCTTAACAATTGCACCACTGACAGCAGAGCACCCCCCCAAATTACCCCAGATTCTCCTTTTAAATCCACCCATACAGCATGGGTTTAAAGGGAGAATCTGAAATCCTCAGTTTAGAAGAAGAAGAAGAGTTTGGATTTATACTTCCCCCCTTTCTCTCCTGTAGGAGACTCAAAGGGAGCTTACAAATCTCACTTGCCACTTGCTCCCTCACAACAAACACCCTGTGAGGTGGGTGGAGAGCTGAGAGAGCTCCACAGAAAAAACTGTGACTATTTGAGGAATCACCCCGCTGGTGGTGTGTGTGGGGTGGACAGGTGGGCTAATCCCAGAATTCCCTAGGTAAGCCTCCACAGCTCAAGTGGCAGAGCAGGGAATCAAACCCGGTTCCTCCAGATTAGAATGCACCTGCTGTTAACCACTATGCCACATTGAAAGTGATGCTGTTTCAGGGTGGGGGATAATCCACCCCAAAACAGCATCACTTTCAATTTCAAGATTCTCCCTTTAAGGTGGATTTAAAAGGAGAATTTGGGCTCTCTAGTTTAAACACCATTGAAAGTGATGCTGTTTGGGGGTGCTGTTTGGGGGTGGATTCCAGCATCACAGCAGCTGCGGGGGGGGGGGGGGCTCAGATTTTGCACCAGGCTCCATTTTCCCTCTATGCCTCTGCCCAGAGGGGAGGGGCAGGGCAAGGCAGGGGAGTCTGCCATCCCCGACCTCGGAGAGCTGCTTTTATAAGTGCTAGGCCAGGGGCGGGGCTTGCGGAGGCATGGCTATGCCCTAGGGGCAGGTGAGGGTGTGGCCCCACCCCCAACCCCCCCATAAAAAATCTATACCTACGTCCCTGCAGACAGCCTCCCCAGACAGAGGTTGCATAGAGAGAATGAGCGAGCAGGGGGTGGGCAAAAAGGCAGATCAGCTCAGCTAGGAACACTTTGCAGCAGGAGAATCCTGTGTGTAAACAACAACAACAAAAACACCGGAAAAACCCATTGCAAAGCAGACAGCCCTGGGGTAAGTAGTGCATGCATAAAGGGCCAGAGTCTCAGGAAAGGTGTTTGCTCTCCCAAATGCAGAAGACAGTAGGGCAGTTCCCTAGTCTCAGCCCCTCAGCCACACTATGACTGAGATAATGGGAATGCAAGGAAAGGGTAGGCACTTATAGGGGAGGACAGGCAGGCAGGAGGGATGAGTGTTTAACCCTTCCCATGTCTGCCAATTTTCCTGTCCCATTGCCCTTTCCAGATGTGTTCAGTTCTTGTTTTGGGGAAAAGCATTTTTAAACTTTCTATGGTTGATATTTCAGCAGAGATGTACAACATGAAATTTGCCTTCTGTATATTGTTCTAAATGTTTTCCCAAAGCTTGGGAGAGTAGCAAGGAGGGGTTCCTGTGCATTTCATGATCATCCTTACTTGAGGAACACATGTTACACAATGCAGGCGTTTCTATGTCTGTGCACAGGACAGCAGACCATGTTAACATATTATTTTTGTTTTAAAAATCAATAGCAGAGATGAGAATATGCAAAAATATGTATGTGGGTTGATTAGATTGTGATCTTGTTAATGTTTAAACTTTTAAACCATAACGTGATTGATGGTTTAAAAGGCTGCTTTGCTAAATGAAATTTACATCCCTGATTTGCAGGGGGGCAAGGGGGGGGGAACCGGCAATCAAGGGAAAGGTTAGGCACCCCTTTCTCAATTATTGCTACTTCCCTGCTTGTTCTTGCCCAGCCCCATCACCATCTTTCACCTTAACCTGTCTCACGGGATGTTATAAAGATTGAATGGGACTCTGATCTCCTTGGAGAAATGGTGGTTGCCAGCAGGAAAACTATTTTTAATATGATGGCATTTTAATTTTCAAATTCTACATAGTATAAAATGTTTTAATCTAATACCACATTATTAGTTTTAAAAATAAACAGCAGTAGAACACTGATAATAGAACATTATGTTGCACCTGTACACAGTAAAAGCAGGAATTGTTTGACCACCATGTATAATCTGGGGCATATCACTGTTTGAGTTCTTTTATTTGCCTTCCTGAATCTTCCTTGGAAAAATGTTATCCCTATTCACTTGCTAGTAAGTTCCATTGTATGGAGTGAACCTTAAGGGGATAGACCCTTCTGATAATTTCTGCTATCAAAAGGAGAATTAGGATGTTGTGGGTTTTCCGGGTTGTATGGCCATGCTCCAATAGCATTTTCTCCTGACGTTTCACCTGCATCTTTGGTGGCAGCCACAGATACAGGCAAAACGTCAGGCAAAAATATTACTGGAACATGCCTATACAACCTGGAAAACCCACAATATCCTAGTGATTCTAGTTGTGAAAGCCTTTGACAGTACAAAAGGAGGATTGTACCTTTAATTGAATCGAAGCAAGTTGTCTTTGATTCTGTTGATCTTGGAATCCTAATAGGCTAATCACGTTGAAACTTACATTATTAATGATGTATGGGTGTGTTTATTTAGGCAGACCAAGACTTGATATTCTAGATAAAACTGCATATTGTCCTTGGCAAATTTGGATTTTTGAAGAGAACAGATTAACCAAATATGAATATTCAAGTGTGGATTTAGTAATCTTTGAAATTTATATACAGTTCAGTTTATCAGAATAATATTTTTTTCTAAATTTGAACTTTTTGAAATTTTTATCTTGGAAGTTCTTTAAAGCTGAATTCAAACTTTAGCCTACGACTATTTGCATCTTCAGTTAAGTGATTTAGAGTCCCAGTAATACATTACTTTTGTTTTTCGAGCCAAAGACTTGCAAATTTGAAATTAGTTTTGCTGGTTCCAAAAAACCTATTTTAAAGATAACTCACACTAAGCACCCCTAGGTCAGATTAAAGCATTTTTATTGGTATATTTTCCAATATTCCCATTTGGATGGTTTTTCTTGGATGTTCATTCATTTCTGCCTGCTTTATGAGTGTTCTTAATTACTTCTTTATTTTCTTGTAGAGACTTGTGCTGTCAACAATGGAGGCTGTGACAGTAAATGCCATGATGCAGCAACTGGTGTGCACTGTAGCTGTCCAATGGGATTCATGCTCCAACCTGACAGGAAAACGTGTAAAGGTAATCAAATGTATAGCCAGCAAGAGCACACTTTCCATGTAGGTTTGAAACAAGGTTTGAGTTATGAGGTAGCAGTTGAACTTTTCTGCAGATACAACAGAATGCTCTAATATGCGAAGAGGAAATGCTTGCATTTTTACTCTGGCTCTGAATTAATCAGTGCATCACAGCAGAAACTTGTTTAAACTTTTTCTTGGATTGTTTATTTCCTTATTGCAATATATAGTTTGTTTACTCTACTATAAATGTACCATTTTCATGAAGCAAGATTATTGTCTCTTAACATGTAAAGAGTACATTGTCCAAATTGGTCATGCAGTAATTGCTACTAGTAGTGTGACTTATTGGAGGCACCAAAGAGAGTGGGATAAAGTTATGAGCATCTTTGGACAATGCAGATTTCCAGTGTGACTGAATAGGTTACTATCCCAATATTTGTACTTCTGGTATTTGTAAGGCTTCATCCCTGTTCTGTGGCTAAACATAAAACTTTCAACCTAGTACCATTAGTCAACCCAGTATCACCAAACCAATGAGACCCTCCTATCATTTTGCATGGAAGATTTGTAAAACTAGTGCAATATCTCTGTCCTTATATATGTGAAAATTTGCTGCCTTTTCATATCCCAGTGGGTTCATTGCTGAACACTGAAATTGATGAGACTTCTAGTTCAAGCTCATAAAGACTATATTAAATTAGATTTGCTTTCATGTATCCTCTGGGTTCTGTTCTGCTTCAACGCAAGATTCTTGACCCAGCCAAAGTATTTAGGGCTTTCCAGAAGGTTGTTTTACAAAATAAGTTACTCTGAATCAAAATAGTTTTATCCAGGTAGCACTTCTGACACAGAAATATTATATTTTATCTAGCACTCATACTGCTTTGTTTTGTTACTTGGAAAATAGTATTCCTATCCCTGCTCCTCAGCTTCTGTACCCATTGCAAGTGAATATTTTATGACATGTCACGTACATCTGTTTGATAGACATGTTATAGACATGTCACGTACATCTGTTTGATAGTGCCACAATATCAACTGATATCAAACAATACAAACCTTTAGTGCGACTATGCAATTTAAAATTGGAGGCCTTTATGTTTTTCTGCAGTAAACTTCTTGGTTTTTTTACAACAACAGTTTTCTTCAATAGACTTAAGATGGATGTAACTCTGCTTAGAATTGCACTTTTCGAGGTTGATGTTAGTTTGCACCTTTAAAAAAAAGTAATAATTTCCAGTGAGAGTGCCCTTTCCCATTAGAGTGGTGTCCCATCCTTCATAGGCTGTTTGCTTTTTATTTTACTTATTCTTTGAAGGGTTGTCCTGTCCAGAGATAGAGTACATATTCCCCCCAATATATTTGTTTTTAAGAAGCAATCAAGAAGAAAATCCAGTAAATGTTAAATAACAAAATGTCCTCCCAACCCCCAATCCATTACACAAAGCAGGATGTCATACTGTTGGCATTGGATCTGCACTAGCATGAGTTTTAGTAAGAGAAGCGTGCAGGCTGGGTTTTTTTATCATCTGGAAAGGCTTGCGGAGAAAAAGGTGAGACTCCACAAATGGAGGGCATCTGCGTTCTGTCTCTGGCAGCTCCAGGGAACATGACCTTAGTTAAAAGGAAAAAGCCCTTCTGCTGAAAGCTGTCTAACCGCCTTACTGATTCCAGACCCCATTTGCTTCGTTATTATTTTTCAGAGCTCACCGCCTCTTAAGATGCTAGAGTTCCAGGAAAGCATAATAACCCAGAGCCATATCCCCTGTGTCTGGGATTTTATTACAGTTTGGAGCTGTTTTACTGCTAGTTCACTTCACTCACAATAACAATAATAATAACAGTAAAAGCTCCAGCTTCATAGTTCTTGCTAGAAATGATGGGGTGGGGGGAGAGACAAGGGAGCAGCCTTGGATGAGGTCTGCCTGAGCTCTTTTTTTCTGGGATTTATCAGCCTTGGCTCATTCTATTTTACAGACCATTTCCTAGCAGTAAATTTTCTGGTTGTAAGTAAAAATATCCCTTAACAGGTAGTTGGAGCTTTTTGAGAATTTAGGGAATTATGTGTGTTGGGGGGGGTGGGCAGGGGGGGTGATGTTTGCTTTTGCAAAACAGCCAAGTTGCGAGGTTTTTTAAAAAAATGTTCACATTTATTTTTAAACTACTGTTCTCTGAAGACTATTTCCTCTTCCAATTTATTTCTTCTTTACAGTCCCTCCTCTTGTTATTTGAGTGCCAAAAGCCATTTAGCCATCTTATCCAAACCTCAATTGTTATGATCCTGGGGCCCAGGGCCAGCCTTAGTCTTCTCTTTCACCTCCTCCCATACCTAGCCACCTAATCCAGACACTGAGGCTGACTTTTAACTTTTTACTATCTGGGGCAAAAATGTCTAAATCATTGATGCCTTCAAACCCCTCTGGTCTTAACCACTGGTAACTTTTGGCTCATCTTAAACAAAGTGCTCCTGCTTTAGGGGATTTCCTGTAGGAAGCCTTGCCACTGTGTATGGCCCTTTCCCCACTTTCCTTAAGCCCCGCGCTACTCTCCTAAAGTAGCGCGGGGTTCAGCAACCCGCGGGCAAAGGTGAGTGGGGAAAGGGCCTATGTGACCAATATCAGCTCAAATAATGAGCTGAGTCCAGTAGCACCTTAGACACCTGCAAGATTTTGAAAGTATGAGCTTTGGAGAGTCAAAGCTCTTGCTGATAGTTCAGACAATATTCCTGAGAAAATATTGTGTTTGGTTGCCTCTGAGAAAGAAACATTACATTCTAAGTGTGGTGAGCTACATGTATAGTTTCTTCCTATAAACTACTTCTTAACAGGTTTTGAGGTCTACCAGCCATTAAATTGGGCAGCATTAAATTACACTTCAGAACAGGCATATACAGATAATGAACTCACCATATAGGGAAGCTTGAGGAAGTCTGTTTTCTTCCTAAATGTTTGCTCAAGTGTTGATGAAAGCTAATATTGTCACTTACTCCACTTTTCTGGGGTGTGAAGACATTAATACTTATAATACCCATCCCATGATATTATGTGGCTACTTATTGGTGCTTTGTTTACATAATGAGAAGGTTGAATGGGAGGCTAAAACCAACCCCCACCATTTGTAATTTAAATTATTTATGCCCATTCTGTATATGCAGTCTTTATGTAAATAGATGCTTCTATTTAAATTATTCTTCTGTTGTGTGCTTGTACATGCATGCTGCATGCCCATATGAGCCCATGTACATACCACTTCTGTGAGTTTTTAATGATAAAAAGGTTCAGTTTGCACATTAAACACAGTAGTAAGCCTACATTGCACATTAAACACAGAAGTAATCTAATGGCTCCTAACTCAATACACATTGGTTTACTGGGGAGCTTCAGATGATGAAACTGTTGGGCAGATGGTGAATGAGACTGTAACGCATGTGAGAGAACATTATCAGGCCTACAAGTGTAACTGTAACAGCAGTGAAAACTCACTTTTCTTCCTTCATTGTTTCTGTACAATGCTATCCATTGGAACTTTCCTTTGTTGTGAAGCCTCAGAGGATGCTGACCCAGGAAACATACAAACCCACTGGGATTCCTTTGCAATGGATTTTGCTAATAAAATCATTTCCATCTGCCTCAGGGCTAATGCCAGTTAGGTTAATTGACTGGGTACAGAAGGTAATCTCTTTGAGGGAGGGTATAATTCAAACTGCTTTGAATGAGGTAGTTGTGAGACCTCTACTGGCGAAGGCATCTCTGGACTCAAATAACCTAAACAACTACCATCTAGTAGATAGCATTTCATTCTTGGACTAGTTGCTGGAGCAAGTAATGGGTGGCTACACAGCTTGTCTTGGAAGACTGTCTACACTGCAGTCTTGGAAGAGATGGATTATCTAGACTCATTTTAGTCTGCATTCAGGCCTGACTTGTTCTTCATGCTATTTAATATCTACTGAGGTCATCCAGGGATTTGGAATGAGGTGTTATCAGTGTCCAGATGACATTCAGCTCTAACAACTAAGTCAGATAGGTCATTCGAAGTCCTGGTAAGATGCCTGGAAAAGGTATCCGGATGCATAAGAGCCAGTAAACTGAAGCTCAGCCCAGAAATGACTGAGGTCTGTTATTCAATGGAGAAACTTGTCAGGGACTGCAGAGTTTGCCTATCCTGGATGTGGTTGCTCTCCCCATGAAAGAGCAGGTTAGTATCCTGTGCATGCTATGGGCCTATGGTTGGAGACTCAGTTCTCCTCTGTGGCTTGTGCCTTTTATCAACTCCAGCTAATGAATGCTACATGGGACTGCTTTTGAAAATGGTTCAGAAACAGTTGGTCCAAAATGTTGTCAGGATATTGTTAACTTGGTCCTGAAAGAGCTACACTGGTTAAGATCTGCCTGTTAAGATCTGCCTCTCAAGCTCTGCTCTCTGTCCCTTCACCTTCAGAGGTGTGATGGGCAGCAACTAGGGACAGGGAGTACCTACTTGACTTTTTTTTAGATGCCAGACCCAAAAGCATCTTCGCACCCAGGCTTTTAATTAAGGGGCTTTTATCTTATCAGGTCTGGTTTTCCTGTGAACCCTTTTGTAAGGACACCAAAAAAGATTGAAAGCCACTCATTCAATATCTTTCATTTTGCATGTTACGTGCTGTGATGGAGACTGAAAACATTTCTGTAGAAAATTGTTGCTTTCTTTTCCATTGAAACTTTCCAATGCAAGCTTGGGAAAGCTTGGCAATTTCAAAATTGTGTTGTTTTTCAGGTAATTATCCCTAGGAATTGTGTAAGAAAGTGCATCATGTTTTATTAATTTGCAAACCAGGGATGGGGTGATAAAACTATAAATACATAAAATGATACAAATAAAGAATCAGGTTATGCACTTCACTGGCTGCTGTGCAGGTTGAATCCAAACCAAAGTTATTTTTTTTTAATTGTGTGTTTCCTCTTACATGATAGAAGGAATGCTATCACCCTTCTGCTAGGAACCAACCAGTAATGCAAATGATGAGGTGCCCCAGAAATCTTCATGGATGACAGTTAAATTCTGTTGAAATACATGAGTATATAACTGTGTCCATGGCATATCATGCAGAACTGTGCTTATGATGGCATTGTTCTTGTGTCAACAGTTTTCAGTGCCTTAAACTTTTTTTTATTAAACACTGAAAAGGAAGTAAATGTTTTGTCTTCAGATTTTTGCAAATATTATTCCAATAAAATAAACTCTACATAAAGCATTGGATTTGTTTGAATGTACCATGTAAATCATTCTTGATGTTTTTACCCTAATCAAATATTTGGTTCAAGTAATTGTTGCTCCTTGGGATATAAAATTAATATAAGGTACTTTTAAAATGTGCTTACTAATATTTCTGACATGTCAAAATGTCTGAAAATATGCCTATTATTACCCTTGTTATTCAGATGCAGTGTAATTATGGGATTCCAGTGGAGATCAGGGTATTATTGGGAACTCAATTCAGACGTTCTATTTATATATTCCATTTCCTCTTGGCTGAATTGTATGTTGGTGAACGTCTGGCCACTTGTTTAGCTATTACATTTATTTTGCTAACGAATTATTTTAGTTAAGTTTGTTTTCCCTTTTGTTTTTCCTCCTCCTCACAGATATTGATGAATGCCGGTTGAACAATGGTGGTTGTGATCACATCTGCAGGAACACAGTGGGCAGTTTCGAATGCAGTTGCAAAAAGGGGTATAAGTTGTTGATCAATGAAAGGACCTGCCAAGGTAATATCATCTTGGGTGTTGGCTCAAGAGTCTGATACGAGGATTCTCTGAGTATGAAGGCTGAGGCACAAATGTTTTCTACCATCTCAGAAACTATAGTTGTGTACCTTTTTTTGCCACACAATATCATCCTTCATATATCATTTCTACTAACAACTCTCCTGTTTCTTCTACTAACAATGCTGGTTTTTTTAAAATCAGAAAAGTAAAATGATATTTCCTAGCACTATTATTAATATAGTTATTTTAGAATGGAAGTTTTTGTTTTTTGGAATTCATGGTTCTGAAAACTTCAATGTGTTAATTTTCTAGCATCACCTCAACAACTGCATATTCTAAAACACAGGAGGCATATTTAGAGAGGTTGAGGACTAATTTCAGCTTTGGAAGCTGATTATGGGGGAAATGGGCAGGGGCAGGAGTTCTGCTGAAATTGTAATCAGGCCTGGTGATTCTCGCTTTGAAATATGCCGTCCATGGTGAATATTGCTTTGGAAACCTTGTATTTGTCTTGTATCGTGTACCATACATTATCTCCTCTGGCAGAAAAAAAAGAACTGTTTCAAAAATGGTACTTTCATTTGTAGATGAGGAACTTGTGCTTCCATGCTGTAACTCAGCCAGATTTGTATGTTGGCACTGTAGGGATTTCTCAGGAGAGAACAGATTGTTATATTTATTTCCTAGTTCTTAAGTCACATATTATATGTGAATAAGATATCATCTGAATGCTAATTATTTGTTATAAACTGGGATTTGTATTGGCTTATTCCAAGTAGACTTTCCTTTATGCATTATTTTTTGGCCTTTCCAAATCCACCATGGGGCAGAGCAGAGAAGCAGTACTGTTTCCAAATGCTGGCAAAACACCACTTTTCCGGTTGTTTTGCTTTTCTCAGTGAAGCAAAGCAGCTAAGCAGGAAGCATAATTTTTTGTCCTGGTTTGTTACTCCTTCCTCCTAGCTCACCAAACAGCATTTTTTCTCACTCTTCCAGTCACGATTTCCAAACAATCAGAAGAGCTCTCTCTCTGTGTGTGTGTGTGTGTGTGTGTGTGTGTGTGTGTAAACACTGCAGATTTAAAGCTGGAGCAGGAGTCCTGTCAATTGAACTATTGGACACCAGGGAAAGAAAGAGAGGGGGAGGCAGTTTCCCCAAGGCTTCCCTCCCTCCCTCTTCCCTTCTTTCTTGTGTCTGATAGTTCAATAGACTGGTTCTTTTCTCATTAGTTCATTAGACATGGAGCATTTAAAACACACACACACCCAAAGCCCTTCTGATTGTTCAGAAGACTCTGTTCCCCCCTTATTATCTGTGTGACTTAGTTTGGTCCTATGAGGGCGGGGTGGGGGGGTGGAGCTCTTGGTTTCAGTTTCGAGTGCTTGCACTAATGCTGATGATTGTAAGGGGTCCCTCCTTGCAGATAAAAGCTGTTGTTTTGGACCAGCTTGTCTCTGCTGAATGGACCTGAGAACAAGTGCCTGAGTGAGTACTCCAGACCCATCTCTTGTACAAACAGAAATCTGTGGGAAAACCCCATTGCGAAGCAAACAGCCTCTTGGTGCAAAAGCTCTTAATCAAACCACGGACATAAACATAAAGCCAATCAGCTGGCTGTGCCCCACAGACTGTTCCTTGCAAATACCATGAAATCTCCTGAAGAGAAAAATGGGTAGCTAAGCATTGCCCTTGGCAAAGACTCTTATCAGGATGCAGAATATGAGCTATTTAGGAGCATCTGACTAGATTTGTGACATTGGGAAGCCTCCAGATACTTTCTCTAGTCTCAGCCTTTCTTTTCTTCTGCCTATATGACTTTTTGTGCCAACTCTGGAATTTAGCATTTTGTTTTGCTTGATAGACATGCATTAGAAGAATGCCAATCTTGGCCCACTTACTCAAGATCACACTCTTGTATAATGTAGTATTAAATCAGCCATAATTGCTAATATTTCTCCCCATTCCTAGTTCTATAGTAACTCAGAATCACTAACTCCAATTAAAATCTGTATTCCTCTTGCAAGCATTTATAACTTATGGAAAAAACAGATTCCCGTATCTTGCCTTAACATCTGATTTTGAGCCAACACAATTGTTAAAGGGTAATGAATATGCCTTAAATTATGTTATGTGTCCATGATTGGGATTTTGGGGGGTGGGGATGGGGAGAGGAATGACTGGATATTTTGTTTTGTTTCTATTCTCATAGCAGTAGATATGGCCATTTTTCCTCTCCCCCTTGACTATGGGTACAAGTTGCAGAATTTCTGACTCTAGATGAAAGCAATCCATACCTCAGGGAGGTGCTGCAGCGTACTTGCTGGAATGTTCTTCATGCTCTCTTTTCCTGTTCCCAGATATTGATGAATGCTCCTTTGACAGAACCTGTGACCACATCTGCATAAACACCCCAGGGAGCTTCCAGTGCCTGTGTCACAAAGGCTACACGCTGTATGGGCTCACCCACTGTGGAGGTATCAGTGTGACTGTAGGGGAGATACTGGGATTCTGTCTGTCTGTACAACTCTGGTGCTGCCTCTTTCCTTGTTCTTCACCCTGTTACCTTTCCCAATTGGCCTCCTTCTGTTCCAAAGTTTGCGCCTTGGAGCTCTCATACCTCCAAGAAACCAGTTCAGATTTGCTAAGATCATGGAGGAGACAGCATATTCAGAGACTAGTAGTACAGTCTACTTCCACACACCACCTTCTCCTTCCAAACTGGTGAATCCTTTCCCTATTTATCCTTGTGCTCCCTCATCACACCCATTTGTCTCAGGTGCACCCAATTCTCTCCCAGCCAATCCCTTGTTCTTTCCCTCCACGTGGCTCTTCCTTCCCCATTCCTCCACCTGAGTGGCAGAGGCTTATCTGACGAACCAGATGTGTTTCCACACTCCTACATTCCTGCTGGGTGACCTTGGGCTAGTCTCACTTCTTCAGAACTCTCTCAGCCCCACCTACCTCACATGTGTCTTGTGGGGAGAGGACGGAAAAGGAGCTTGTAGGCCACCTTGAGTCTCCTTTCAGGAGAGAAAGATGGGGTATACATCTAAACTTTCTTCTTCATCTTCTCCTCCCCCTCCTCCTCCCTCGTCCCTCGTCCCCCCCACCCCCAGCCCAGTCAGTCACTCTTCCCTGCCTCTTCTCCTGAGTTTGGGCTTTGTCTTTTCCTGGTCCTTGACTCCCTGCTGGAGACTGCTCCTGGGTAGCTTCCAACCCCAGCTCCCTCAGAGGCAGACTTTGCCTCTTCTCAAAGCTGTCTATCGCTCAAATTTCTTCCTAGTTCCTGTTCCGTGAATCCCCGAGCTTGGAGTTGGGGCAGCTGTCCCTTGTTTTGCTGGTAAGCACAAAGAGGGGAAGGCTGGCAGGGCCATGGTTCTGCTAGCCCTCTCGAGACTTGATGTATGGGAGGGTGCAGGGAATGCCAAATGGTGTGTCCACAGTCAGACAGTCTTAAAGGTAAAGGTAATCCCTAACCCTAACATTTACTAGGCAGATTATATTTACAGGGTAGTTTGCCGTTGCCTTCCCTGGTCATCTGCACTTTGTACTCAGTAAGCTGTGTACTCGTTTTATTGATCTTGGAAGGATGGGAGGCGAAGTCAACCTTGAGCTGGCTACCTGAAACCGACTTCCGTTGAGATCTAACTCAGGTTGGGAGCAGAGTTTTGACTCAGGTTGGGAACATAGCTTGCCACAGCTCAAGGAAGCAATTAAGAACTCAAGACAAACTCCAGCTGAAGATTTGGCTGGCTACTTTGAATTAATGCATGACTTTTAGCTGTCTTCACCTTTCTACAGACATCCTCCCTTGTACTAAGGTTGGGTGAGCCTTCTTGACTGCATGTAACCCAACACTCCCCCCCCCCCCACATCTTCCACATTTAATGCAGGTCATGTATGAGGCTTTGTCCATCTCCTTTCTTAACCCCACCCCTCAGGCATTCTGCCTCACAAACCCCAAGTATTCTTATCACACCCAAGACTATGAGGATCTTCTCTTCACTTTTCTACCTTGCCATTTAGATTGTTCAGGAATATGCTATGACTTCACAGCAGTCAGAAAGAAATAAAAGAGGAGGCTCAGATAAACCACAGCAAGTTTGTATATGTAATTTAAAATTCTTACCTGTCAGAGCAAGGCTTCACTGAAAGACTTCTTGCCTTATGTCTTACAATCACTTTACAGTCTTAGAGTTTTATGGCATAATGTTCCTTAAGTACTTTTGTGAGATTCTCTGATTCATACTGAAAGCAGCAAAGGAATCTTATAGTACACCACATCAAACAATTTAGTTGTTCTTTAATGATGATCTAAGATATCAGTCCAAACCAAAGTCTGTTGTACCTTCTTCCAGTGATTGAATTTAATTCTCTAGAGGAAGGTAAATCAACAGAAATGTGGAAAATAGCTTGTTAGGAAGAGAGAAAAAACTGGAAATATACCACTAGTGTCATTCTACTACTTGGAGAAGTCATATGGGATAAAATAAATCACTGTGAGTTCCAACAGTTCAGATTTATGCAAGTAAATTCTGCAGCCAAAATCTCTTCTCAAAGCTAATTAATAAATTTTAACCAAAATATAAATGCAAATTAATAAAGTGTAAGAACTATTGCTGCATTTGATATTAAAATTCAGTTTGCACACTGTATTCTGAATTGATTGCTTTTTGTTTGGGGAACAAGGAGCAGTGTGGAAGTGGGTGTGGTTAGGGGGGCAGGTAGGATGCGAAGTAAAGAATACATGGGAACCAGAAAGGGGGGGACGTGTTGACTGTCTCAGAATGTAATGATGGCTACTAACCTAGATGGCCTTTAGAAAAGTTAGACAAAGTCACAGTGGATAAATCTGTTGATAGCTACCAGCCAGGATAGTTAAATGGAAATTTTGTGTCCAGAGGTAGACTGTCTATTGCTGGAGACATCCAGTATGTGAGTGTGTTTGTGTGTATGGGGGGGGGGGGGGGGCATGTTTTCATGTTAGACTTTTAGATTTTTCAGAAGCAATTGGCTAGCTCTATTGGAAGCAAGATACAAGAACTATACGCAGCCCCGTGGCTACGTTCAGCAGCCTTAGTGGGCAGTCATCGAAAATCTTAGCCAGGACCATTGTTTAGATCAGGGGTAGGGAACCTGCGGCTCTCCAGATGTTCAGGAACTACAATTCCCATCAGCCTCTGTCAGCATGGCCAATTGGCCATGCTGGTAGGGGCTGATGGGAATTGTAGTTCTTGAACATCTGGAGAGCCGCAGGTTCCCTACCCCTGGTTTAGATAGTGAAGCTTTCTAATTGATTTTGGCACTCTTCTGTTTAGCAGACATTGCTGTCAAGGAAAAAGTGTTCCTCTAAAGATTCATTTTGTACAGTTGTTGCATGTGAAAGTTGTCTTTTGATGTGATATCCATAGATATCGTGACATCCATAGATATCCATGAAAAGATTTAAAAATAAGCAATGTTAATGCAAGTTGCCCAGCTATAGTCATTCAACTTGTATTTTACTTCTGCTTGGGCCCCAAACATGGGCATAACTATTCTGTCAAGATGGGGAAAGTACTTCTTCATGCAAAGTGTAATTAGTTCCAATTTAGATCATTTGACACATGCTTTTTTTTCCTCGAAGGGACCTAAACTGGTTCAAACTTAAAGAGTTAGTTAGCATGATGTAAAGATGGTCACCAACTGACTTACATGACTTTTAAAAAGTGGCTTAGATCTGTCTTCCATGAATTGTCAAATAAATAATCACTAGTAATGATAGGAATGGAGTCTCAGTGTTTTCTGAGTAATATACTGCTCATTGCCAGATGCTGAGCATTAACAACAGAGGGTGGCTGTTGCCATAATGCCTAGCTTGAAAGCTCTCTGGGGATGTTTGGCTGTCCTCTGTTAGAGGGTAAAAAAGCTGCACTAAGGTGGCTTTTTTCCTGACCCATCAAGTCAGTTCTCTCATGAAATATTTGGTGCTATGTGTTCTCCTTCCTGCCCTTTTGGAAGAATGACCACATTGAGGATCATGCCCCAGAATTCTGAAGTTAGTGACAGTCAGAAAGCACAGAAAGTTTTTCACATCAGTACTATTCACCTGTGAAATGTCTCCCTCCTTTAGTGATTTTCTAGAAATAAGCACTCATTCTCAAAACAATATGATTGTAAGTTGGAACTAGTTTAAAATTAAACGCTTGTTACATAAAAATAATTAAATGGGATGGAGCCAAGCTGAAAAAAATGGCTTGATACCATAAATAAAGTCAGCACCAAGCCCATCAGAGTTGCGAGCAAACCCTGATGTTTTTCATGTATGGGTTGTGCGTTGGCAAAGCTTGGAGGACTGAAGCCTTTGTAAGTGGATGTTTTAGAATAAAGCTGTGCTTTCATGGGTTATTTTGACATTTCCTCTCTTTCTCTTTGCTTCATGCCAGAGCTTTAGCATTAATTTCCGTGGTTGTGGCTGTCTATGTGACATAAGGTGGGAGCAAGACTGACTGGCACAGCTCTTGTCTGAACTTTAGGTTTGAAACTCAGTCTGTTTTATCCTGTGCTCTGCCCTTGATCCCTGGAGTGACGTGCTAAGGGACAGTTCGGCCAAGATTTTTTTATATACTCATTGCGAATACCTATTCTTGTTTGTTGGCAGAGAAGGGAATGGCATAACATAGACTAAATGGAAAGGGCAATATTTCCTAACCGTATGCCTATTTCTGGAATCAGCCTAGGGAAGCCAGCAACGTCTTCAAAATATCACCTCCCCGCCTCCTATGAAGTGGTCTCAACCTGTCAGAATTAGTTTTTCAGCCCATGAAATGCTTTTTTGGCAGCAGATGATTATGCAGTTGCAACCTTCCGGCAGAATTCAGCTTTTGGAAAACCGCTCCAGTTGTGGTTCTGGTGGGTTTTCCGGGCTGTTATGATTTAGCAATAGCACATTGCTAGCGAAAGGAGAGTAAGGCTACCTGTTCCCTCTTTCCTTGGGACATCTGTCCTCAGTCAGCTAGCCAAACTCCAGAAGCTGTAAAGTCTTGTTGAAAAAGTGGTATTTTCCATACAGGGACAGGCTTTCTAGTTGCCCTGTTGCTGTTGCGATTGCAAATACAGGGCTTTCACATGATAGGTTTCCTGATAGCCTTCCTTCACCAGTTCCCCAGCAGCAACCATCGGCTGCCCTGCGTGCACCACCCATACTTTAAAAAAAAATTGTAGCAGAAATTAAATATCATTACAGCAGTCTATGTATCAGGTTCTCTGAACTCCTAGCTTTCATTTTAAAAAGTCTCTACACTCTGCAATTACAGAGATGCCATTCCCCTTACCTCTGCAGCAAAAGGGGCTAGAGACTTTGTAAAATGAAAGCTTGGGATTCAGAGAGGCTGATACACAAACTGCTGTAACTCTGTAAAACCCTGTAATAATAGTAAATTGCTGATTCAGAAATTCAGTGAAGTTGGCTGGGGAGGGGGAGGAGGAGTGGCACCACCAGGGAAAGGAAAAATGGCTGCTGTATGGCCGGGACTGAGAAGACCCAGCTTTGTTGCCTACATGGCAGCCATCCAGACTTTGCTGCAGTCTTTCCCAAAACTTTGCAGCAAGGCAGGTTTGGGATAGATTGGAGAAACCCTGGGAGGTGTGTGATTGTGGTGAAGGGGGAAGGCAGGGAATGCTTCCCAACAGCATCAAACTCAGGGCAAAAAGCCATGCAGAAATAGCTAGTGACTGAGGAAACAGCCCTTCTGAAACTGTTTCTATCTGAGCCCATAGTTGCCCCGGAGTTCTAGCTGTATTATTGCCCAGTGCTCTTTACGGAGCCACTACTGCTGACGTCTGTCCCGGGTTGTTTTGGGCCCAGCACATGAAAGCGTCCATATTTTGCATTTGCTTTTTGTACTGAACAGGTGGTGATCAGATAAAGGGGCTTGATGGAATTCTTTCGTCAGACCGTGATCATAGCATCCCTTTGCCACAGGAGTGGGAGACCTATTAGGAAGGCCTGCCTGCCTTCCTGCCTGCAACGGGGTGGGTGGGGGGTGGGGGTGGGGATGGAGCTTATAGATCTGATTGGTTTCCAGAGTGCTGTAGGGAGTGATCCTCAATGGCAGTTCTATAGTGTTTGATGGAGGTCTAAAAATGATGCAGTGTTTATGCCCTTGACAAGCCCAGTGGAAACAGATTTGGGACTGCTTTTTTCTGCCATTTTAGTTTGTGTATTTACAGTGTTTTATGTTTTTGTGCCATGGTTGTGTTTGTAAACTGCCTTGAGTCACTGTTTGATGATGAAAAAGATAAGGTGTAAATGTTTTAATAAATCTAACTTGGGGTAAGAGCCTATGCTTCTATCAGACTTTCTCCAATGACAATATGAGTCAGTGCAGAGCTTTCTTCTGTTTTTTAAATTGTTCCTTTCCTTTCTTCTTGGTTCAAATACTGCATTCTCTTTGCTCCAAGTACCAACTTGATCATCCCTCCATGGAGGTCTGAGATAAGACCTGAGAGTGTAGGTTTTTAGACAAAAATGTTCTTTCCTAATTTTTTTCCTAATTGCTTGTTTTTTAAAAAATAAATGTTTATAGTTTCCTATTTTTTCCCATTTAATTGCTTGGTTATCTTTTTGCCTTCCTGTAGATGTTGATGAATGTAGCATCAACCGAGGAGGCTGCAAGTTTGGCTGTGTAAACACCCCTGGCAGCTATGAATGTACCTGCCCTGCTGGCTGCAGACTTCACTGGAATAAAAAGGATTGTATAGGTGAGTTCCAAAAAGGACTGTGATTTGCTGCCACCTAGAGGTAGGAGGGTTTTCAATCGTAATAGGTCAGAATGTGTGAAGTTGCCGGTTGGAGAACAAGAACATGGAATTTTGATGTGAATCATATTACTCCAGTTTCATAATGCTAATCTGCTCTGTACGTGTGTGTGTGAAGTGTCTCTTTATTAAATGTGTTTACTGTAAACATACTATTCTTGTTTTCTCTTATTGGATGCTTTTCATAGCTCATTGCCCTTTAACCACTGTGTTCAAACCTTTAACTTTCAAAGATACTTCAAATTAATTGTAGTTCAGATGCTGTTTTTAGCACATGGACAAATAGTTGCTTGGATTACATGGCACTGACCTCAGAATTTAAACTTTGAAGCAAGATACTTTGAATGCACTGGTCTCAAATTGGTTCCATGAGGCCTCTTGTGAAGCAGAACTTCTCCTCATGCCTTCATTTTGTTCCATTGGTATGTCTTATTGGCATGAGAGGACAGAACAGGCCATCTGGACATTGTTCAATTTGTCACTGTGGTGTCACTTCAGTCTTTAGTAGAAATTATTTGCACATTTTCAGATTTTCAGTTCATTTAGTTTATACCAAAAATACTGTGAAGGGTGCCTTTTTTAGAATGAAGGAAAATACTGCAAAATCAGTGCTTGAAAATTTAGTCATTCTGTATCTTTAGAAAATTCTTCACTTTGTATTCCCAGTGACGATAAATCTATACTTCTTTACATACTCCATTCATATTTTAGTTACATCCTTTTTTTTGTATCATGGTGACATGGGGCCATTACATATGTTTGTCTCCTTTGCATTCAGCCTACATTCCCTTTTGGTTGGATTCTCAGTTACAGACATGTTTGCCTCTTCAAAACTCACCACGATCTGAGACCCGACTCTCCCTGCAGTTTTTGAAATCAATTAAAGTGCGATATTACGGGGAAAGTGAAAAGAAAGCGAGGTGAATCAACATATGTTTGACTTCTTTCGGGTTTCTTTGCTCCTCCCGATGTTCCCTGCCTAAAGCAGTTCAAGAACAAGGAAGTGGGAGGATGTTCAGCTTGGCTGTGGATGCTCCATAGGGGCCTTTCCCCATTCAAACAAAAAAATGCAGGAAAAACCCACTGTGAAGCACACAGCCATGGGGTAAGCCATGCACGCATAATAGGCTATACACAGAGCTTCAAGGAGGACTCCTATCCATGTACTGCCCAAACTCACTTAGCATCAACAAGGTTTCTAGATTATGTCCCCTCCAGCCTTTGATATTTCCAAACTTTATGCCTTCGTGTGTTCAGCCATAAGTTAAAGGTCCAGAATGACACAGAGTTTATCACCATGGCAAATAGTAGAAGTGTACTAATGCTTATTAGTTTCTATCAGAGACTCAGTTGTGGTTCTGCAAAGGGCTAGTCTGGCTGGTCATCTGTGAGTAATGCCCTCATCTGCATATTGCTATCAATTGATGCTTGTTCTTCAGAGCTGGTAATATGTTTGGCTGGTGCAGTATCTCCCCGGGCTACACTTACCTGCAACAAGAATGGGAAGAAGGACAGCTGCTCTCTCACCTGTGCTTCCAAGGCTCGCTTTCTGCCAGGTGGGTATGATAGATCTGACACCTCCTGAGTGTTCTCCCACCTATTTAATTCTTTGCCCCTCCTGCTTTTTTCTCTCAAGGTTATGGTGCCAGGCTTTATATTCTCTGGCACCAGCTATCTTATTTTTGTGTACTTTGCATTGGGATTATTTGGAGTGTGGTTTATTCTTTTAAAATGAAATAATGAAAATAATGCGCAAATGGATTCTGGCCCAAACCCGACTATTTTCATTCTTATGATCAGTGAGCCAGATCAGGCTTGGGCTAACCGTTAAATATACATTCGGGGTTTGAGTTGGACAGGGCTGGGTTTCCAAATATAGGCCTAGATTCATTTAGTACTCATTTAGAAATAGACGTCCACTGACTCTGACTTCTTGCTCTTTACAGAGTCTGACAACAGCTATACAGTGAGCTGTGGGACTCCAATCCTGCGACAGGGACCTCCACAGAGGTCCAGTAATGGCAGTTATCCCTGTATTGGTAAGCTTGGCGTTCAGAGCTCTTGCCTAGAACAAAGCTGCAGTGTGATGCACTATTTAGAGTAAAAATGGGCCTGGGACTGAAATACTGGGTGCATTGTAAAGTGCAGTACTATCAGTTGATTTAGGAATGCAGTGTATATATGTTTAAAATGCCCATGCTTTTTTCCATGCACACACAAAATGCCTCTCCTGCTTCCCCCTTTTTTCCTTAACTTATTTGTTGCTGAATTTATTGTTTGTATTTTCCTTTCCTTCACTTAAAGTTTTAGTTGCTCCTTTCCCAATCTATTCCCCCTCTGACATCTCCATTATTGTGTATATTTTATGGCACCATCAGAGTTTTCAGACAGTTTAGTATTGGGGGATTTTAATGGTTAATGGTAATTTTAATTGTTTTCCAATTGTTGTAAGCCACCGTGACCCCAAGTTGGTTGGAAAAGGATAGGTTAAAAATTGAAGAAATAAAAATAGAAATAAAATTTAGAAGTATTAAAGAGTGGAGTAAAGGACTCTGCAGTTCTTTATGTGGCATGTACAAATGCACCCAAGACCAAGGAAACATAAGTTCAAATCTCCATTTGGCTATGATGGTCATTTTAGATGGGCAGTTATGTCTTAGCCTAACCTATCTCACAGGATTGCAGCTGGTATGTGCTTCCCTGAGCTCCTTGAGGAAAGGACAAGGAAAACTATAATGATGCAGTACAAAGACCCAGATGATACTTAGCAGTTGCTTTTTCTTTTAGAGACTGTTACTGCGCCAATCAAACAAAAGGCTTCCTTCAAGATCAAGGATGCTAAATGCCATCTGCATCCACGAATGAAAGGCAAGCAGGATGAGATGGGCAGGAATGGTACCCCAGGTGAGGTATTCCTACCTTCTGAAAACCTTCCATTTGAGTTAAATGCAGTCTTAAGTTTTGTGAGTTCTGGCTCTTCGGCTGCATCCATGCAATCATTCTCCATGGAGTATTTTCAAGTTTAGTAAACTGTTTGCATTATTGTCAAAAGACCATATAAAATAGAAAGTAAAGCACAGTTTCCAGGATGTGTTCACAGCTCTAGAAGTCCAGGCTGACCTGGATCACTGAGGGGCACACTTATGTTTGGGGCCTTTTGGGGCATTCTGACGGGGCTTAGAATCACAGAAGATGGCAGAAGCTTGAGAGAAAGGTAAACCCTAAGCTGATGGGATGTGGGCTGCTATCTTCAAATGATAATGTAATGGGAGAAAAAAGAGATGCAGGAAGAGTTCTGTGGTTCATTGTGTGGTAAGGGTACCATTGTAAGGAAATATCAGCTTTTATGGATGAGAAACAGGAACCGGATTATGAGCTCTCAGACATGTAATCAACAAAGGTAGTTGTGTGCAAGCATCAGAAGTAAATTCTTTGCAGAAGCACCTGGATTTCAAAGAAATGTTGCTTAGAGAAAACTGACATTCTTCTGTCTCTAGTAGGTGGAGCAACTCCATGCTCAGATTGCCAGGTAACTTTTGTGAACCTAAAGTGTGACTCCTCAAAGAAGGGCAAAGGACGCCGGGCTCGCAACTCCCCCAACAAGGAGGTGACTCGCATCACACTGGAGTTTGAAGCTGAAATCAAGCCAGAAGAGGTCACAGGTAGAGAAGAAACTGGGAAAGCTTGAATTTTATAATGGCCAACACAGATCATGGGGTAGGAAGGAGACTTGAAGGGAGTGCCCATCTCAGGCCCCAACCAGACTTCACCTCTGACATATTATTAACTGAGGTTCTTTTCCAGTTTTAGGGGATGTCAAAGAACTAATGTTCCCAAGTGCACTGGAGCCCAATTCAGTTCAAGAGCATGGCTTTCCCTCACACACAATTGTGTGTGTTTTTTGAATTCTTTGAAAAATGTTCGAACTACTATTTCAAGGAGAATGGTAACAATTAGAATGGACATTGGCAAATACTATATAGTATTCTATTGACCATCGGGACAGAAAAGTAAAATTGACCCTCCCCCTAAATGTGCCGGATAGATTTTCTTGATTGGAAATTTTCTCTCTCATTATCTGTCTGTAGAGTACTATGGGCTGCCACTGGATAGCACAGAATCCACAAATGCCACAGGTGGCTAAAATTTGAGGAACTCCTGCATAGGAGCAGGGGGACCCATGGGCCTGGCTTAGGACTGGATTTATGCGTGGTCTACACATATAGTAGAAAGCATGAGAGAATGCTGGTGTGGAGTGGACTGTACTACTGCAGACTGCAACTAGGGGATGCTATTCTGGATGATGTTCAGTGCAAGAAACATCTTGCAAGTCAAGGATTCTGTTCAAGTCAAGGAGAAAAGTACTGGGCCAAATACTGTATTAATTTTCTTATGGCAGAAGGTTTTCTAAACATGTCTAAATCAGTATGTTACTTTTCTCTTCCTATTTGCTCTGTTGCTTGTTCCCTGTCTCAAGCAAACTAGAGACAAGGTCATACAAAGGCCTCAGGAGCTGCATATTGACCATAGTGAATAGCACAGTGGTACTTCCTCATACTTAGGATTCAGCCTGTGGCACACTTGTCAAAAAACTTTACCTCCATTGACCTACAACAAAGGTTGGTCCATGCTTTCCACAGCCAAGGAATGCACCACTTGTTCATCAAGCATCCCCTGATAAGCACCTATAACATTTATACTGGAGCATTCAGTGGCCCAGTGTTGAGGAACTGTGGCCAGTCACAGCTCCCTAGATTATATCCCTGTGTGTTTAGACATGTGCTTCTTCTTATACTATTGGTAGAAATGCATAGTGAACAGGCATTAGGTTTGTAAAGCATTAATCAACTTTGAGCCGGTTGCTTATGTTCGCAGAAATACAGGCTGTCCACTGAAAGGATACCCCACTCAAAAGAGGTTGGAATAGGTGGCATTGTATGAACAGTGGCTGGAATGAAGAACAGACATAAAATTGCCTTCAGAAATGACTTTCTTCATCCTAGTACAAGGTAACAGCACAATCTCTTCTTGTTGTCTCCAGCCAGCTGCAATCTGAACTGTGTGCGGCAAAAAGTGGAGAAAAAACTGAAGTCAGCTATCAAAGCTCTGAAGAAATCTATAAACCAGGAAAGGTTCCTGATCCGCTTTTCGGGAATGGAGTATGAACTGGCCCGGAAACTGAGCTTGGCTTCTGAGAGGCAGGAGAACTGTGGACCAGGACAGCAGAGACTGGGATCCAAGTGTGGTAAGGAAACAACCTGAGTCAATGGGGAATAAGGAAGGGAGGAGTTGAAGAGCCATTTGCATATTAATTGCCAGCTTTTCGTGCTGCTCTGCTGCTCTGGCACCTTGCTGCCAGCTCTAACATCCTTGGCAGCCGCATGTGCTTATGGGCAATAGATCCAGATACTGTGCTCATTCTTTGGTGGGCCTGATCTGTGTTATTGTACCCTGGGCAGATGGGAATTTCATAGTTGGTGACCCACAAGAAGTTCAAGGTGTTGTCTTGAGTGTTGCCTTTCTACCTGAGTCACTAGCACATCTGCCTCTCTCTTAGTTAGCTGCCTGCAAGGAACGTATTACCATGGCCAGATGGAACAGTGCGTCCCTTGCCCTTCAGGGACCTACCAGGAGAAAGAAGGCCAGCTTTCCTGTGACCTTTGCCCTGGAAGTGATGCTTATGGGCCAGCTGGAGCAACAAATATAAGCAGCTGTGCAGGTACAGTGTTGAGTTGGAAGGTACCTTAAGCCTACAGCTGAAGGTACAGTATTTGAGAATGTTTGATGCCTCTCCCAGAGTGGCTAAATTAGCATAAGGAATGGAAAGAACAACATTCAGAGAAATAATTTTTTTCAGAAGAAAAATTATTATATGTAGCAAGTAGTTGGTGAGTAAATTCAAATGATTTACTCAGTTAACGTTTGCTGAAGGTCTAAGAGAGTTGCTTCATATGTGTGCAGTTGTTGTCATACACAGACGTTGCAGCCATAAATACGGCGAATTTTGATTTCCCACAGAAACATCTCAAGCATGCACCATTTGAAAAATATCCAGCATGCACAAGACCTTTTGCTTTCCCTTTAACAATTTTTCTCACCATGTTGGAATCTCTATCACTTGGAATCATACACACACACAGAGCAAGCCCAGTTTTCAAGAACCTGCAGCTGCCTGCTGAATGCAGTTACTGTATAGCAGTTACAAATGGAGTACGTGTCCTAATTCTCTGAGTACTGTAAAGGAGAGGCAGATTTTTCAGGATCTCTTTCCTATCTATAGAACAACTTCAGATTGTTCATTGTAAATGACAAACCCTCCTACAACATAACAATGGGTTAAATAAAGAATCTGAGTTTGCAAAGGTGGAGCCAAAGGGCAGTTCAGATTCCTTGCCCATTTTATCCAAATCTGCTCCCCAGTCAGAATTTGGATATGTTGCTCTTACTTTGGCCTTTCTTCCTCATGTCACGGCATTAACACAGTCTAGTGCAGAGGGACAAATGTTGCTGTGGGCAACTTCTGGGATGATGAATGGTTCCCATGCTGCTGTCCCATAGCTCCAGATGTTCATCATCCATACTGCATGCAGCTGATGCCATAGAAGCAACATGTGCAGGGAACCAATTCTTCATCGGGACTAATGAGTATCTCTTTTTCTTGAATGGCCCACAGGTCAGTGTCCCCCTGGCCAGTACTCTGTGGATGGCTTCAAACCCTGCCAGCTATGTCCACGTGGCTCCTACCAACCAGAAGCTGGGCGAGCTTTGTGCTTCCATTGTGGTGGAGGGCTAACCACCAAACATGAGGGAGCATTTTCCTTCCAGGACTGTGATACTAAAGGTATGTGTGGAGCTGCAGTTCAGAGCCAAACTAAATGTGACAGTGTCCTTGTATGTGCCATGAGGACACCGGCATGTTTATTTTGACCTTCTATAAGGGAGTAGCACAACCTACTCAAGGTTAATTGAACCATCCACAACTGGGTTCTGTTGCTTCTTCTACAATAGCTATGCTGAAGATATAGCTCTACAGAGTTGTAGGGGGTACACCATGATGATGCAACGAGAGACAGAAGCAGTGCGTTGTTATATTATAATAAAATATTCATTACTTTGGTTAAATATATGTCTGGGGACTGCACAGCCAGACTTACAGGGTGTGGGGGAGGGCACTAGAGTCTGGTCCTCCTTGGGGGCTGCTGGACTCACTACCTCTGTCACTCCCTGAGGTTCTGGAGTAGCCACCCAATGGAGCACAAGACACCTAAAACATTGTGGCTGGAAAAACTGTATTCCAGGGGAGTGCGCACTAACTTAAGTTCCATAATGAAAGAAAAGTGGGATTTAAACAAAATAAATAAACATCTAAATGTTTACAACATAGCACAGTCATAGAGGAGGGAAGGGGATAGTCGGATTTGAGTACTCAGAAAATGGATTGTCTCTGCAACTAAAACATCACTTGGAAGAGTGAATAAAAATAGCAGAGTGAATAAAAATACAGAATGAATAAAAATAGCAATGTGCATTTGTTGCACAGATATCCAAAAATACTTACTATTGGCTTTTTTGCTCTTCTTGGCCAATAAAGAACTTCAGTAAAGTCCTCCAGTGCACCTGGGACTAGTTATAATTTTCAAAAATAAATCTGTATTTTATATGCAAGGATATTCAATATATTTAATATACAGGGAATATCAGGATATTCAAAAGTTTAGGATCAAGACAGACATATTCAAAATGTGGTGAAATGAATGCAGCTATTGTATGTTCAATCACCTTGAGTATCTTCTTTGCCCTAAGACTCCAGCATTCTCTTTCAATCTCACCTCTCATGGTGACTTCGTGTTTGTCTGTGACCAAACTACATGTCTTGTCCTTCCCTCCATTTCCCCAGCAATGGATTGAGAAACTGAACTCAAGAACTGATAGTTTTGATTTGACAGTGTCTTACTACTAACATAGCTGAATTGTGTAGTACCTAAGAGTCATTATCACAATCCCATGGAATCATGTTTGCTTAAACCCTCTGATGTCAGTGGGGTTCACTAGGCCTAACTTTATTTTGGATTGTGACCAATAAGATTGTCATTTGTTGAGCTTGTGTTGTCTTTTGAGATCCTTGACTCTTTTCTCTTCTATTCAATGCATAGTTCAGTGTTCCCCAGGCCATTATTATAACACCAGTGTCCATCGCTGCATTCGTTGTGCTGTAGGCACCTACCAGCCAGACTTCCGTCAAAACTACTGCATCGCGTGCCCTGGGAATACCACCACAGACTTTGATGGCTCTACCTCAGTATCACAGTGCAAAAGTATGTCTTGTTCTCTGTAGATGTACATAATTGGGGAAGGGGCTTAATCCCAGATGCCCTGGTGCTCTACTGTCTGTGATGCTGTATCATGTCACTATGCAAAATGCTATTGAACTGATCTTGGCTTCAGTGACACTGCAGTTTTTCCTATGCATGTCCACAGCCAGCTTAGTATGTGCTTTCAGTTAGTCTTCATCTGGCTAACAGGTACATCTGGCTAGCTAGCTAGCTGTCTGTCTATACATGGAGACCCTTAGGAAGCAAGTGGACTACATATTGGAGTTCTGTCATCAGCTCTCCCATATCTTTACATTTTCAGAAAGTCAGCCCAAAATTATATGGAAGACAGCAATACGTTTCGCCTGCTGAGACAAATAGTAGCTTCGGTGGGAAGGAATTTATGGGGAAATGGCACTGGAGGAAGAGTTAAAAATATTTTACCCATTGCTGTAGTCTCAGACCAGTTGGGGTACTTAATAGATGTTATTTTTTGCAGTTAAATAGACATGAGTTCTCATCACATCTATCCAACACCTCATTTAGTCAGGCCCTTATTTACATGTATAATAGCTAGTAACAATACGCCAAGACAGTGCCTAAACCTCCCTTGACTGCCAATCTGGTTCTTTTCTTAACTGATGTCACAGTGATCTCCCTTGTTTCTTTATAGATCGTCAATGTGGAGGGGAGCTGGGTGAATATACTGGTTATATTGAGTCTCCCAACTACCCTGGAAACTACCCTGCAAACGTGGAGTGTACCTGGAATATCAACCCACCTCCAAAACGCAAAATTCTCATTGTGGTGCCTGAAATCTTTCTGCCATCTGAGGATGAATGTGGGGATGTCCTTGTCATGCGGAAAAACTGTAGGTAACCGAATGCTGGGCTAGGGCTATATAAAGGGTAATGGGCAGTGAGAATGTTCCTAGATTCCTCTCAGCTGTCTAGAGTTTGGAAACCAAAGAAACAATCATAGTCTTCTTGACTTGCTGTCAGTACCAATAAGTGATCAAGCCAGATTGTTTGTACATATCAGAGGCAGTTGTCTGAAGACAACCAAGCAAAGGAAGCAGAAACGGATAGCAGCTGATTTTATGCACAAATGACAAAATGTAGAGACTGAAGAGCTAGGCCAGAGTCAACAACTTAATAGGACTAGGCTGAGCACTCTTGGTCCCTTGGTCAGATGTTCCCACTGACATGATAGCTGTTCTATAGCCTGGCCATCTGTACTGGTGCCACTGCAGGGAACAAGCCAGCATCTGGGCCCTCCAGGAAGCTGCTGTGGGAAAATAGAGAATAAAACCAATAGAATAAAGCGTCTGCATCCTGCTTCTAGATTCCTCTGCTTTGAGACCCAGAGCTAGAAGCTCATCGATCACCAAGGCAAATTTAAATATTGGGCTTGAGTGTATTACAAGCTTAGACTGAGCTTACAGACCTGACCACCATAAGCTTAGCCCTTGCTGATGTTGCATTTTCTGTCATAATCCATGCCCATGAACCCATTGCATCCTTCAGTAAGATACTTTTGTGATTCTCGGAAGCAGTTTTCCTGCATGGTGCACCATGTTCTACTCCAGAAATTTTCTTTCAATTTTGTGTGATCTTGTTGTGCCATCAAATATAATACACAATCCCAAATTTCGCACATTTGAGCCTACAAATGGAAGAATCCATATCTTCAGAAGTGGCCACTATGCGTGTAAGTCCACGATTCTTATCCACAGACTTATTTGAGTCTATAGAAATTGCAACCTAAGTGACAGTGGAAGAGAAAAGGTGCCCTCAAGTATTGACTAATGCTGTTAGCTTGAAAAAGGGACTTCGGTATCAGCCATTTTTTACGCATCAGTCTGGAGGACTTTGACAAAGGTAATGAATGACAAAAGAAGGAGAGAGCCTTTCTTAGATTGCTATCATCCATTCTTGTTCTCTGCACCTCAGGTGTTTTAATGCTACTGTTGTGGATGTGTAAGCTATGAATGATTCTAGGCAATATTTGGTCATATTATGTTCTCCTTTTCAGCATCTCCCTCCTCTATCACCACCTATGAGACATGCCAGACATATGAGAGGCCCATAGCTTTCACTGCAAGGTCTCGAAAGCTGTGGATCAACTTCAAAACTAGTGAAGCCAACAGCGCCCGAGGCTTCCAGATCCCCTATGTCACCTATGACGGTAAGTAGGAGGAAGACAGTGCATGTGGCCAAAATGTGAACAAGACCAAGAGTGTGGTCCAACATCCTCCCTCCTACATTTGGAATTTGGATAAGAGGTAGTTCTACAGAACCTGCACAAATTATTTTTTAAAGTTTCTGCTACTATTGCAAAGCCTCCATAAAGGAACAATAGGTCAAGCAACAAAGTTTCAACAGTAGCTACTTTTCAAGCATAACTCTTTATTGTGGGCCACAGAGAACTGCCAGTAACTCTTGTGTTGTTCATTCCAGCACATGTCACCCTGCGTTGTGGCTCTTCTGGTCTTCAAGAGACAATTGCCTTTTGTGCTGACCTGTAGATTCATTCAATTATTCCTCAGTTCCTCTTCATAACTATTTCATATTATTTGTTGAGTTTGTTTATTGTATATGGAAATGGGTGTGTTCACTCACTGACTGCTTATTCTCCCCCCCCCCTCCCCCACTATCCCACTGGTTCTTCTTTTCATTCAATATTGTAGAGGATTATGAGCAGCTGGTGGAGGATATTGTACGAGATGGCAGGTTATATGCATCTGAAAATCATCAGGAAATACTGAAGGTGAGATTGCTGATAGCACACCAGTGCAGGTGTTTAGTGTGTGTATAACCCCCTGGATTTAGTCCCAGTATTTCCAGGTAGCAGGAATTTACCCACAACCTTGGATAGCTGCTGCCATTCAGAGTAGGTGGAACTGGTCCATGTGGACCAGTAGTATGGCTGGGTGTAAGTCCAGCTTATATAGTACTTTGGTTTAATGTCCTTGTTGCTATTGGTACTCCAGCCCAAACTGGAAATGAAATCCTCTTTCTTTTTATTTGCTGCCTCTTGTAAAAGGAGAGGAAGTGCTGGTGTGATACTAAAGTACCATTTTTTTTCTAGTTACATATTGTTGAGGAGAAGTAGATGTGTGATATCCATGCACTTCTACAATGATATGTCAGTTGGACACTAGAGGTGCCCTCTGGATGTTTGGATCTTCCTAGTGTTTCTCAGTAAAACTGTTTAATTTGTTCAGATGGCTTGGACTAATGCAGGGGTCTTCAAACTATGACCCTCCGGATGTTCATAGACTACAATTCCCATGAGCCCTACCACTTGGCCATGCTGGCAGGGGCTGAAGGGAATTGTAGTTCATGAACATCTGGAGGGCCATAGTTTGAAGACCCCTGGACTAATGCATAGTCCAGATGGCTTGGACTAATCAGGGTGTGCTGATTCTGTCTCAGATGTATACAGCAAAGGTGATACCTGCAGAGCCTGTGGATGTACTCACTCTTGCCCATAACAGTGATTTGTCTGCTTGGTTTTTTTCCCCACAGGACAAAAAACTGATCAAGGCTTTCTTTGATGTGTTGGCTCACCCGCAAAACTATTTCAAGTACACAGAGAAGCACAAGGAGATGCTGCCACGTTCCTTCATCAAACTCCTCCGCTCCAAAGTCTCCAGCTTTCTCAGGCCTTACAAATAGCCTCATGGTGCTTTCACTAGCCTGCCAGGCTCCTCCACAACCAAGAAAACTTCTCTTACACTTATTCTTATTTTTCAATGACCTTTGTTACAAATACAACCCTCCCCCATCGCTCACTATGCAGATAATTATAACCTTGGCTTTTCTTCAAACCTAAATTCATTGACGATATTGTCTATGGAAGGAGCAGTTAGCAGCCATGGGGAATCCCCATCCCACTGTACTTTTCTACCCTCAGCTCTACAGAGATCATGTATGAACTCTCAATGATGCACTCTCCACAAGTGGCCTCTGCTGGGACCTGTAGTTCTAGGGCAATTTCATCCTTCTCCCTGGTACGCATGTGCAGCCCCTTACCCTCAGGGCATCTGCTACAGGCCATTTGGATACATCTCTCTGTATGACTGTCTGTTTGTAGAAAGAAACACCTCTGATTCCATATCATGCCTGCAATTCTGGAACACGGATAAATTGTGAACTTCTAGCAGCTGCTACATGATCAGATTGATCCAGCCAAACTCTTTTGTAAAGAACTGAAGCCAAACGACACCCAAGACATGAAAGGTTATGCTTTATCAGACAATTGTGGTTTTTAAAGGAAAATAAAAAGTAAATCAAGCATGGTCTTGCAGAGAGGATCCAAGGAAAAAGATTATTAATAGCTGGGAGAAAGATTATATAGAGAAAATAGTCATATCTGAGAAGTGTGAAAGAAAATGGCCCATGGTTGGGATGGCAGTTCTGGTGGCTTTGGAGAACATCATTTCTTGATTGACTTCTTTGCCTTTGAAGAAAGCATTGTCCTAACCGCATTCTTATACCGGATGATGTCTGGGAAAAGGGGAGGAGAACTTGGTGAACAGTGAGACTTTCCAATGTGACTTCCCCGATGGACACTCACGTGGAGAGACCAGACGTCTTATAAGCTCTGCCAAAGAGTAATTAAATGACAAAAAAAAAAAAGCAAGCGGTGTGAAGGGCAGGAGTGAGTGAATGTTTGTGCACTAGGATGTTCTCCTTTCTACCTTTTCATATTATTAAGTGCAATCATTTTGAGTTGTCTTTATATTATTTAGAGGGAAGTTTTTTTTCTACTAGAAATTACGATATTTATACCTGCCTGAGAAAAGAGAATGTGTGTGTGCGCGCATGTGTTTATAAAAATGAAACAGAACACAAACAAGGATTTGGATAATTATGCCTAAATGTGACTAGGTTTTCAGCTCTTGGAATCTTTTGTTTTCCTCAACACGGTAAAATCCTGATTATTGAGATCCTTGGTTATTCAGTGACCACTGAAGCTACGCAGAACACAGACTGAATATCTACGAATGACTGAAAATTATATTTTGGCCGCAAGCAATGCTTGAGAGCCAGTGCAGCTCTTAGCAAAGGCATGCATTATAGTCTTCATGAGTCAGCACCATTTCAGAATGTAAGTTGAAGATCGCATTAGAATCATTCTCCAGTTTAAACCCTCCCAGCGTGTGTTGCTAGTATTTTTGGGGGGTGGGGGTGGGGGGATGTAGTTTAACCTTCCTTCCAACTTTACTAGTTCTGCAAAGGCAAGGAGATTTTGATGTGTGGGATGAGTTCAGATCTGAGATTCTCCATTTACGTATTGAGGTGGTGTAGGGTTGGATCCAGCCAGCATTTTCACCTAGGTTCATCTACTCCCTTATTGCAACCTCAGTCCCATGTGACTTTTATCCATGTAAATCCCATGATTCTCAGCCTGGCCTTTTTTGATAACCTCCTATTTTTACCAAAGAAAAAGTTGGTAGAATCCAACTGATATTTCAGTAGGTTTGATTTCTAACCTGAAAGGTGATAGGGCTCAGGTTTCCCTAGAAGTCATGCTATCTCCTATGAAAACTCTTTCCCTAATTCCAGAGCTTTAGTGGTTGGTTCTCTCAGGGGGGAAAACCTTCTTTACATATATTCAAAGGCACACTTATAGTCCCGTGTTCCAAGGCTGAGCCCAGCATTAGACACAGGTTTTGAGGTGAGCCTTGGCTGACTAGTGCATCTTCTTTCCCAATTTAAACGTTTGTACTAAAGTCTCTTTCCAGTGCAAATACTAGTGACAAAATCCCTGTTTATATCAGCGTAACTGTTGCCTTCTCTGAGCTATGGCCTAAAATTAACAATCAGAACTGTAATCTAAAGGTCTACAGCTGTGCTTGGGCCACATCATCTCCATTTGCTGTAGTAGAATTTGAAGCTTCCCTGCCTTGACGTGGATGGTTTGCTCTTCCTCCCTTGTAGGTTGTTATTGATTCAGAATCAACTCCATTCAGTTCACTGGGATCCTTTCAGCATTGAAGTTACCTTGGCATTGAAGAAATGCGTCTGAGATAAGTGTGATTGTGATACTTGAGTACATTTTAACCTATCATAAGCAGTTAAGCCATGACATGTGGCACTCATTTTCTCAGATTCAGCTCTTGCCTACTATACACATGCATTTTTTTATATTGGGGGTATTATTTTCCATAAGAGAGTATGGAAGAGGTCGAACCAGAAATTGAGACTAACTCTGAAGGCAAAACTTAGGTTCAGTGCAGCTTAGATATTCTACCTTATTTCTTACTAGCTAGATCCATAGTCCCAATTTCTTCTCCAAACTGAGAAAATACAAAGGTTTGAAAAGCTGAAAATTCCATCTCAACGTAGGAAATGCAACCATTTTGAAACAACAAAGCTGAAATATTTATACCTGCATTTATGCAGTATGCCATAATACAGTACCTTCTGTAAAATAATGATTAAATGATGAAAAAGGTGTAGTCCATAAACTTATTTGCACTTGATAAAAGAAATTGTATCTGAACTTGTAAAAAGAAAAAGTTTGCATTTCATATTGTCTTTTTTAATTATTAAATGGAATTTCTTGGTGTTGTGTTGATCTTTCAAAATGTGATTTCCATTGCTTGCTTGTGAATTGCAAATGGTAAGCTTTATTGCGTAAGGGGTTTCCTCTCCTTTTTCTCCTTGGAAGCTAACTGATTTTTGGACTTGAAAGGTAGTGCCTATACATTTTTTCATGATGCCGAAATCCTGACTGGAAATAAATATGCTCATCTTTCCTACACCTGTCAGCAGGCACAATGAGAAAAAGAAGACTGCAAAAGGCAACAGTGAAAATAACCTCCTTCCACAAGTAGAGACACTTATAGCACTTCCAGATATTTCTAATGGGAGCACAGCTTTGTCAGGAAAGCGGAAGTGCCTTAGAGAAGAGTCACTTCTTACCAAAGGGGTTGAGAGCTCCTTTTGTCAGAGGCACTGAACATCTCTGCATTTCCCACAGTACTCATCCTGTGATTATATTTAGACAGTGATCAGTATGAGAATAGACAGAAAGACTGGCTGGTTAGCAGACAGCCAGTGTGTCTGCATGCCACGTACCTGCAGAAGCATTGCAGTCATTTGAGAAAGGTAGTGGTTGGAAGCATCCTTCCCAGTGAAGGGTCCCTGTAAATAAAAATTTGCTTTCCTAGAAAATCATAACCTATTTGCACTTGTTTAACAATCTTCCCACAAGCCCCACTTGGATTAACCTCCCAGCCCCATAGTTTTATCTGCAGATGCAGTGCTTATATAGGGGCAAGGGAGAACTTTCAGATGCTTTATATATAATATAGTTTGGATTTAGAAGAAGAGTTTGGATTTACATCCCACTTTTTTCTCCTGTAAGGAGACTCAAGGGGGCTTACAAGCTCCTTTCCCTTCCTCTCCCCACAATAGACACCTTGTGAGGTAGGTGGTGCTGAGAGAGTTCCAAAGAACTGTGACTAGCCCAAGGTCACCCAGCAGGAATGTCCGAGTGTGGAAACACATCTGGTTCACCAGATAACCCTCTGCCACTCAGGTGGAGGAGTGGGGAATCCAACCAGGTTATCTAAATTAGAATCCACCTGCTCTTAAAGAGCTCCACCCTGGTGACTAACCATGGTTACTGAAGGAAGCTTCCATATACTAGAGAAGTCTTCAGTATCTATGGCCCTTCAGGGCAACTAAGCTGCTGTGTAAAACAGCATGCTGAAGAAGATGGACTACTGATCTGATCAAGCAGGCTCTATTTTCTAGTGATATTTACACACACACCACACACAAACACACTTGTGCCACAATGATTTATAAGTTAGCAGAGGACAAGTAGATTTAATATGTTGCCTGCTGTGCTTTTCCAGCAAGAAAAAGCAAGAGTTTAGGTTTCCTTGAAGGAGAGCGCACTGGAAACTTCTGAGTTTTTTTAATATTTAGAAAAAAATGCAAAGGAAAGCCAAGAGACATTCTGACAAGGCAGTGAAATCTGCTACCCCAGATCAGCTTGAAAAAGGGAGCTAAAGTCACAAGCCCTTTATCACCATCATTAATATATTTGATTCTCAACACAGCGCCATATACAAATAGTTGAATATGAAGAGTGGACCATGGATACATATGTTTCTTCATAACTGTTTTATATACTTGCCTGTGAACGAAAATGGGAGTTAACAATCAAGCTTGTGAATCAAGATTTTTCTTCTCCAGCATCAAACAGTGCAAAACTGGCCAGCAGATAACACATTAGCATACAAAATTTGTATCTTAAATCGATTTGTAGCTTTCGCCAATGCTGTTGAGGTTCCTTTTAAAACATTTGTTCCAGGAGTTTGCTTTGAGAACTTCTCAGAGGACTTAGTGGTCTGGCCTCACCAGCTGTTTTTGGATGTTCTACCCACACTGTTGCTGCCGATCCCAGACATTACTACCTTGGGCCCAGAGGCCACCCCACCAGGCATTCCATCTCCTGGATTGTTCCCTCCACCATTTCTGCCTCCACGAGCCATACCCTCAGGAATTTCTACAGTCATGCCATCTCTATTCATGCCCCTGGGTGCTGGAGCCCTAGGCCTTTCTTCTGGAGTCAGGGTGCATCTTCCTTAACCACATCCTTTCCCTCTTGGTGGGATGTTGCCAGGAATGTCTCAGATGCAAGTGATCATGGAATACCAAGAATAGGCCCACAACAGTCAGGGCCACTGGGCATAGGGGTTAGCCACCAACCACCTGCCTCCAGGCATTCCCCAACCTGGCCCACCACCTATGAGAATGCTGCCCCAGGGCCTCACTATCAAACTCCAATGGCCCATGCCTCCTCACAGGATATGTGGGCCACCTCTCTTGATGCCTTTCCATGAGTACAACTGACCTCCTTGTCCTCCTCTGTAAGCTACCAGCAAAACCCTCACATTCCCCAAAGGTGCCTGGTGCCTCCATGAGGGCCCATGCAAGAGCCGCTACTCCCATAAACTAAAGGACAGCATGGGCTAGCATCAAGAAGTACCTGATGATGTCCAATTCCTCTAGTCTCTAATTTTTTTAACTTCTTTTTGGACCAACATTCTTGAAAACCAGATAGCTGCTTCTTGCTCACATGTGAATCGTGCTTTTAGCTGCTTTGCCAGCATATTAAGGTTTCTCTTATTCATTGTTGCTGAGAAAATTACAAGATTTTAAGTTCTTTTATTCTTATCATTAATATTCTTGTGAAACCCAGTGTACAAATGCAGTTTGCAAATAAAAGTTTGCACCATTCTGGCAGTGAAAACATTGAAAACTGGAGGGACAAACAGACATCCCTCTGTGATACACCTCTGAAGATGCCAGCCACAGATGCAGGCAAAACGTTAGGAATAAGACCCACCAGACCACGGCTACACAGCCCAGAAAACCCACCAGAACCAGTTGAATCCGGCCGTGAAAATCTTCGACAGTAAACTGGAGGGATTGGCTGTAGAGTCCTTCAGAAGTATTCCGCTCAGGTGAGACTTCACTGCTTCCTCATTGTTTGTTGGTTCCTTACTAGTCTTCTAAACCAGCGTGGTATAGTAGCTAGAGTGTCAGACTAGGATCTGGGAGACCCAGGTCCAAACACCCAGCTGAGTGACCTTGAGCCTCTACAAAACTCTCAGCCTAACCTACCTCACAGAGTTGTTGTGAGGATGAAATAGAAAAGATGAGAACGATATACGCCATTTTTGGTTCTCACTGGAGAGAAAGATGAGGTATTAGGTAGTTAGATCCTCCCATGCTAAATAGCATATCGGGCAAGAAGTGCTCTCCAGCAGTTCTGGTCTTGAGTGAGTGAGGTATAAATAAAGTAAATAAACCATAGTGGGATTCAAATACCCACTCTTCCTGATGCCCCTGTGTAACAGTTTTAAAGGAAAAATGGTTCAACCTGCCAGTTAAAATACTCTTCACAAACTTTTCTGTCTGTGACTTTACCTTCAGCGATAAGGTGGGTGGTGACCTGAGATGCCTTTTTTAGTGGCAATGTCCCCCTTTTGAAATGCTTTCCACCTGGTGCTTACCTTACTTTTCTTTAAGCCAAGTCAAAATATTTCTCTTAACTTGGGCCCTTAACTAAGAGACTGAAGCTTTTTTAGTGGTTTTATGTTCTGCACCGATCTTAAGGACTGTCTATCAATATCACTTCAGACTGCTCTGTTTGTTTTATGTTCTTTTGTGCTCTGGCTTGTTTTTATGGACTTGTTTTTATTTTATTGACTTGGCTTGTTTTATTGGCACGATTTGTTTTTACAGACTTGTTTTTTATTAGTCGTATTGTTAGCTGTGAGACGCCTGCAGCAGGTCTGGCATAAGAATTTTATAAATAAATACAAATCGGAGTGGCATAAACGCAAAGTCAGTATACTGTAAGTATACTATATACATACACATTCACACTCACAAAAGAACAAATACAGAGAGAAAGAAAATATTGTCTTATAGTATAAGAAACAGTATGATTACTGGTTAGGAATGCTGGACTAGTATTTCATCCAAAGGCATTATTTTCCTTTGGGAGCTGTGGAATTAGTTTACAACCCACCTTCCTTAGTGAAATTATTGTGTTGGTTCTTTGGGGCTGTTTACAGATTTAACCTGCGTGTCACTAGCTCTCTTCTGTGGGTAGTATCAAATTGACACAGCCTACCCTGATTATGAATATTATTTTCAAAGTGTTCCAATGGTAAGAATTTACTCCCTTCCTTGTTGCTCTGAGGGCTTTTGCCAGAACCACCCCCTTGAAAGGTTGTAAACTTTAACCAGTTGTCGTATAGATGCTGGAAACATACGTAGTAAGAAAACTTTTTATCTACTTGTATGCCAGTGCTAACAATCCTCTGGAGCATGAACCAGTAGCTAGACTGTAGGTATGTAGTAATTAGTGTTGGACAAGGATCTGGGAGACCCAGGTTTGAATCCCCACTGTACCATGGAGGCTTGCTGGCTGACCCTATGACAGTCACATGCTCCTAGTCTGGCCTGCCTCACATGAGAAAATGGAGAAGACAAAAATGATGTACATCACTTTGGTCCCTATTGGAGAAAACGGCAGGATGTAGGTCATTTGTTGAGTTAGCCATAGGCCATCACAGTCAATACAGTACATAAACATAAACCATGCCTGCATGGCAGGATATAAATGAAGTCAGATCAGTAGCTAGAAAAGGTATACACTCTTCCCTGGCTCTCCACCCCCTCCCTGTGGTTGCCTTGCTTCCTTTGCTTAGAGGAACGGAAGTGGCAGAAGATTTCCTGTTGTGATCACAATTAGGTTACTGCTGTTGGATTGCCCCTGCTTGCTCCTGTTCCTTAAATGGCAGCCTGCTATGTGGGATTGCTGGGTAACTGTTTTTCCCTTTAAAGCTATGGATGTGATTGCTAAAGGATGGAATGGGAAGCAGTTCAAGGCTACCACTGCAAAGAATCAGCCAAAGCTTAGGGCACCCTCTCTTTTCCAAGGGAAATGTGTGGCAGAGGGCAGTTTTGTTAATATTTTGCATACATGCAGCTGGTAAATGGCCAGTGGCAACTGCAATACCATACTGATAGGCAGAAACTGATCTGCTATTTTTCTGGCGTGTAGAAAGCTTTCACGGCTGAATTCAACTGGTTGTTGTGGGTTTTCCAGGCTGTGTGGCTGTGGTCTGGTACACAGCCTGGAAAACCCACAACCCACACAGCCCGGAAAACCCACAACAACCAGATAAGTGCAGTCTGGAAAGTTTCATATGCTGAATTATTTAGGTTTTGTTCTGCTATTAAAAGGCATAGGAGTGGGACCAGTTCAAGAATTGGCAAACTTAAGCCAGTAGCTTGTTTATTGTTTGTAGATGAGAAACAAATATTTTAGGAAGATTAATGCTGTTGCATTAAGTCACTTTACCATTCTCTTCATACAGCATTTGAAAACAAAACACAAGTCCCAAAATTTTATATCCCTAGTTTGTTGCATGTGTGTATATATGGTTCCAGTTAAAGTTTGTTTCTGTTTTAATTCTGTGAACTATTACTTTAACAACCACTAGAAAATGAATTAATTTACGAGGATATCCCTAGGAATAAATTAAGAGGAGATGTCTGTGACAGACTGCAGATAAATAAGGTTTGGAAGTGCAGCCAAAACCAAAATACCGTCACAGAGTGCAGCAGGTGGTGGTGGTGGTGGTGGGGGGTCTTTCTAGGGCAGGAGTAGGCAACCTTTACCACCCAAAGAGCCATTTGGACCCATTTTCCACGGCCCCAAAGATCTACTGAGCCAGAGAGGCGGCTCCACACAGAGCCGCTTCTGGTTCGGTCCCTCCACTCACCTTTCCTTCAACGCTAGAAGAGGAGGAGCCAGGCAGGGAACCCCCCTGTGCCCGGTTCAACCCCTCCATTCACCTTTCCTTCCAGCGCTGCTCTGAAGGGCCTGAGGGACACGCCCATGCCACCCTCTGACCTCCAGCCCACGTGGAGCTGCAGTATGAGAGAGCTGCATGTGGCTCTGGAGCCTCGGGTTGCAGACCCCTGTCCTAGTGCCTGAATGGCCTGAATGGCACTGATTTGGTAAGCTGATCTGTGCTCTGATTGAGCAAGCAACCAGCTGATTAACAGAGGGAGGAGGTATCTCTCTGAGAGAGAAAGGACTGAACAACAGCATATGGTGAGAGCAAAAATACACAAACACAAGAACTGGAAATTTATTCATTGGTCAAGGCAGAGGTGGAATAGTAGAGAAAAACTTTCCACAGTGACCATAAATAGAGGGTGAGGTGAGTGTATCCTCTGGGAAATAAAGAAGAATTCCTAAGCCAGTTAGAAAGGGAATTATAATCAAAGGAGGATTTCCTGTCTGGTATATTAGCGATCTGCTGAAATTACCCCACGAGGGAGATTTTTATAGAGTGGGTATCTAACAGTGGACAGGCTGCGTGTACTGAGAGAAAGGGTACTGGCCTGTTAGAATCCAGGGTCTTTTTGAATCCATAAGTCAGTAACATATCAAAGTAACTTAAGACAAAAATGCACTTTCATAAGAAATACAACATCTGGGAAACCTAGAAAGCTTGAAAAAATTCTGTGCCTGGAATGAACATACCTGAGTGGCAATCATTTTGTGACCAAAAACTTCCCATAGCCTTACCAAAAAAAGAGAGAGAAAGATACCCCTTTAATTCTAACACTGATATTTATAGGGCCCTCGTGATTTGAGGTCCTAAACCAGTGGTGGTGAACCTATGGCACGGGTGTCAGAGGTGGCACTTAGAGCCCTCTCTGTGGGCACGCACAAACAGAGTGCCCCCCCCCCCCCCACATCTAGACTGGCTGGGCTCGATTATTAGCATTAAACCTAAGACCTAGTTTTGGGGAAGCAGTGTAGGTAACCCTGTCAAGCGCTGTTAAACCCCACTGATTTTCATGCGAAGAACTGAAGCGCGATCCTTTACCCGGGAGTAAGCTCGGTTGCTGGCAATGGGGCTTGCTTCTGAGTAAACCCTCCTAGGATCGTGATTCACCCATTGGAAGAGTTGCACGGTTGCTTCAAAGCAAAGGCACCGACTACCACCAAGCTTACTCCTGAGTAACACACCTCGGAACCAACTAAACTAAAACCTCAGTATTCATCAGTATTCGTTAAATTGTCATGTTGGCACTTTGCGATAAATAATTGTGTTTTGGGTTGCAATTTGGGCACTTGGTCTCGAAAAGGTTCGCCATCACTGTTACTGTAGTTTACTCAGCTAGGGAGTAAATCCCAACTTCAAATCAAAAGCCGAGCAGTGAAGAAGCTGCTGCTGAGTGTTGGGCCGGCAGGGGGCGCAGCGACTCCAGCACTCTCTCTTATTTCCTAAGGCTGAAGAAAAGGCAAACCGGAGGATCCTCCCAGCAGGGCGAGCAAACTCTGTCATCAGCGCCCTCGAGTCATGGAGCTGCGAGCAGAGCTTTTAAAATCCATCTGGTACGCCTTCACGGCTCTGGACGCGGAGAAAAGCGGCAAAGTGTCCAAGTCGCAGCTGAAAGTAAGTAAGGAGGGAAGGGAGGAAGAAGCTGGTGGAAGCAGAAAGAGGGCAGTGACAGTTCCCCGCTTCTCCCGGGTGCGAATTTTGCAAGCAGCAAGTTGCTGTAGTTGTAGTGATGCTTGGCTGGTTTCCTCCTAAAAGCATGCGATGCCCCAAGAGATCTCCCCCCCCCCCCCCGCAAAAAAAAAAACACCTTAGAACCAACACTTCGGAATTAAATCCTGTGCTGCTTTGACGTGTCTGCCCCCTCCCCTCCGTTCGTTGCATTGGGGTTTAACACCGGGGGCGGGGGGGGGGGGGAGCCTAGGAAAATGACTAGAGACAGGACCTCTCCTTTCTGTTGTATTTCCTCTCTCCTTCCAAAGGAGTGGCCTGTTAGAAATACACTGTTTGCAAATCTGTCAGTGTTTTACCCAAACTAACTTGTGTTGGTTTTAGAAGCTGCCTTAAAACATTTGGGAGGAGGGACAATTTGGTTTCTTTCCACTGCCTTTTCCCATGTGATTTGACTTTAGGTCTGGAAGATATGGTGTTGATAAGATCTGAAATAAATCGTCCTACATTGTTACTTTCAAAACAGCGTTAGAGGTTGTGCATGAAAAAACAGTTGAAATCCAGGACTGGAACTTCTTCAATCATAATGCTATGGGTGGTAGAAGATGAGATGTAAATGTATGCTAGGGAAAGTAGGGCAAAGAGGCTGTAGCACTGATGTGAGCAAATGGTGTGATAGGTTATGAAATCTGCCCAGGCATATGCATGTAAGTCACCTGTATGAAGATTGTGATCCTTTGTGACCTTTGTATAACACAGCTGTTGAACCAAAGAAAAATGGTTTTAGCTCTTTGGACCTCCATCCACTTTGAATGGTATCACATGAGTGCAAAGGCAGCTGTGCTATTTGGAGAACTCCCACACAGCTGCAAAAGGTTTTGGTTTTTGTAAAACGTTCTTGCTAAATTTTACATGCCGTTATGCAAATATCCTGTTTTAAAACTTCTTTGGAAATCTTGCCTGGCCTTGCATTAAGGTTTGAGGATGTGTTGCATATGAATAAAAAATAAAATAATTGCTTCAACTGCTTCCTCCCAAGTTATAACTGGTCTGAAGCCCCAGCAGACTCGATCCTGTGCTCTAGAATGTCTGCAGTCATCTCATTGAGTATGGCATTTTGCCCTGGGACTCCAGTGCAAGGGAAACAGAAGATCAGGCCTGAGAACAGAATTTGTAAACTTATTTCTAGCAGCCCCAGGTTACACTTGGCATAAACTCTGGAATAATCCATTTTAAACAGGCAATATGAAAAAAGGAGTTATTCAGAGGGCCAAAGTCTCAAAGCTGGCCTTGCAGAGACATAGCAGGGAAAAGAGGAAAACAAACATCTCTGAGCTATCCTAGCAATTACATCACTGTTTCTTTATGTAATCTTACTGACAGCAAACACAGCAAAAGTTTTATGTGCTTGTGCTAGCAACTTCTACTTCTTGGTCTCAAAGACTGTTATTCATGTTTGAAAGCAGACGTGCTTTCAGTAAAAGGGGGTAAGTTTTCCTGCCCGTTTCATTGGCCCTCTCTTACTTAATCCAAATAATAATACTTAATTCAAACAATAACTTTAATAATAAAAATCTCAGTCACTTTCGAGCTGTGTTTTCTGAAACAAATGATATTTATTATATACCGTGGATGGCTATTTAAATATTTTAGGTGATGTCTATTTAAACCTGTCTAGCCCATCTGCTAAGATGTTCTTCACTGTTTGTCTGTGCTCATATCTGCAGAGGTGTGTGGTGATCAGGGGCAGGACCTTTTCAGTGTTTGAACCTTGCCCTTGGCATGTCCCCCTCCCCTGCCCGCCCGGCTTACCTGGTGCCTATCTTACTTTCCTTAGGCATATGGCCAGAACATCCTTTTTTATCCAGGCTTTTCTAACTGAGGGAGCTGCATCTTTTTTGGCTGTTCTGTAGTCTCTTCCTGTCCTGAGGACTGTTCCATGCATATCCTTTTAGGTGGTTTAGTGTTTCTTTCATGCTATTTTAAAAGGCTTTTAAACTTTTTGTTGTGTTTTACTTGTGAGCAGCATTGGGCAGATCTCTGGAGAGGTGGCACAGAAATGTTCTGAATGTATAAATAAATCAGGAATCATCTTTTGGTAGAAGTGACATCTGACTACAGTAAGGTTGTCATATATGCCAAGCCATAGGGTCTAAATTGCAACGGGTGATATTAATGTAATTGTAGAGTAGCTGTTTCAGCATTAGAAGGAGAGTGACCACATGATGATGAACAAGAAAAGAATACCACTTCTTTAACCACTGATCATTTTTGCAAGATTGTTAGCTTTTGCTGGTTGAGGTCCAGCCTTTTTTACAGATGGACGAAAATCCAGTAGGTTGCACAGTGTGAGGAAGTGTGAGGAAGCATTGTAAAATTTACAAAAGCATTGACAAATTTTACTTTGTAAAAAAGTACAGTGTGAGGAAGCATTGAACAGCAAGGTTGCGCAGTTGGATTTCAGTTTGCTGAGCATATGCAGCCCTGGCTCCTGACAGGAAAAAAGTGGCAATTCTAAGCATTTTCTCATGGCTATGTAGAGCCCCTGTGGTGCTTTTGTTCTGAATTATGGTTGTAAAGCTGCAGTGTGCCTTGTAGATAAGCTTCCTGTGGGTGTGCAGAAATGCGTTGTTCTAGTGTCAACAAGCAGGTTTTTCTTCCTGTTGGCTGCACACTGCATTCTCCTCTCTGAAAATGTCTGGTGTTTGGGTTATACATCTGGTTTTAAGACCAGTGCCAATGGTCAAATTGTTTAGTCTCCTGGTTTAAAAGCCTAGAAGTCAAGGGATGGAGAAATGGCTATTATGGGTTTTCCAGGCTGTGAGGCTGTGGCCTAGTAGTTTTTGCTCCTAATGTTCTTGAACACCCTGCAGAGCAACTGTGACTTGAAAGATCAAAATGGAAACCTCTTTCACTTTGGGTTGCTATAAGATTGTTTGCATTGGTGGTGCAAATGAGTGGGTTGTACTGCTGCAGTTAAAACAGCACATTTTATTTGACCATTGTTGAATAATATGGAACTCATTGCCACAGTATGTGATTATGGATAATTGTTATTGTTTTTTTACTTTGTTGCCAAACCAGGCCTTCAAGGACAACTTATGTAAGGTAATCAGCTAGGCCAAATTATCTATAATGCAACTCATGTTCAGCAGCAGTGGACCTCTGATAACTTCATAAGTCAAAGGATAAATAGCTCTTGCTTTCCTTGCGAGCTTTGCAAAACATCTGGCTGACCACTGCTGGAGACCAGTTTCTGGACTAGAGAGTCATTGATTTGATCCAAACATTTTCTCACATTCTTATGATTAATGTGCCTGGGGGCTCATAGGGCACTCTTGGGAATACAGCTGAGTGAGGGATGATTGCTTTTATTGGTGCATTATGTTTTGGTGGTTAGCCTGGCTCCTGTGCTTCTCAGCTGGACTTCTTTGTCAAAGCTCAGCCCAAGAACACAGGACGTACAATAATAATAAATGTTTCTGTGCACATATAGAAAGAATGCTTGCCTACATCACAACCAGATCAACAGTTAGTAGAGCTTCCAGACTGAAGCAGCTGGTTTCCAGGCAGGCGAAAGTTCCACCTTCTTTTATTTTAAATATGCAGAACAAGGTTCTAGTGATAATGAGGCATTTTAAGCAAAGGAGAGCTTAGGCGATGACACTTTAAGTAGCACTTTTCATTATGTGAGACTTACTCTGTTCACTATAGCAGATTCAAAGCTGAGGTTTAAATAAATTATACATTTAAACAAAAGATGCAATGTTATTTGTGGCTTCCTGTACTGTTAAATAAGGGAAATTTTTATAGGTGTGGAGGTTACTCCCCCCCCCCCCCGCCCCTCTGTTTCCTCCTTATACTTTGCATGTTGCAACAAGACACTTCTCTTGAGATTCCTATTTTCTTTCAGATCCATGGGTTTTTACAACTTCTAAATGGAAGGCTCCTGGTCTAACCTGTATAATTCCATCTGTCTTACTTCCTTCAAATCTTTTCCACAAAGTCTGTGGCACATCTTGCCTTAGGCCCCATCTTGTACTGAAAGTAGGCCTACGTTCAGGTTACTGAAATTCATGCATATTCTTCCCCTTTCTCTCCTCCACCTCCTTTCCGGATTCCTTATGCCAAAAATAAGACTGCAAGCACCTTGGAGCATGGACCTGATACCTTGTGCTGTGCATGTTGATGCTGTTATATAAATAGTACTAATCTGTCAGTGATAATAACAGACATTTGGCCTAATAGCAAAATATGTTAGAAGCGTTGAACATGGAATAGGGCTCTTAATTCTTTTGGGTTCTTAACATTGATGCGTGTTTGGGTCTAGTTCCCTTATAGGGCAATCCTAAGCATGTCACCTCAGAAGTGCCCCCTTTTTGCTCCTTTTACACCTGGGTCCCCTCTGTTTTAATGGGACCCGCCACCCCTCCCTCCTGGGGAGGATTTTAAATATGGGTTTTGTTAGACGCCTCTTATTGTTTTAATCGCTGTTTTAAAAGGTTTTTAGTATCGTATTTAAAATTGATGGAGCCAGTGCAATCTGTAATTTATTCATATGTAGTAAATCTGTGCTCCCTTGTTCGATTGTACTGGGATTCTATGTTGTACACTGCCGAGAGCCCTTGGGGATAGAAATCCAAATAATATAAATATAAATATTAATTAATTAATTAATTAATTAATTCCATTTTGCTGATTGGGATTTACTTCTCTTACTAAGTACATTTAGAATTGTAGCATTGAGCTACAATCTCTTTTGAAGTTTCTTGCCCTTATGGCCATGCAGTACTGTAATTCAAAGTATGCTGAAAAAAGAATGGTCTAAGAGCTCTAGCTAGCAGTATGTCATGACCCTGTAACATTTTAGCCAGGGTCCTGCCATATTTCTTTCTACAGAGAGCTTAATACAAAAGCAGTCTTGTGAATTGTTTTTGCCTTCCATTTCTCCTTATCTAAGTTTACTGTGGGGGATGGGGGGGTGGGGTGGGGGTTGGGACTGAGTGTTTTCATCCCAAGTTCTCACCATCTGAGGAGTGTGAGTGTGTGACAGTACATTCCTGCCATAGGGAAGGTAAAAGGGGGGGGGGTTATAGGCCTGACATATCTATGCTGGGGGTATAATGTTTTGCCTGTTCTAATGTACTCAGTTCTGACAGTACCAGTCAACAGCTTTTCTATGCTTGCAATCAATAAATAAGAATTCTGCTTTCAACGTACTGATTAGTTTATTGGACAAGTCTGTGGTTGTGGTACAGTATGACACTTTGGGAACTGGCAAGAAATTGAGAGAAGGGAAAAAACAAAAATGCAAGAGCATGAGATTCTTTATGCCCAGAGCTAGATGAGCAGTGGGTTTAGTCTACTTGTTGAGGTTACAGGTGGTAATTTATCTCCAAAATCTGAATAATGCAGTGTGGTGAGGGGGAGAGAAATGTTTTGAATCTTCCTTGCCTATGCTGGATGAGACACAGCCATGATCCTATTTTCATGCTCTATTTCACTGATATTTTAAGGTTTTTTAGGACCTTCACAACTTAAAAAGTCTTCAGTGTGTACAATAACAGGAGAGTGTGGTGCAGTGGTTTAGAGTAGCAGATTCTATTTTGGAGAACTTGGTTTGATTCCCCACTTCTCCATACCACAGACACTCTGTTGCACATTCTTTATAATCTATATACCACAGAAGCTCTCCACTTAAAAATGAATTTCAACAAGTCATGCTTCTCTCCCTCTCTGTCCTCTGTAAGCACTTATATTTATACATTTTGATAAGCTCCCTTCTTCCAGTGGCATCTTCAAGGAACTGAGGGAAATGCACACCTTCTGTATCTTTTCATACCAAAAAGAGCGGGAAACTGGAAGTGGGGAAGTAGAGAAGGAGTACCCTGTATTAGCTAGGAGCTTTCTAAAGTTCTTTGCAGCTGGCCTATGTGCACAGAACCCATGTGTGACTGTACAGGTGATCAGGAGCAAGTGCATTTATGGTTGTTTCTGCACGATCCAAATATCTCGGGTTGAGCAAGGGAAATATCCTGGTTTGGTCAAGGAGTTCACATGGTTCCCGGTCCTAAAGCGGGTTTGTCCCACAATATTTTCCTCATCCCGGGATTTTCAAAAATCGCCAATTTGGCGATTCTTTAAAAAAAAACCCTACAGTGAATCCGCTACTGTGCAAACACTATGGGCGCAGAACCAGTTTATTTTTCCCACTCCGCCACCCTGATCTCCCCACCTGATGTCATGTCAGTTTTCAAATCTGCTGAGCCACCGACCATTGCAGCCCGCCCCTCCCAAAACGTTCCCCCATGCATATTTTCTGCTCATGGTATTGACCGGGTGCCATTTTGCCTGGGTTAACAAGGAGTAGCATCCCAAAATGTTCCTGTTTTCTTTTCTGAACAGGTACTGGTTCATAGCTAGGGAGATGTGCACTTTGGGCTGAATGTTAGTGGGCATATCATGGGGGGGGGGGTTTCTCTTGTTTTCCACAAAAATGTGAGAATGTGAGTGGGAATATGATGTGATGCTGAGCCCCACTATTTTTTTTGCTGCTGCTTGCCATGTTGACGCCTGTGCTGGGCACTATCCAGAACTGGAAAGGGAGGGGGCTGCTGCCACAAAACAACAGCCAATCAGAACACAGGACACCTGAGATGTTTGCGCATGCGCAGTTACGCTTGCAGTATAAATACAAAAGACCCATGCGAAACAAACTGGAGTATTTTCTCCTGGTCGTCACTTGATTCCTTCACACAAACGGGCAGCCATGCGAAGGGAGAAACCAGGATAAAATAGACCCAGACTGTAAGATACCGATTGTAACCCTGTATAATTGTGCCGTGCAGAAATGGCCCATGTTTTACCCAACAGAAGTGCTTGAATAATTTTAACTTTCACTTTGCTTTTAAATTGGTTTATGTTAAGTAATGTGACTTCTGAGAATAGGTTGGAGTCAAATGATCTGTTCGGACCTTTCTAATTCTATTTTGTAACCCCAAACCATGTTTCCTTCCTACTGTTGATCATAATTACGCATTTTGTGCAGTTGGGGAAGGGGATGGGTAAGAATACAGAAGAAATATTGTTGTGGCCTCTTTGTAGATCTTAGAGTTTTGTTAATAGCACCATTTGTTAGGAGCAGGAGTTTGCATGTTTAAATTTAGCTCAGTAGTCAGACATTATTTGGGCTCACCATTGCTCTTTCTCTTTCCCTGTGCAAATGTAAACACTTGTGATGCCAGAGAGAAGCATTCCCTGTGTCTCATGGAGCAGACAAGATAGGGAAGCCTCATACAGCAGTAAGTTTTGGACTATCCAGAAGCTTCCATATCATTTCAGAGCTTAAAGCTCATAAGAGATCCTTCTTCTGGGTTGTCTGCAGTACATGAAGAACTGGAGAGAAAATCTGATGAACAAATCTGTGAAAATCACCTTTTGGGGCTAAAAATTATGTATTTGTTTACTTTATATGTAGCTTGTATTTCCCTCTGAGACTCAAGGTAGATTACTCAAATTGCATTTGAGGTAGATTACTCAATAAAAAATGTAATGGAACTAGGATTACAAAAATTAGAAACAATCCCCCAAATCAGACATCATATGTCATAAAAAATTCAAAAATGGAATTACAAAAGTAGAATACAACCCAGTAAAAGTAGGATACATCTCAAAAAGGAGTAGATTACAATTCTGTACAGTTAACTTTGTTTTATTTATAGCCTACCATGTCACTGAAACTAAATAAGGTGCTTAATATATGTATAAAACACTTCTCCAGAGAACCTGCTCAAAGTGGCTTGCAAAAATAAAGCACAATAATATTTTGAAACATGAAAATCGTTTTAAAAAATGAAGAACAAAATTGTGTGTTGCCCTCAGTATAAGAAAATGCTCAGAGTGGGAAAAAACTCTTATGAGTGATCTTAGCCATTTGATTGCAAAGATAGTAAATGTTCTTATATCAATTTGGTAAATAAATAACATTTACAAAGTAGAAGGAGAAAAGATCTTGAATGGTACTATTCCATGTCAGTTGTAGAGTTCCACACTAAGATATAGCTCTAGGTTTAGTGTTTTCATAGTTCAAAGAAAACCTTTTGAAAATGTTTCATCAACGATATCTATCTTGGCATAAACTAGCCAAAATCTATAAGAATTTACCCAATAGTTGTTGGTATTGTAACCTTCCTAAAGTTGATTTTCATCACACATGGAGAAGTGAGTTAGAACAAAAAAATTTGGCAATTCTGTCTTCATGTGATGCAAGTTGGCTTTGGTTCTGATTTATCTTTAACAAGGGAGGCTTTTTGCTTAATTATATACCAAAAGTGTCTGACAACTTGCATTCTGTCATATTACATCTTATCACGGCTGCTAGAATTGTGTTTGCAAGGCATTGGAAGCAAACTACTGCGCTGATCTTTTATGGATGGGCACAAAAAAAAAAACTTAGGGATGTATCAATTGATCAGATTGACAGTACTGAGGAATGAAAAAGATGTTCAATGGAAAGAGTTGCTTTGGAGTCCAGTTTTAGCCAAGTGATGTTATCTCACCAAGTAGGTCATTCTTTTGTTTATGCAAACTGCTTACTGTATATGATGTGTTTTTGTATGAAAACATAAAATTCATAATAAAAACCCACAGCAAAATTAAATAAAAATAAACAATAAAAAATGAACAACCATTATAAACACAGCCAATTGGGATTAAAACGAGGATAAAAGAGGAGCATAGAAAACAGGGAAAGATTTATGTCCACATTCTAGTAACAGAGATATGTGTTATTGGCAACAAATGTTGTGGACCTCAAGAGCAAGCAGAACTTGAAGGTGAATTGCATTTTCTTGAAATGAAATGTGTTGAAACCAAGTGCCCTAGAAACTGCAAGAATCAGAAGCAGCACTGAAAAATATAAATAGAAACTCAGACTGTTAAAAGTGGAAGGTGGAGAGTGTAAAGAGAGGACCTGATAAAGACACTGTGAGAGAACAGGTCGTAAAAGTACTTTTCACTGTGTAGGACAGCAGGACTTGACAGGCTGATCAGCATGCCTGAGGAGCATTTCCAGTCTTCTGAATAACTGGGGGATGGATTAGGTGTCCAGTCCTATGACACAGATGTTCTGTTGGTACTAGCACAAAGAAGATTGTTTTGTGGGCCTCTCAGGAATCCAAGATCTCGGTAGAGGACTTGGGCATGTCTCCTTCATCAGCAGGGAGGATCATCGTATCAGTGTCTTTCACAAATGTATTTCTTGCCAAGCTTTGGTTTCTGCTGCTGGAAAATTGTTTATTGGAAGTTAAGAGTGCTGTGAGAGATTTAGCTAGCCAAGTACTCAAATTGTGGCTCAGACTTGCAAAGAATGGATTAGATGTTTTTTTCCCCATATGAGGTGATAGGTTATGATATGACTAAAATGCATATTGCAAAAAAAAAAAAAATCTGGTAGAAAAACTGTAATTCTGTTGAAAAGATTCTCCATTCATGGTTAGAGTATAAGAAGAGGCATGCAGGATTGATGATGATGTCCTGTGACTGGGTCTGGCTGCTTGTGCTGAGTTTCCTCCATGCTAAAAGATTTTCAAGGCTTCCCTTTTGTTTTCAGGAACAACACAAAATGCTGGTCTTAATTTAAAATGCCCTAAAACAACCCAGAACAGGCTATCCAAAGTGCTGCCTTCTCCCATAAAACACTGCTTGTCATCTGAGGCTCTTTTCCAGCTTCTATCACTTTTGGAAAAGGTGGCGATTACTGGAAATGGAGACGTGTTTAATTACTTCTTTATACCTTACCTTTCTCCCCAAGGAACCCAAAATAATTTTACATCATTCTCCTCTCCCCTATTTTATCCTTTCAACACACTTTGAGGTATGTTAGCTTGAAAGTATGTTCCTGATCCAAGGTTACCAATCTTATTGGGTGGCCCAGAAGAGAACTAAATACCTCCAAGAGCTCCAGACAGATCAGCAGGATTGTATCTGTGTCTGACTGTCTCTGAATGTTGTCCAAAAGGGTGGAGTTAGTCTGGAAACTAGATTGGAAGATTGGTTGGAAAAGGTATTATCCAGGAGTGTCTGAAACTGGGATGGTATCATCTGGTCATGTATCTTGCCTAAAAATGGAATATTGGGAACTTGCTGATTTGTTGGAAAAGCCATCAGGATCCAAGTAAAGTTTCTGTGGCCGTTTCCGCATGGGCGTTTAATGGCGGCCTGGGGACGGCAAAAACGCCGTCCCCAGGCCGCCATTCGCACAGGGGGCGCAGCTGCTTCGCAGCCACGCCACCCTCGCGCCGCCCGCCCGGCCTGAAGCCGGCGTTTCCACAGTGCGCTTGGAAGCGCACTTGTTGTGGAAACGCCGGCTGGAAGCCACTGCCGTGCAAATGGCAGCAGCTTCCAGGCGCTTCCCCCCCCCACTCCCTCCCTGCACTTACCTTGTCCCCTGCCCTCCGGCGCGTCGCCGAGGCCTGGGGACACGCCCCCCTGCCCGGCGACGCTGGAGCAGTCGCGCAGGGCCAGGGGGCATGTCTCCAGGCCTCGGCGACGTGCCGGAGGGCCGGGGATGTGCCAGGTCGGCTGGGCGACGGCGCTCTGCAGCTCCGTCGTCCCGGCTCTTTCTGGGACCGTTCATGCAAACGGTCCCAGCGTCGTCGGGTCGGCGCAAAATGCGCCGCCCCAGCCGCTTCCGCCTCCGTGCGGAAACGGCCTTTAAGAATAGTCTCACAGTTGCCTTCTTTAAGGTAGTTAGGGGCCCTTCCCTTCCAAGCAAACTATTCACCCATTCCTGGATCAAACCAGTCAGCCACAATACAATGAGTGAGGGTTGGGCATACAGGTGAAAGGCTGTAACCCTGTTGGCATTTGTAGGCTGCACTCATTGAAAATGTTCCAAACAACTGCAACAGAATTGTGTCAAGGGAATCTCTACACTTTTGTTGTTTTCAACCTGGAGATTAGGTCTGTATTCTAAACTTAGTTGGCGAAAGGATTTATGCTACATTGCTTTTGGACTACATTCTCAATATGAATAGGGCCATACCCTGTTTCACATAAAGACTTACCAGTAAGGAAAATTGTAACTTCATCCACCATTTCTTCCTGTCTCCCCCACATGTTCCACGCCCCCCATTGATCACAGCCTGGTCCAGGCTAAACAATGAGTGCGGGATGTGGAGTACATGGGGGGGGGGGCAGGAGGAAATGGCGAATGAAGTTACAATTTTACTTAGATCTTTATGTGGAATAGGGTTATGTGGGTGGGAGGAGTATTTTAACATCATGACTTACTGTTTGCAGTGTGCTCAGAATTATAGCAGTCTGAATATTTATCAAATTATTGTAAGTTAGAAAATGATTCAAGTGCTCAAACTCACCTCCTGCCCAGACTAACAGACACATCATCATAAATATAATTGAGTGTAATGACAATCAGTAATAAACCTAGTACATTATCATTATATTGTACTTCACTGGTCAGTCTCCTGTTGTCATGTGTCCTATGCATGGATATGTGAAGTAAGGTTGCCAGCTCAAGGTTGGGAAATTCTTGGAGATTTGGGGGTAGAGCTTGAGGAGCATGGGATTTGGAATGGGGGACAAACCCCTCCCCCAACCATATTGTGGGAAGAAATGGGTAAGGTAGCTGTGGAGAAATGGCTCCTCCCCTCCTTTTTTTCTTTCTCTTTCCTCCTCCCCTTTTCCAACCAGGTACCACAGATCTGGAGGACTTAGAAATCCTAGATCAATATCAGGAAGTACTGCCTGACCTAGGGGGAAAAGATATCTTGACCCAGCCTGACCTGGTCAAAGGAGGGTGCAGTCTGGGATCTGATAAATTGAGGGCAAGAGAGATGCGAGGCCTCTTGGCTCAGGTCTCTCTGGAGGAGATCAGAGCTCTTGCCTGAACTGGGAAGGCAGCAGCCATTTTCTGGACCATGTGCCAGGTAATGTGAGCTCTTTGCATTTTAAGCTTTAAGGACCTACCCTGCTTTCCACCGTCTACTAGCCAGGGTATGTATTAGTGATAGGGGAAGAAGATTTGCGTTTTATCTCCTTTGTTTTGTAAACCCTTGTTTCATCTGGTGCGGTGCTAAAAGATGCTTGTGACTACTTTACTTTTAATAAATACTTTTTAAAACCTTAGGTGTGGAGGACAGTTCTCTGTACCACATATGCCCCACTGTCTTGGACACGCTATTCAGGGGTAGGGAACCTGCGGCTCTCCAGATGTTCAGGAACTACAATTCCCATCAGCCTCTGTCAGCATGGCCAATTGGCCATGCTGGTAGGGGCTGATGGGAATTGTAGTTCCTGAACATCTGGAGGCCACTTGGGTTCCCTGCATATTAAACAGGAGGTAGAGGAAGACTGAGCAGCTTTTCCTCCCGGGACCTCAAATCTACCCTTTGGAGACCCAGGAGAGGAACCAAGGGGAAACTGAGCAAGGGGCCTCACACACAGTCTGAAAGGAAGCTGGAAAGTCTGATCTTCCCCACGGGCAGTCCTCAAATGATCAGGTGGTGGCAGCATACCCAGAGAGAAAGCTAGCCCACCCCAGGAAAAGTTGGCAACTCCTGGGGGTGTGCAGGAGAGAAGTCTTGAGAAATAGGGCCTTCCAGCCAGCTTAAACCCGTTTGCATACGAAATTGCTTTTCCAGTTTTTGTTTACTTTGTAAGGAACAGAAAAGGAGGGAAATGATGAAAACACCCTCATCCCCCCCCCCCTCGCATAATTTCTACATGTTCGCTACATTTTCACATCTCTAGCTAGTAAGACTTTTGGAGGCCCTGTGAGGAATTTGCATAAGATGCCCTCAGACCAGGCCAAGAAAGAGGACTGAAAATGTGGATGTGCCTAATTACTAAGCTAGGCCAGTAATCATGTTTCCTACCCAAGAGGCATTGGATTAGCACAGCTGCTGTAGTGAATTAGAGTGAAGAACATTGTTTGCTAGCCCATCAAGTGATCTCATTCAGAGGAGATGCTATTGTAGGCCAGTTTATAACTCTTTGGCTGGGATTGGGGATGCCAGATGAGGCTGGGAGAAGTGCCTGTGTGTTTGCAGAAAGCTCATCACTGTGTGTTTGCAGAAAGCCTGTTGCTCAAATTTAGAATTGGTTCACATATTCCCTTCTAAAGATACACAGTTTAACTTTTCAGTCTTGAAGACTTATTGAACAGTGACCTTCATTAAGGAAGAATGTAAGTATATAGGTGAGGAAGAAGCAAAAAGTAGTGCATTGTAAGATATGCAGCAAGTCAAAAAAGGCTGTAAGTTAGAAGTCTTTATGATCATGGAATGAATTTATAGGACAGTATTTCAAGGGCAGCAGTGGAAATTCACCTGGAATTAAGATTGGTCAGAATGAATACAGCATCTCCTTGTACTCAAAGGATGTCATGACAAATGTTTCTACATCTGTTAAAGAGATAATGAAGTGCATTGATTCTTGTGGAAATTTGCCAGGATAACAATTAATATGAATAATGAATAATTAATATGATTTAATTGGTTTTATTCTCACAGATATAATAAATTAAGACACAGCATGGCTTAAACATTTCCAAAAATATTAAATATGTTTCAGACGTATGCCAGTAATTATATTCTGTTGGTGAAGAATGTTATAGTAGATCTTCAAATGTTAACAAAATTAAAAACCTCTTGGTGGGAAGAAGTTCAATAATGAATTTCTTCCTAGTTTCCTTTTCTGATTTGAAAAGTTTTCTGTAACAATTTCTTGAATTCTTGTAAAAAATGTTATCTAGTTATCATCAATATATCTAATTCTCAGTGTGGCCCCATGTTGTGGATACTTCAATTCAGGGACTGGGGTTATGATCAGACAGGATAGTTCTTTTTGCAAACCTGGAACTTTTCAGGAAAAATTTAATCTAAAAACTGTGAGGATTGATTACCCCTCCCAGTAATAGAAACAGCACCTGTACCTTTACGAAATGAATGCCTTTTCAGTGATCACTCAGTGTTCACTGTGGCCATTGCTAGGCGACCACAGTATTGTCATCCTTGGATTCTGCTAGTAAAAAGCAGCAGGGAGGGCTCTTTTCAGGATTATTTTGGCCTATGAGAGAAGACTCATTTGGGACCAGGCCTTCTAGCAATCACTCTCTACTTTCTATCGTACAACTTGCATGACTCACCCAGGTCTATTTGCTAATGTTCAACAGCAACTACCCCACCAAAGCCAGTGTTGAGTGGTGGTCACTTTCAGACTAAGACCTGGGAGACTCAGGCTTGAATCCCACTCTGCCATGGACGCTTGTTAAATGACTGTGGGCCAGACACTTACTCAACCTAATCTACTTCACAGCATTGTTGTGAGGATCAAATGGAGGGAAGGAGAACAGTATAAGTTATTCTGAGTCCACACTGTGGAGAAAGGTGGAGTAAATGAAGTAAATAAATAATATAGGTGAAGATTGGTGGCAGATAAAAGGTATAGGTTGCCTCATGGGTGGGAAGGAGAAAAGGAAGCAGGAAAAGATGGGGGGCTGCCAGGAGGAAGAAAAAAGATAGAAAGTGTTGTGAATAGAGGGGAAATTGAAGTGCTCTCCCAGATGACCTTGTGGGTACCTTGCTTTTATTTGGACTAATAAGAAATCTGTAATTTCTTTAGATGTATTTTCAAAAGCCTTATGAAAGAGGTGATTAGCATATGCCTAATAGAGCTATCTATTAAGCACTTCGTTTGAAATGCATTGGTTGTTGGTTTTTCCTGGCTAAAGATAGTCCACGGGGAATCACTGAGCAACATTAATCGAGGATTCTTTTGGAACATTACCTTGGTATTATTCCAACAATCCCATGTCCTGTAAGGAAATATCTTAATTGCTGCAGCTTTGATAGCTTGGGACAAGACTAAGAAGTTCTTGAACTCTAGAAGGCTATTGCTAACTTTTTAAACTTATTTTTCTCTTTCTGGAGAGCAAGACCTCTTGTACTGAGAAATGCCTTTGTTTTATTTTAAGAACAGCAGAAATGTCTAAATGCATGCAACCCCTGTATACTGGTTATGGTCCTCTCATAGCCTCTTCCTGGTTGTCCCCCTGTTGTACACTTGACAGAGTCTGGTTCTTTTAGTGGCTTTCACAGTATAGAATGGCTTCCTTGAGAAGGTCAGGAGGTCATGTCCATAGAAAATTTTAAGAGGCAGTGTAAGTCTGTTTTATTTGCTCAGTGTAAAGGATTCAATGGTGTTGATGGTGAAGTAACCTTGAGTGCATTCCACAGCCCGGTGATGGAGCCAGATGCATGTGGAGACTTTATCTTTTGGGAGATGAAGCCTCTGTTCCCATGGGAAGCAGGAAGGGGGGGATGGGGTGACTGGTATTATAACCTGTGCTTCTGGCGGGAAGTGTCATTCCTGCCACACTCTGCGTGTCACTGAGCTTTCTGAGATGTCTTAATAAATGGAGTTTTACTCCCAAAGCCTTTGATTTGTGCGCCTATGGAATTCTTTACATTGTGGCAGGAATCTTAATTCATCTATATTTATTCTTGCACAGTGGACCTCTTGTCTTACTTGATGGAGAGGTTGAATGTTACCTACTTGCGGAAGGTGCGGTAGCCCCAAAGAGGAGCTCCGACCTTCCCTTCTGGATCTGGAGAAACCGGCAGGAGAAGCGGGCCTCGCTGGTGGCTCTTTCCCGTCCTCATTATCAACCCACTAGTCTTCCCTTTACTCCGTTGGAGCGAGGCGTGGCTGACAGCTTGATAAGGGACTTCCATGAGTGGATTTTGGGCATGTCCATGGATGCAGCCTGTGGATGGATCTCTACGTTTTCGTGTGGATTACAAACCTCAGATGCAACCTGTCATGGAGGAGGCAGGCTTGACCACCTTTCATCGCGGCAACCCAGGGAATCGGTGAGCGATTCCTGGACTACAAATGTTCATTGATGCTCCCAAAAGGAACCACCGTGGCACCTTTTCTGGGGCCCGTCCAAAGGACACGGGACTCAACCTGGGTGGGAGGGGAGTATCCGTGCCGCTTCTCAATCGGACCCCAGCCGGTCCGGCCGCACCTGGTGCCTCGAGGGAGGCCACCGGTGCTCTGGCGGCTCACGGTGTCTCGATGGCTTCGCTTCTGATAGCGAAGAGACTGAGGAAGCCATTCCCAGCGGACGGTTCCTCTCCCATCGAGAAGACTGGGATGAGAGTGGGGCGACTTGAATGCCAGCGGCATGGAACGTGAGCGCCAGCTATGGGAGGAGGAGCAGGCACAGATTTGTTAAGCAAGCGAAAACCTGCAGAGGGACGGGAACAGCAACATAAAAGTCCAGCTTTCGAGTTGGACCGTGCCAAAACCCGGCTCCAAGCGACAATATGCTAGAATCTGTCAGTCCATGATAAGTCTGGAACAGTCAGACTGGATTTACTTGGCTTAGCGAAGTGTTCAGGCTCTCTTTATAAAGTGAACCCTGAAGCCTTAAGCGGAGACGAACTGGTTAAGTTAAGAGCGGGGAAAAAAAGCTGCTTTGCATGCGCACCAAAGATGCATTGACTGCAAGGAGAGGGCTGGCTGCGTTGGAGAGGGAACTAAGGAGGCAGCAGACCAGGGGGCCCCAAGTTGGAGCCTATGCTGTTATTGGTGATCATTACTGCGGTGCCAGGACCCACGTACCTGGAGTCCTGCCACCCAAGCGCCAGCCGCCAAGCGCCCGATTCCGGCCCCGGTACAGCAATGCCTGCCCAACCTGCTCAACCAGAAATGCCAGCCACCTCCCCAGCAGAAGCAGAGCGTCGAGCGGGGCTACTATAAGCCCCGATACCAGCCCTTTGATGGGACCCGGCCAAACTTCCTACGCTGTCTTGCAACTCAATGCCCACTTGGAGAACATGATGATCTATATGCCGGTCTGGTAGCGAAAAAAAATCACGGGACCTCGGCTCCAGTCCTGGATGGGGCAGCAACCCGACTGGTTAAAGTGACTGTTTGGATTGCAGGATGAGGACTTCATTTGGCGAATTGCCGCGTTACTCAAGCTTTAGAGCAGCTTTCAAGATCCAGGCGCCGAGAATGAAGCTATCGCACCATCAAAACCATCCAGCAAGGCAACGCCCGTTTGCAGAATTTGTCCGTGAATTCCGTGCGGCTGCTGGGCTTCCCTCCTGAGTGGCCTGAAGCGCGCCGAAATCGCAGGAATACTTCTCGAATGCTGTGGACGGCAAACTTCACGACAACGGTGTTTTTAATTAGGTTCCCTCGCACCACATTGCAGGTGGATCAGTTGGGAGTCTCAAGTAGGCGTCTCGTTTGGAATCGCCCGTCAAGGCCGCCCGCTAAAACCACTACTGTGTCCACAAATCAAGCCCAGCGGCTCCTGCGAGGAAAACCACACCTCTGAGCGCCCGTCGCCCGACTTGGGTTGTGTCTTTGGGGCCAGGTCATCTAGCCGCCAACTGTCCCAGAAGCAAAACCAACGCTCCAGCTCCACAGCACTCCAGTGGCCAAACCACCGCGGAGTCAGGGCCGCCTCCCACTGGCTTCGTCTAAAAGCGGTGACCGGCTGACCCAGAGGGAGGGAAGCAGCCTGTTTGCCGCTCTTCAGCCCCATGGACATGGGCCGACTCTGATGCGGTGAGTGAAGGCGGCTCATTACTGTTCAAGCATTTCTGGCCAGCAGCTAAACATGCTGCATTATAGCCCTCGGCCCTTGTGGTTCCGGCTGTACACTGCTTAATGCGACCCCAGGTGGCAGAGGAGCTAGGTCTGAACCTAATTCCCCTGGCTAAATTATACCATTCACCCAAATGAATGGCAGTCCCTGGGAAATGAAGGACCGGCCCAGTACAAAACCCAGCCGGTTCTCCTCCGTTGCGCCGACCATTGGGAGAAAAAATTGGATTTCATTTAAGCCAGTGAAAATAAAACCTCATAGTTTGGGCATGCCTTGGTTATTGTTACATGAACCAAAATTCATTTGGAAAGAAAGGATCCTAGAATTCACTGACCCTCCCTGTGGTGAACATGGTGGGAAGAAAACCCAGCGTCTCCTGACACACACCTCTCTGGCTTCCTCAGTGATTGCTCGATTCTATTGGCATCCCACCTGCATATCAGGATCTAGCCAGAGTTTTTTCAGGAGCAGGAATGTGATCAGTTGCCGCCCACAGAGACACTGACTGTAAAATTGTCATACAACAAATTTCTTACCAAAGGTAGAATCTACGCATGAGCCCCAATGAGGAGAACCGATGCCTTCAGATAGAGAACTGCTTGCTTTCGCCCGGGTTCATCACGAGCCACCAAGCTTCTACCTACGCTGCTCCCGTTTTGTTTGTCAAAAAAAGAAGATGGGTCTTCTGGCTTTGCGGATTATCGAGGTCTCAATGCGGTCTCCTGTCAATAAATATCCTTTGCCTTTGATCAAGGACCTTTTTAGATGCACTTTCGACAAGGGCGGCATTTTTTACTAAATTGGACTTGAGAAGCTTACTACAGAGTCAAATTGCTGAAGGATATGAACACCTGACTCGTTTAACACAAAGTTTGGACAGTTTGAATATTTAATAATGCCATTAGGGTTAAATTAGAGACCCCGAACTTTCATGGCCCTTATCAGCGAAGTTCTCCATGATTTACTGTACAAGGGAGTAGTTGTATACTTAGATGGCGTTTTGGTACTGCATAAAACTATAGAAAGGCATGAAATATTGGTTGGGAAGTGGTAAAGCGCTTGTGACAACTCTCTCTTTGCCAAACTCTCCAAATGCTGTTTTCATCAGACCTCCATTGACTATTTAGAGTTACGGATCACTGCGCCGAGGGGCTTAACAATGAATCCTGCTAAAATTGAAACCAGTCCTCAATGGCCTGCCCACCATACCGCAAAGAACTCCAGTCGTTTCTTGGTTTTGCTAAATTTCTATCGTGATTTTTTATGCCCCAATTTGCTGAACTGGCTCTCCCTCTCCACAGACCTCATGCATACTAGGGTAAAGATCCACTGTCCGCCAAGCCGGGGCCCCTTTTTTCTGGTCACAGAAATGTCAAACAGCCTTTCAACTATTAAAGATCTGCGTTTACCACCGGAGACCTATCCTAAAGGCACCCTGACCCGGATCTCCACGTTTGTGGATTCCACGTGGGCCTTCGGACAAAAGCACTTAGGGCAGCCTGTTGCAGAAAAAATAAAGATGGTAGACTGGTTCCGTGTGCTTATTTGTCTAAGAAATTCTCTGAATTGCCCGAACTCAACTGGACTGTAGGAACAAAGGAGACTCGCGGCCATCAAAGCAGCACTCTCACTTAGAAGCCACTGGCTGGAAGGGAGCTCAGCACCTTTCAAGTTTAATTAGGATCATAAAAACCTGGCAGCTCTTTTCCACCCCCCCTCAAGATGTCCATAAAACAACCCGTTGCAGGCGATTTCTTTTTTCTCGTTTCTCTTTTTTACAGTCCATTTTCCCTGGGAGAAACCAACCAAACTGGCTGGCCAGCGGCTCTACGGCTTCTGCCGAGGGAGAAGTGGAACTGCTTCACCGGGTATTGCCTTGCTGTTCTTACCACCTCCCGAAGTTGGGGTTGGCTGTCACCGATCCTCAAGCGTCCACTTCTCCCTCCACCCCGTTCCAGTCGTAAATCTCTCCTTTCCTCTGCGGGGAATTGGAGGGCGGGGCTATGAGCCTCCAGCGGCCGAAGGGAGACTCAATTCGCGTTTGGAGAATGGATTTTGGCGGAGGGGGGGGGAATGTTAATGCGTGCCTCCCCTCCGCCCACTTAAGCAGAGTTCTTGCAACTTGCACCCACGATGCCGGATTCAATGGCTGGACATTTTGGCTTTTTTGAAAACTCTGCACTTAGCCAGCCCGGCGAGTTCTGAGTGGCGTGGCGCAATGCGCAAAGACATTGAAGGCATACATTAAAAGGCTGCTCGGTTTGTGCAGAAGCCAAAAACCATCCGGAAAGCCCATGGACCTGTAGGAAGCCTCGATCGCGTAGCTTCCATACATGAAGTCATCTCCATGGATTTCATTACAGATTTGCCGAAGATCAGCTGCGCAATACGGTTTTATGGGTGAGTGGTAGACTTATTCCTCTAAAGCAAGCCCATTTTATTCCGTAATGTCTTCCATCCCCTCCGCTCCCTAAGTTAGCGCGGCTGTTTATTCCAACATGTTTACCGTCTCCGAACCGCCCCCCCCGTTAAGGTGGTCTCCGACCCTTTGACCCCAATTCATCTCAAGTTCTGGAAGCGTTTTGGGGTTGTTGGGGGGGCCGCCCGGCATCATACGCCCTACGTTCAAAGTGGCCGGCGGAGAGAGCGAACAGAACCCTAGAGCAGTATTTGCGTTGTTACCAACTACCACCAAGATAATTAGTGCGAGCTTATTCGTTTCGCGAATGCGCCTACAACAATGCGGTTCATAGTAGCTTCGAAAACCCCTTTGAAATTGTGTCTGGTATCCCTTTACGCCCGTTGCCACAACTACCATGGCTGCTTTGGACCCCAGAGTTTCAACAATGGATTTCATCCTAGCGAGGGATGGAAGTCGATCGAACCGCCCACAATAAACAAAGGACTCCCAAAACTGCAAAGCGGATAAACACGCTCAGTTCCCTCTCGTGTGGGCTCTTGGGTGTATTTATCTACAAAAAATCTCAGAGGCGATATAAATATTCCAAACTTGGCAAAGGGTTGTAGGACCTTTTCAGATTACTAAAGTGATTAATGATGTCACTGCCCGCTTAACAGATTTGCCCTAACTCTCTTAAGTAACATGCATCCTGTCTTCCATTCCAGCTTGCTCAAGGAGGCTCCAGCTTCCGATGCCGCAAGCGCGACCAGCGGAGGCCCCACCGACTATTATTGATGGCCTTACAAGCACTCACGAAATTGACGCTATCCTGGACTCTGCAGCTTTAATACATGGCAGCATGTTGGTTTCTTGGGTGGGATATTCCTCTGGGTATAATCAATGGGTTTTATTCGAAAACATTGAAGCCCCCCACCCTTATTTCATAGCTTTCCACAGCCTTTCCGCTGAAACCTGGGGGGAAGGGGTCTTCTAACTAGGAGGCAGAGTGTAAGGATTCAATGGTGTTGATGGGTAGAAGTAACCTTGAGTGCATTCCACTAGCCGGGCGATGGGGTAGATGCATCGGCCCGGAGAACTTTATCTTTGCGCGGGAGATGAAGCCTCTGTTCCCATGGGAAGCAGGAAGGGGGGATGGGGTGACTGGTATTATAACCTGTGCTTCTGGCGGGAAGTGTCATTCCTGCCACTGCGTGTACTTGAGCTTTCTAAGATGTCTTAATAAATGGACTTTTACTCCCAAAGCCTTTTATTTCTGCGTCTATGGAATTCCTTACACTCAGGCTAGTAATGAGGCTTGAGCTGTAAGTATTTAAGGGGGTATGGTTTCTTAAAAAAATAAGTTGAAATAAGCTGTCCTGACCTACAATGGAAATCCAAGGAATAATTACACTGTTTTTTAAAAGGGTGAGTAAAGCAGAGAGGCTGAGATTTCTTTCAGTGATGATTTCCTTTTATTCATTTTGTTAAGCAGAGATATTATATTGAGATGAATTGATATGCTTTTTGGAGATTCATGACTCTGATCAGTTTATAAATTCAAGTTTCATATTTCCCCCCCTCCCATTTTTTTAAAAGAAGGAAAAGAAACCTGTCTGATCAGTCATTCAAAGTCAAAGCAAGAAGGGCATGTGACAAAAAACTGATCCTAACAGAATGTAGCCATAGTATCAATATGTAAGAGAGAGAGAGGTTGCCAGGAAAACCCAGAAGCGATGTGGGATAGCTCTAGCAATGGAAACTATGGTAAATAACTATCTCAGTCACTTCCAGGTTTTCCCTGGAAGTGATGTAGCGGGATGAAGGATACCAGTTTTTATGTTTCTAATCTACTGTTTCTTGAAGCAGCTTCAGACAAGGACAGCTGCCAGCAACTTCCCACCACAGACAGACACCTGGCAACCCTAAAGGTGGCTTGGCCTGACTTTCCACTTCTATTAAAAAAAATACAAAAGAAGCTTGATCTGTAGCCTTTTTTCTTACAGAGACCAGCCATCATAGAATACAGATCTGTGATTGCATCTTCCAGTGCTTTTATGCTATTTTGAATCAGACACAGAACTCAGATTTTGAATGAAGCAGCTAGATGGAAAAGGAGGAGATATATGCCATTTTCCTAGTCTTACTCCCTCCCCTAGCTCTGTGCTAATTTGCTGTTGCGCAAACAGTAGTTTGGGGAAATTTTATATTGAAAACTGGCATGGGAAGAGGTTAAGCTCCCTCTACCACTGCTATTGTTTCAATCAAATGAGAGATTCCCCCCACTGCTGTTTTAAAATAAACATTAAATACCAAAAAATACACTTCATCTCCTGTGCCATTAGTAAATGCCATGAAATGTACTAGAACAGTGGTGGCGAACCTTTGGCCATGCTGGCAGGGGCTGATGGGAATTGTAGTCCATAACATCTGGAGTGATGAACATGCACAATTATTTCAATTTTTGGCTATATTGTTTTGTGTGACTTACAGTAGCTTTCTTGACATGCAATCTCTGGTTAACATCTGAGCCTTTGGAACATCTAGATTAGGGCTGCTTCATCTCTGTGAGGAAATTAATTGTCAAATTTGTCACACTCTTGACTTCTGCTTTATGTAGAACTGATGTTAGATTTGCATGAATATTTTTAGCGGCAGAAATGCGAAGTCATCAATTCACAGTTATACGGCTTGACGGGTCCTAAAGTGTTTATTTCATATCTTTGTTTGTTGCTTGCCTGTAAGAGTGGATGAAGAATCTAGATAGGTAAGTTTTACTGCTTTGTCTTCTTTTCCCACTTCCAAGGGGCTAGCAGCTGTATTAGTCTGCAGGAGCCCATGAAACCTTATGGAACAATCAAATTGATGGTTTTTAAGGTATCATGAAACAGTATATTGTTTGTGCTTGTTACATTTTTTAAACAAATGTTTTACTGAGATTTGACAATGTACCTCAATAGATCTCTACTATAATAAAGTTCATTATATATTAGATAGATGTATTTATTCACATAGCTCATAGTCTCCATACAATTTAAATAAACGGATAGCAGAAAGCAAGTAATATTATAATTGCGTAGAATTTAAAACAAAAGATCATTATATATTGTTACCTGAAACTAGGTGCCACTTTACCACCCATCCACATTTCTGAATAGCATTGGTTCCTGGAAAAGAATTATATTTCTAGGATATAATTTTATTTTTAATTTATTTAACAGTAAATGTAATTGTTACTAATTCATCAAACGGTATCATAGCTCAGCAGCAGAATGACTTTTAGTGGGTGACTCAATTCCCCACTCTTCCACATGAAGCCTGCTGGGTGACCTTGGGCCGATCATGGTTCTCTCAGAACTCTCTTAGCCGACGTGGAGGCAGGCAGTGGCAAATCAGCTTTAAACATCTCTTGCCATGAAAACACTACAGGGTCACCGTAAGTCAGCTGTGACTTGAGGGCACTTTCTACTACCACACAAATGCTGTCTTTCCTTATGAGCAAAAAGTTTTGAGGCATTTTAAAATCTAGCAGATTTATATTTGGGTGCTGTGTGGTTTCCGGGCCGTATGGCCATGTTCTAGCAGCATTCTCTCCTGACGTTTCGCCTGCATCTGTGGCTGACATCTTCAGAGGATCATGATCCTCTGAATACGCCAGCCACAGATGCAGGCGAAACGTCAGGAGAGAATGCTGCTAGAACACAATCATACGGCCCGGAAACCACACATCACCCAAGTGATTCCGGCCGTGAAAGCCTTCGACAATACATAGCAGATTTATAGTAACACAAATGTCTAAATTAGTGTTTATCAATAAATGTATTTGTATTGAACAGGGTTTAGACAGCCAAAGGACATTTCTCATCCATTACTGATGCTAATATAACTTAATATGCAATAACTAGGGAGACATTGCTATCTTCCATTACAACTGTTGCAAATGGTCATTGTACTTGGGAGTGTTACATCGACATGTCACAGTCTGTACCTCTTGCATTCCATGGGCTAACAGCTTTGCTCACAGTCCCCTCACTCTTCCTTGTAAGTTGATAAGTCATTCATCTGATGGAATAGGCTCTAGCTATGAAAGCTTATGCTACAACAGATCTATTCATCCTTAAGTTAACACAAGACTTTTTTGGGTGGGACCACCCTTCTGAAATTGGTCTTTGGACTGTTTCATGTGCTGAAACCTCATCAAAGCTTAGGCTGCTATGAGTTTGTTCTCAATGCTAGATCTGAATTTTGGAAGAAAAATGTCTTTGAACTTGAACAGAGTGGCTTTGACCTGCCACTGAATATCTGTGGTCTCCTACTTCTACGCATCCATGTTCTCCCTGAGCTCACTCTTGCGCAGGAAGTTCTGAACCTGCAATACCCTTCTCCCAGGTGGAGGGTGGGAAAGGGAGATTACTGTGATTTTCTCTCTGCCCCTTTTTCTAACTTCCAGCCTGGATTGGACTGTTAGTAACTTACATAAATATGTAACCAACAGTTGTCAAGGGAAAGATGTTATGTCATCCAAGAGAGAGAGGCAGACTGTAAATAATGTAAAAATAAATAAAATTCTTCATGCCAGGGCTTCAAATTGGAGGGGATTTATGCCGTAGAGCAAGGAAACATTTTGTGGAGGCTTGCTCTGGATTTCAGCTTTAGTTTTCCCACCTGCATAGAGACAGAGGGGTTATTGATTTCAAATCCGGGCGAGTGAAGTTTGAGGTTTCCCTGGTACAGTTCGATGATAACCTCAGAAGAGTCCTCAGAGCTTGCCAGAAGGGCACTTCCCAATTATGAGGGAAAGTTGATAAAAGTGATGATAGAAAGAACTGCACAACCAACAATACTTTCTCATTACGCTGCCCCAAACAACTTCTTGGGTGGCTGTTAAAGAATGTTGTTCCTACCAAAGAAGATAAATAAAAATGTTGTAAAACCAGTAGCAGCTCCTTTCCACTGTTGTATGAAGCCAAGCTTCATATAGTTAAGAATTATCATAAACTTACATGGAAAAAAATGCCACAAACAATACCCAAATCTGTTATTACATTTAACGGGTCGATCTTTTATTAAGAGTAGAGCTAGGCCAAATTTTTGTGGACTTAAATTTTCCCATTGAAATTGGTGTATTTTGTGAGGGAGTACAACAGCCAGGGAGTAATTTCATTAACCAGCTAAAGCGATTAAAAAGTGTTTCTCAAGCCCTAGATCCTTATGCCATTTCACACTAGGTTCTCCAACTCTTAGTAGGGAAATAGCTGCTGATTTTGGGGGTGAAACCTGAGGGCAGGGTTAAACTTTAGCAATTCAAGTAACTTTCTTGTACTTGTTCAGGCAAGCTTGCAGGTTGCACAGTTCCCTTCGTCCTAAGATTTGGAAGCTTCCTTCAGCTTTGCTGGCTGCTCAACTCAGGGACTGACTCCCTAAGTTTTAAAAGTCAGCAACTGTCTAGGATTTCAGCAAAAATGGGTGAAAATTTGGGAGGTAGTTGAAAAATGGGAGGTTGTATTGCAGATCAAGTGAAAATTAAACTTTAAATATAGTTTCAACTGGGTTCTATTTGTATAAGGCTGATTGAATACATTGTCTCATCTGATTGCACTTATGCAGATCATCCTCAGTTGTTACCTGAGAACACAGGCAAGGCACTTGAAAATACATAGGCCATATCTGTTTGCTTACCCATGTCTTGACTGGTAACATTTTAAGGTGTAAAACATGTCCCTACAGTTAGGGAAGATTCCTGTATCTAATTAATGAAAAAGATAATTAGCTTCTCTTCAAAAACATAAAAGCCATTGCAATCAAAAGGCCACAATTACCTTGATTAATATGACTAATAGAGCTATAAATAGCATATCTATGGGCATTTTTCACCCTTATTAACTCTGCTTTGAAGTTGTTGGGAGAGCCTCAGCTTTCAAGTAGGTTGGCTCTGTAACAGAGGTTGGCTCTATAACTTCAAAATGTATTTATTCTTGGCAAATTCTTTAACTTCCTCACTTTATACTATTGGTTAGCAGGTCAAAAACTTAGATTTTATTCATTTGGCATTCAGGGTGTAATGCTTTAGGAGTACCCTACGGTCATTTTTTAATTGTATGGATTTGATATATTACTTTGAAATTGCTTTTCCTTGACAGAACTTTTATTAGTGGGGTGAATTTTAAAAAAAATTAGTGAATAGTGTTAGTCATATTGTGATTGACTGCTACTTGCAAGGTATCTGAGGTACATAATAGAAGTTACTTGTGTTTGTCTATTAAAATATTTACCCCATGCCTTTTATTGTGGCTTAAAATGACTTACACATCATAGTTCAAAACATTACATTTTAAAAGCAATTTTAATCCCAAAATAATCCCCTTTCCCCAGAGATGCATAAAACTATATTCTGTCAAAAGCTGTGGAAATAAAATGGTCTTGCAGTGTCTTCTAAAAATCTATAAATATGGCACCCCCTTCACCTGCTTGGGGAACCCATTCCACAAAAAGGAAATAACAGTGGAAAAGGCATGGATATTGTTTAATGCCAAGCAGGCTATTTTAAGTAAGTCAACTGCCATTAGATGGCAGCCTGAGAACTATAGTTTGCACATAGGGATATATGACAGGGGACAGTTCTTTAGATATGTGGATCTTCCAGCAAGGGGAGCTTTAAAGATCGTAACCGGTACCTTGGACTCTGAAACAAACTGACGGCCAGTGTAGCTGTAATCATTGTAGTCCCTAAGAAAATGAACAAACTCTTGGTTGGCCTTCCAGCCGACAGTGTTCCAGGAAACCATTTTTATGGGATGTAAAACATTTTTTTGTAAAGCCTGGCATCATTCGAGTTCAAGAAGATGATCCAGTGAGTTGTTCGTGTCATGAAAAACACAACAATTTTCCATGATTGACGTTTTCTTGTTTGCCAGGTGCTCCTCCCTTGAGTAGATTTCTCCAGCAGGTACTGGTAAAGATGGGATATCTTTCATTGCTTTTGCCACGCCTAACTCTGAGCCTCTAAGGTCCTCCAATTCTTGAGCCCATGACTTTCCAACTGAGGTACTAACAGTGTTTGAACTAAGAACTTTCTCAGAACGTAAGTCTAATTCACAGTCATTCAGTGTGTCAGAGCAGTGTGCATGGATGGATAGTGTGTGGTAGTTAGGTTTGGAGGGGCTAGATGGGAAAAGAATTAGGTCTTAGTTCTGGTGAACACCTTCAGAATCAGCCTGGGTTCCTTTTGGAGATGCAATGGAAAACTGACAGCCTTTTGGTATGGGGTTTTGTGCTGGCAGATAGTCTGTAGAACCTTTGGCACATAGTGGGGCTGTGGATTTGGAATTTGTGTCACCTCCCGGAGAGTCTTCCTGGAGTGAGGAATTCAAATCCATGCTAGCTGATAAAGTGTCCTTGAGTAAATGTAATCTTCCAATGATCTCCTTTGTTCAAGTCTTGCAAGCTGGGAAAAAGATGCTTTCAGGGTATCTTCAAGAATTTCATCTCCATACCAAACGTCAGAACAGCCATATGTACCCAAGCTTCAACATTCAGTACTTCCCAAGGGGACCTTTCTTCTACCGTCTTTGTCCTTTTAACAATAGGCACCTCAGATGGGTGGACAAACAAAGGTGATATTGACAGGTTTTTAAAGAAACGGGTAAGGTAAACACCCTTCTGGATGCATCTTTCAGCTCTACTCAAAAGGCACTTTGGGATAGCTGGGGAGTCAAAGGAAAGTGTTAGCCTCTGAGGATTGCATGCCAGATTTGTGCTGGGCAAATATTCTGTAGAGATAAAATCAGTCTGGTTTGCCCGTTTCTTCAGCAATACACTCAAATGGTGTTTGACCAAGCTCATAGTATTCCATGTAGGCAGCTTTTGAAAGCACAGAGGTCAGAGGTGGGGCCCTGCCCCCTCCCAGCCTCCCTGCAGGCCCTGGGGAGAGCAAGAGCCTCAGCTCAGACTAATGCGATCTGACTCGTCCCTCAACAAGAGTAAGCTTTTATATCAAGAGAACAGAGCAATTTCCATATATCTGTTCACTAGCTCACTCTGGGATCGAACTTCTCTCAGTTGTCTCAACCCTGACTAAAGAACTGCTCTTTAGCCACCAGTCAGTCACAAGCAGCTAAAGGTTAACTCCTTGTGTGCTGGATTCTTTCTGGATTCACAGCAGCAAAGACTTAGAATCCATTACAGTAGTATTTAATGTATTTTATGTATTTGCTTCAATGTTTTGTTAGTCAGAAGAAAAGTATACATATACTGTTAATAATTAAATGAATGGAACACATGGTGTACAACAACACATCTATGCACTCGAGAACCACTGCATACTAACAAGAGGGAGAGAATTTTTCCCTTATTTGCAGTTGTTTGGTGCAGATTATTTACCCTCCAACAGCTGAGCACTCAATAACACCATTATTCTTGGTTGGATGTGAAAGATGAATAGGGTGAGTTTGAGATGATGCCAGCTAATTACAGTGTGACTTCTGTTTTTTTTTTTCCCTTGTTTTTGTGCCTTGTACTTTTGGTTATGGGGATAGAAAACCAGGGCTGACATGTTTAATATGCAGCAAGGGCTCCTATACCTTTAATATTTACACTGAAAGTGCAGCTGCAAAGTTGCCAGGTCTCTCCCTCCCCCCACACCTTGTAGTGCTCCTGTGACTGAAACAGCTGCGAGCAAAAATTCATTGTGGAAATAGTGATGGCAAAAGCCTCAGTTTCTGCTGTCACAAGGTTGATAAAAGCACAGGACCTTTTCAGGGAAAAAACGCTAGCAATGATGTACTGCAGCAGTAGAGGTTGCTGCACCTGCCAGAAATCTTACTAGGTGGTTGTTGTGAGGGTAAATTTGAGGAAGAGAAAACGATGTTGTAACTGCTCTGAGTTCTCACTGGGGAAAGGCACAAGACAATCTCTTTTGTCGTGGTTGAAAAGAAATCTACTTGATAGCAGTGAGACTTAACTTTTAATTAAATGTGCCTGGGATTATGCTTTACATCTAAACAACATATCTAGATCCTCCCATGTTTTCTTTCCTGCATTTTGTTGAAATTCTTGAGGATAATTACAGGGTTTGTAAGCAGAGGGCTTGCTGAGATGTCTTTGAAGTACTCAAAAACCCCTTGCTTGTATCCTGCTAAAAGTATTGAAGTCATATATTCAGCTCAAAGATACTGCAAGGTTTGTTTGCTTGCCATAATGCTTCTCTTTGACATATTGGAAGTTGTTTTTTTGGGTGACCATATAATCCTGAATGCCTTTCCTCCCTCTCTTTCCTAGGTGCTCTCGCATAACCTGTATACTGTGCTATGTATTCCCCATGATCCAGTGGCCCTGGAAGAACATTTCAGGGATGATGATGATGGTCCAGTATCAAGCCAAGGATATATGCCATATCTCAACAAATACATTTTGGACAAGGTAAGCTTACTTCTTCAGTGTCTGGAGCTACATCCTCTTAGATGCTTCAGATATCCTGAGGGCCAAAATACATAGTTGGTCTCTGGTTACATGAAGCTCAATTTGCAACAGAATCACAGCTTGCAGAGAGAGAAAGCTTAAACATTTCCCCTCCCTAGCCATGTTCCCAACAACAGCCCTAGGGAATCATGTGTACAGATGGGCTACATGTATACTGCACAACGGGGCAAATAGAAATTCCCTGGGATCCTTTCAGGTTAAGAAAATGGCATGGGAAAAGCTTAAGGCTTCCCCCTCACCCCCATACCATGGTTCTGCTGGATTACAAATATAAACCTGGCCACTTTATACTACAGCATCCATGGCCAAATTAGATGTACCATTGGGAGATCCATGAACAGATCTCTCATTTTTTAAAGAGTGGAAATATCCGTTGTAAGAGGAAGGAAGAATGTAAATTGGCACTGTAGAATTGCAGAGTTAGAGAATGGGGGGTATAACATTTTCTTTCTGCACCATTTTTCTATTCTAATTCAATCCCCTAAAGTAGCTCTTTCTGTTTTGTTCAGAGCTGTAGAAAAGAAGAATAAGAGTTTGGATTTATATCCCCCTTTTCTCTCCTGTATGGAGACTCAAAGGGGCTTACGATCTCCTTTCCCTCCCGCCCTCCTACAACAAACACCCTGTGAGGTGGGTGGGGCTGAGAGAGCTCAGAAGAAGTGTGTCTAGCCCAGGGGTAGGGAACCTGCGGCTCTCCAGATGTTCAGGAACTACAATTCCCATCAGCCTCTGTCAGCATGGCCAATTGGCCATGCTGACAGAGGCTGATGGGAATTGTAGTTCCTGAACATCTGGAGAGCCGCAGGTTCCCTACCCCTGCCATAGGGTATTCAAAACAAGCAACATTGGAGGTGGTTTGCCATTGCCTGTCTCTACATGGGCTGAGAGACTTCTGAGAGAACTGTGACTGGCCCTAGCCCAACTGTTTTTATCTGCTCTGAATATATTTAAAGAAATTGTTTGTTTTAGTGCTTTTAATAATCTGCTCCTCAAATTCTCTTTTTGCATGCCTAATTATTGTCTTAAATTCTTCTGCTGGAAACTGAGGTGCCTTCTGTTCAATTCATTGGGACCACCCTTCCATATTTTAAAAGATGCCTTTTTAGTTTTTATTGCTTCCTGGACTTCCATTTTTAAACATGCAGGCATTCTTTCAGAATTGGTAGTTTCTTTCTTAACTATGTGAAATGTATTCTATCTGATTTTAAATAGCTTCCAATAATCCTTTAAGGATTTGACTTTCTTTTGTTTCTCTTTTAGCTTCCCTATAACTATTCCCCTCATTTATGTGAAATTCTTTTTTGAAATTAAATGTTACATAGGGGTAATTTTCCATCAACAGTCAATTGGCAGAGGAGAGTATTCTTTTAAACTGTATTTCATTGTGTGATAATTTAGCTGTTACCCAGATACTTCTAGCTACTGACCTCTGACACAAAAACTTGCCTGTGCTATATTCTGACAGATACTCCTTACATTTCTGCGAAAGAATCTATATATTTGTTGAGTTGCTACAAAGGTTTTCATGGTCCTCCTGTGCCAAATGCAGGAAGCAGTCAATACCAAAATATCTTATTGTTTAGACTTCCTTTTTCCTCAACAAAACTGCCACAGCTTGCTTTCTGCTTGGTATTCCATAGGGAAATTTGGCTTTCTAAAAGTGTGTTTGTGTTTTCAGTTAAACTGATGTGAAGCTACGTGCTGTTGCTCTTTGTTGCTGGTTCTGCTAAACAGAGAAACGGTTTTGCCTGCAGCCCTGGCCCCAGCTTTTTGCTCAGTTCTTCCTCTATGGAAATTCTACACACCTGCTTGTTACTTAACTGTTTATCCAGATGATCAGTCAAAACAGGCTCCAGCCACATCTAGCTCTCGCACAACAGCAATGATGTCTATTTCACAGATAGTACGATGGAGCGGGCTGGGGGCCTTTTTATATGAAAACTGAATGGGCGTGTGATTCAGCACTGGAGGAGTGCAGCCTTCAAGCTAAATGCGGTGAATTTTTAAAGGAGATGAAGGGATCACAGAGCAATATGTTGGGGGATTCAAATAGTACATCCTGCAGTAGTACAAGGATATGACGTATAACACAATTCGGCTGAAGTGCTAATGTGGGAGACACCTGGAACCGTTCCAGAGCTTGTATTTTTTTATGACATGTGGTTTTTAAGGCAATATTATCTTGCATGAAGTGATCTGAGGTAGGTCTTACTCATGCTGCAGTGTGGTTCAGCACAATTCAGAGTTTGTAGCAGTATGCAAGATTTCAAACACTCTTTTCTGTCAAAAACTACTTTGTTTCCTTCCATGTTTTATTAATCTTGCTTGTTTTTGTTACTTTTTTCCATTGAAAAGAGAGGTGAAACACACTTTTCTATTGAAGCTGTAACCTTTATTATATGGACTGTTGGAATGAAATGTTCAGGGATTGCCTTACTTGTCTATGGGACTCTGCTGCCAAATTTCAGACAAAAAAAATAAAGGGCCCCTGTTTTATTGGCAACAGCAGGCAGAGGAAGGCATTTGGCAAGGCAATCCAAGAAAACAGGTAATGTGGCATAGTCAGCACAAATAACACATTAAATATCAGGGATATGGTAGTCGCTATACTGGGCATGCAGCCATAAGAACAAAACATGGCTGACACCACCCAACCTCTGTCTGCTCTCCTGCCACTGGCATATGAGTTTTTCTTCCTTTCTCTCAAATCTCAAATAGAAGAGACACCAGAAATGCATGGCCAAAATCTTCAGTTGTCTTTAAAAGCTGCCATGGGTGTGGGGGAAGGGAATTCTAATAATGCCATTTCTTGGCTAGAAGCTGTACATATGCATACGTCTTGATGAACCCTTTAAAGCCTGACAAACAAGTGGGTGGGTGTAAGTATCTGCCCAAGAATTTGCATGCAGGAGAGAAGTGTTACCCTCTGTGCTACAACCCCAGTCCAGATTGCTTCTTACCCCTTGTAACAATATTTTTTTAAATGAAAGGCAGACTGGCAGTCTGATTATAGACACCCAGCAAAGTGCCAAGTTGAGGCACATTAGTTAATTTAAGGGGGAAACTATACATGTAGTTTTATTTTTAAAACAATTTTAAGGGGGGAGGTACCTGACATTTCAAGGGGACCAGCATGGAGAATGAGCAAGGGGATTTTTAACTCTTTCGTCTATCTCAAGTTGTTTTAACTTTAGTAGGAAAAGTATTTTTTACATTAGGCATATACCCTATTAGACACGCGTGTACATGCGTTACTCATTGCAGGATGCACACATTACAGAGGAGCTGCTGCTGTCTTCAGAGGAATGCACTCCCCAGTCTGCATTATTGCCCATAGTGCTCTAGAGCATTTGCATTTATTTAAAATCTCAATTTCTCACCATTGAGGGATCCAAAGTCTTTGGGGCTTTCCCCACTGACAGAGTTGAACTGGTTTCTACCTAGGTTCGCCTCAGTGAATCCCCACTGCCACCGAGCTCAACATTGTTTTGTCTCAGTTCCCCCCCTCTCAGAACTGCAACATCCTTGTTGCAGTTATGAACTACACTTTTCTGCCGGAACAAGGTTGATACTGCTTCGAAGCTTCGAAGTGGGGAAGCATCGAAACGACAGCTCATCCGTTCAACCAATCATGAGTCGCTTTTGTGGCATGCACAGAATGGGAGAGTCGTGGCGGGCAGAAAGCTCATGTAACTGTAAACTGTAAAAACTTTTTAAAAGAACGCTCCCGTTTCCCACCGTAACACAAGCTCCAATCACGATCAAGGAGCGAAACAGATGATCGAGGAGCTAAACAGATGATCCCGCCCACTTAGCTCGGTTCCAGGGGGCCAACTCAGTTGCTGTGGGGACAGCCTGGAATCGCCTTCCACTGAAGGGAACCGAGTCAACCTTAGCTCCCTTCTGTAGTGGGGAAAGCACCCTTGAGAATATTGTTCTCCTCTCCCCTATTCCTTCACAGCAACTGCCTTTGCGGTAGGTTAGGCTTAGAGAATGTAACTGTTCTAAAATCACTCAGTGAGCTTCAATGGTATGGTGGGGGATTCAAATCTGGCTCTTCCAGGATCCTAGCCCATAGTAGGATGCCCCAGTGGCTCTCAAGGCATGTATGCAAAACCTTTAGCCCTACTTTCTCCTCAGCCTTCAGAGTTTGGGGAGGAGCAAGTATAGCATTTGTCTCCATTCTGCACCTTCATCTGCCTGTGGTCTAGGGAGATACAAGCAAAACAGTTGGCTTTAGTCTATACCTTGCAAGCACCATCAAAGAAAAGAGTATCTGAACCCAAGAGAAACTACTGCATACATAGAACTGAATCTCTCTGCAAGCAGTGACCTTCCCCCACCCCAGCAATGTTTATGAACATTAATGAAAGTGAATTTTTCATCTGATTTGATTTGCTAATGTTCAAATGCATATCCCTAAATATGTGGCCTTTCCTAGTTGACATGCATACTAAAAAGGTAGCTGAAAATGATGGGACTGTGAGTTAAAAAGGGAAAGAAGCCTGATCTTTATTGGCTGTTAGCCATGCTGGCCACATGTGACCTCCATGCTTAAAGGAAGTATATCTTTTAATGCATTAATGCATGATTTTGGCCTCTTGTGCCCTAGTTGCTTGTGTGAATCATGCGGCCTGAGGACTGGATTTGGCCCCTTGAGAGGGCTTATCAAACCTGCAATCCAGCTGAGGCAGGCACCCCTTGCTCCTGATCTGGTCTGGGGACCCCGTTGTGGGTTTGCCAGTCTAGGCACTTACGCCTTTTTCCGATCTGGTCTGGTGAACCCACTGCAGCTTTGCCAGCTGCAGCAGCCACCTCCGCCCCCAGTGCCATTCTGGGTTGGCAGGCTTATTAATGCAGTCAGCTGCTCCCCCTCACACACACTGCCAATGTGAGCTACTGATCCACCCTCCCCCAGTGCCATTCTGGGCTGGTGAGCCCCCAGCAGGCTTGCCCGCCCAGGCAGCCACCTTCCCCACCTCCCAGCTTGGCTCAAGTCACACTTATGTCATATCTGATATCTGGAGCACGTAATAAATGAATTTGACATTCCTGAACGTAGGGCATCTAGTTAACTACTCCTGCAAACATAATACCAGACTAGGGACACCATTGGCCTTATCTGATAGAGTTATTTTTACATATTCTCATGCAAAATCCTTCCTACTGTGTACAGATGGTTTCCCCCGCAGAAATCCTCGCACATGGTCTCCCTGAAGCTCCTATGCTTTATATTATCCAAACATTCTGTATTGGAAACATAAGATAATTTGGACGGAAATTGCTGGGCTGCTGTACTCCCTTGCCGGCAGCTTGCTCGCTCATTCCAGCATAGGCTCAACATCTGTCCCTGTTTCAATCTTTCAGAGAAGCCCTGATTGGGTCTCCCGTCTCTTTCACCCCAGCTGGAACATCCACACCAGCCCCGCTTTCTGCAAAACAAACTGCATTCGCCAAACGGCCACCAGGGGGCGATGTCGCGGGCCAGAGAAACCGCCTCGCGCAAGGGACAGGGAAGGAGGCGGGCTTGGCCCGTCGTCGGGTCGATATGCGAAAACCTCAATCACGCCAAGTGCCGGCCAATGGCGCTGAAGTGCGTAGTGACGTTGGAGTGAGCAGGCGTTACGTCGCGGGGAGGGAGCTGTGGCTGCTGCTGTCGGGGCCGGGTGGGGTTCTTTTCCCCCGATGTTAAAAGTTGTGTGCCGAGTGTGGCGGCGGGGGGTTGTTGCGCGCTCCGTCGGCAGCAGGTGAGGTGTGGGGCGCGCGCTTCGGGCATTGCCAGGGGTGACCCCACTTGCGGGGAGGTTGAGGCGGGGATTCACCGTTCCTCTTCCCGGAGGAGGGGAGGGGAGGGGAGGGGAGGGGAGGGGAGGTCCTGACGCGGAGATCTGTCCGGTGTCAGGGAGAGGCCGTGCGGAGGCGAAAAGTCCGCCGTATCAGAAGACCCAGACGCAGCTGCTGTCAACGAAGTGTTATGGGAGAAGAGCGCTGTGGGTCAAAAAGAAGGGTGTTCTTTCCATCTTTTAGTCCGATGTGATGTTTAAACTTCTTAACAGAGATGCTTCATTTGTTCCCGCAGAAAGTTTATTCCCCATTTTTCTTATAAAGACTCAAAAAGACTTTCAATAATGGGAAGAGGAAAATTCCCATTGTAAACTAATAAGTTGTGAAGCCCTTCTTCTCTTGCTGTTGGGGACTCTGGTAGTAGGTTCATTTCCCTGTGGTCCGAGTGTTTCCAGATGTCAGTCTGATTTCAGCCTTGCCAGTCTCATTCATTGTACTCTCTGAATTTTGATTGCTTTTATTGTTACCATGAAGATGGAGTGTAGTACAAAGTCAAATAAATAAACATATTTCCCTGAGTATAGGAGCATGATAGGTTTTAAAGTGTGAAACAGTTAGTGCTTGCAAATTGTGGAACATGTAAGATTTTTTTAAAAAATATTCAGACTATGTCAGGATTTGAAATATTTTTTTCACATCCAAGTATGCCTTTTTTGTAAAAGTTTTTAACAATAGCTGGTTTCTGGAGTTTAGATTGGTCAGGGTGTGGGTGGCTTGACAACTTTCAAGTGACTTTCTGTGATGGAGGGCGTTGTCCTAGTGTTGGATTAAGGATTATGTGGGAATTGCTGGCGTTGTTCTAGTGGTGGGTGTTGGAGTGACATCCGTGACTCTGAAATGCTTCCTTTTGTCCCCCCACAGTCACTGGAACATTTTGAATGGGACATACATATCCTCTCTCATTAATGTTCCGGGAAAGTATAGCAATCCTGTTTGCAGTACAAAGGTGCCTGTTTACAACACCTGCGTAAAGCTACTTATTCCTTACTTCCATGTTTGCAGTGTAATGGATTTTTGTGTATCTGAAAAATTGCTCTACTTTTTGAAAAATTAAAGCTGATTCACATTGTATTGGGTCCATGCCTGCTTCTTTTTGACTATTTGTCCTCTACTAGCATCTGATTTACTATTATTTATTTTACCAGATTCATGTCTGGTTGTAATTTTTATGTTCTGAGTACATCACAGTAGTTCGCAAGGCCCTTCAGTCCTTGAAGAACACTTTTCGGAAAGTACGTAAGCCTCATTAAGTAGACTTCAAGTAAGATACTGAGTAGACTTCCTTAGAATTGCAGTGTAATTAATTTTACTGAACAATGAAATCAAAGTAGTTAAAACTACACAGAGGGGAAAATAAATTAATATGTAGTTTAACAGGATCCAGCTGAATTGTATTTGTCCTAATAGTTCCCAGTTCTTCCACCGCATAGTTTTTGTATAGTTCCTGGGGATCTGACCTAGTGGAAAGGCAGTATAAAATGTTTTAAAGAAATAGTTGCTCCAATCAGTTTTGCCCAGGTTTCAGAAATCTTCAGAAACAGTATTTGCAGTCAGATGTTGTGCTTTAGTGTGACTATAAGTTTGAAAATGATCATTGATCCAAATTGAGATTCTCCATTGGAAGAATTAACCTGGACAACTTTATTTGCTCATTTTGATCATTTACAGAATCAGATCCCTTGTGATGAGAGAAAACTGAAGACTCAGTGTTTTAGTTATAAGGCCGGGCCTGGAAGGCCTAGGCTAGCCCCATCTCGTCAGATCTTACAAGCTAATTGGGGTCAGCCCTGGTTAGTATTTGGATGGGAGACCAGTAAAGGATTACCAGGTTTGCTAAGTGGAGGAAGGCAATGTTACTTTCTTGCCTTGAAAACCCCCCAGGGTCACCTAATATGGCTACAACTGCATGCTACTAACCCACACACATTTACTTACAAATATACAAATTGAGTTGGGGGGAGGTGTTTTTAACCAATGCTAGTCTTGATGAATCACCCAAGCCAGAAAACAGCTTCAGTATTATTCCTTGTGAGCCAGCTGCAAAAACTCTATTTTCTTCTTCTACCTGCTTTGTTCAAGTTAGTTGTTTCCTTCAACTCCCACATAGGCAAATAGGGTGTGATACAAGCATTCCTGTAGCTTGAAGTAGCCACCTGCCATCAGAGGCATTAAGTGAGTGCCTTTAGCTATCAGGCTATGCCAAAGCTTAAAGAAATGATCGTGTCTTAATTCTGTTTGATCCTGCTCAGCAACTAATTTTTAGCAGGAATTATGTTTTGAATTGAGCAAGGACTGAATGCTCACATAATGTTGCCCATGACCTGATTCATAAAAATGTGAGGCAGTGGGACGAGCCAAAGAGCTCTTTAACTTCTTGCTCCACCAAATGTTCTGATATGGAAGTTCTGGCAGAGCTTTCCCTTTTATTATGCATCTCAGTCTCTCACTTTTCTGTGTACTGAGCAAATAGTAATGAACACTGAAATATGTAACAGCTAGTGACAGCTCTCTAGTGCTATTTACAGTTGGTGGGATGCAAGGGTCCTGCTCGTACAAGAGAAATAAATTTAGTTGCATAGGCCTAAACTTGCTCTTCTTGACTGTCTTGACCAATTCTTATTGAGTAGCTGAATTGACTGCTCTAATTCCATGTAAAACAATTGAAGGGGGTTGGCTTTTTTCTATTCAGTCTGGTGGCAGGTCAAGGATGTTATTTTCTTTTCAGTATGTATGTTAGTTTGAACTTATTACTGATAAATGGAGTCTGGAGTCATAAAATGAAATTGTTTTAGTTATATAGAATAAAAATGAAATTTTTTAGTTATATAGAATTTAGTTATATAGAATTCTATTTAGTTATATAGAATTCTATTTAGTTATATAGAATATAGAAATTCTATATATTTTAGTTACCGGTATATAGAATATATATATTAATTATATAGAATTTTTAGTTATTATAGAATGTTTAGTTATAGAGAATGTAGTTATATAGAATTTTTTTAGTTATATAGAATAAGGCTCAGCCTAATTATAATGAAATGTCATGGAGTCATAGCCAGTATTAGAAGTGACTACAAAGTCCACCTAGTAGTTGAACTTCCTGCTCAATACAGGAAAAATTCCATTACCATATCCTTGATGTCCAATGAACAAGAGTCTACTTCTTCCTGAAGCAGTCTGTTCCACTGTTCCAACTTACTGTTGGTAGACTTCTCTAATATTTAGCCAAATTCTACTTCTTTTTAGTTTCTGTCCACTAGTCCTAGTCCTGCCATGAGGAGCAGGACAGAACAAGAAGAGAGAAAGAAGAACAACGGAGAAAGAATAATGTGAAAATAAATACCTTTGTAAGATCTGTTTAGTTGTACTTTCTGCTGATGATTTTTGTTTGGAAAATCACTTTCTGTTAACCTTAGGACAGTTAATAAATTGTGGTCATCTCACTCTGGATTTGGTCTTTGAACATATATCTGTGATGAGAAAGAGTTTACGTATATTATTTTCTCAGCCTCCATTGTCAGACTGAAGGTGAATGGCCCAGTTTCGGCAATAGTACTATTACCATTCTTTTATATGGTTCTAGACAAGGTTTTCAGTCATCCATGTGCACTTCAATGCTTTTCAGAATTCTTGAAGAATTAAAACAGAACCTTAAAGTTGACATTAGAAAGGAACTTTTCTACCTGATGCCTTAAATGTTTTCTTTCTTGTCTAAGAGACAGTGTTTTTTATTTGAAGTTTTCATTCCTTTTCTTGAAACCATAGAAGAACATCTGGGAGATGGTCAGAGATTGTCAGGGACTCTGAATAGGCAACACAGTTTTGTGGTTTTGATAACATTTAGCTAAAGACAGAGCTTAAATGTTCTTTTCACTTCTAAATCTGTACTGGTTGATAGACTAAACCCAGACTGTAACTTTTGTGCCCTTGACAATAACAGCAGTTGCTTTTTCACTGTTGGATGATATGGGGGATGGATTTCTTTAACAGCACCCTGTAACAATAGACAGTAATATGTAATGACAACTTCCACTTTTCTAATGCAAGTTTAGGCTGCATGTCACTTCAGCTGTCTTTGTGTCTCTGACCAGGACAGATTAAGGTCTGTGTCTAGAAAAATCATAATGTAGCACTGACCAGTGTATTGTAGTGCTGTCATCTGCTGGGCAGAGACCTGGTGTGATACTTTGTGTTGAAGCAAGATGAACTTGAGAAACTTGAGTCCTCCAAATATCATGAGGTGCTCAATATTTAATTCAGTACAATGAAAGCTCTGATTTCTAAACTTACTCATCTGTAACAATGTATCATATCCAAAGATTCATCAACATTAACAATTGTGTAGTTTTCCCTCTGATACAGAATAATTACGCAGCCAGTATGTATAAACAATCAAACTATTTTTTATTGTTTGTACAAGTTTTTATTGTTTGTACATACTGGCTTCTTTGTTATTCTATTGAATGGGAAAAGGTTTATATGTCTGTCACTTATGCTGCAATCTAATTATATTGGGTTGGGTTCAAATCCTCAAGACTCATTTATGATTCCTGCATCAATTATTCCCAGTATTGATTAGTAGTCAACAATTTTTAAAATTCCTACTCAGATTCATTTAAGCAACTCAGTTATTCTCATATTGCACACTGAAATAGGAAAAGGTTATTGCTAGAGCTTTCAAACAGTTAAAGCATTTCGTTAAACTTGCAACTTACAAGTCTTGTCTGTAGTAAGTAATAATTAACTTTAGATCACTAGCTAGCAAAGTTTCTGTGAAATTGAGTAAGTTGGTTATTTCTTGCTTTTAATTGTTCACATATATGTGGATTGGACTCGATATAAGTGGGTTGGACTTGATAGCCCTTGGGGTCTCTTCCAACTCTATGATCCTATGTGTGAAGGTAATGGGCACATAATATTTTTTGTGGATTAGTAACTTTTGTGACCTTACTTGCAAGGGTGAATTATTACTACCTCAAAACCTTAGTTAACAAGCTTTTCCAAATGGGGCAACTTCTCTTACGTGAAATAACTTAAAATGCAATAAAAGCATCCAGGCATTAAGACCAGGCTTAGTAATGCATTTCATCGCATTCTGGAACGTGTTACATTTCAAATTACAGTGCTACATTTTATGTGTTACATTTTACAGTGCTACATTACGTGTACAAATTACGTGTTACATTTCAAATTACGTTTTACATTTCAAAATACAGTGCTCTACCTGCATATAAAGTGTTCTGAAAGCAGCGAAGGCCCATCACTAAAGCATTGCTGGTTTTAGTTTGAGCATCATCTTCATTGTTACCTGTAGCTCTTATTGTTAGAGATAATATTGACTGGTTTTCAATGTAGTGTACAGAGCATCAATCTTTAAATTTAATTTCCATCAGAGTTAATTGTTAGACACAGGATACTCTTATAGCCTTCATAACAGCAACACTTTCTAGTATCTAACAGCAGATGAGAGCATTCTTCTTATTTGAGTTCAGTTGTATCTATCAATACCTATATGAAAAAGATGTTGTTCAGGAAACTGTCATACCTCAGGGTTGTGTCACAAATTCACGCAGTGCATTAAAAAATATGCATCTGCGGGAGTGTTTTCAGTTATATGTATTTTACAAGCAGAGAGAGCTAGGATTGACTGTGGCTCCTTCCTATTAAGCATGTTTGCTGCTGTGTTAATATAAGTGACCCTCAGACTACCACCCATACGACTGTGCCATCTACTTATTAATTCAGTAGACTGGTTTTTTCAATAGTGTATATAAATTGACTAATAGCTGTCGGAATAGCATAGATCTTCATATGCTCATCCTAAATTAGGAATGGACTCTCTTTGTGCTAGGGAAACCATGGAGAGTTTCAGATCGAAGGTAGCTGCACTGGTCCCAGAGCAAAAGGCTGGAAGCCATGTAATGTATTGTATTATGACCAATCAAAATACACAAAATAGTTTTTAAAGTGGCACTGTCTGAGATCCATGTTGTTCAGTTTGTCGTTTTCAGCTGAATGTGTAATTGGAACACTGGTCATGTATTCGGACAGCTACCAATATACCGTATATACTCATGTATAAGTCGAATTTTTCAGCACATTTTTAATGCTGAAAAAGCTCCCCTCGACTTATATGCGGGTCATTAAAAATTTTTGTGTGTTTTTACTTTGCCGGCCAGCAGGGGGCGCAGTTTTTATGCTAGCATCACCAAAATTTCAGGGTACCCTCAGAAGACACTCCTGATGATACCAGCCAAGTTTGGTAAAGTTTGGTTCAGAGGGTCCAAAGTTATGGACCCCCAAAGGAGGGAGCTATTTTCAATAGTTTCAATGGGAGCTATTAGTAGATGGGTCTACCCTTTTGAGGGTCCATAACTTTGGACCCTCTCAACCAAACTTCACCAAACCTGGCTGGTCTCATCAGGAGAGTCTCTTTATGACACCAGCCAGGTTTGGTGAAGTTTGAGTCAGGGGATCCAAAGTTATTGATCCCCAAAGGGGATGCCCCATCCCCCATTGTTTACAATGGAAGCTAATAGTAGATTTTCCATTTCTGATAATATCCCTCTTTAAAAAAAAATCTAAGTTGGGTTACATTTTGGACATTCAAGATGAAATGCATGAGGAATCCAGTTTTGGAGGATTTTTAACTCTTGTGTTTTAGCTTGGTTGCTGGTTTGAGAGCTTTCAAGGTTTTTGTACTTTTAAAGTTATTGTTGAGACCATATTGTTCTTGTTGACCCTCTTTTCCACTTACAGAGCCAGTTTACTGTTTTTCTTTGAAATAAATATTCAAAAACATTTAACCTACTGATGCCTCAATTGATGTAATTTTATTGGCATCTATTTCTATTTTTGAAATTTACCAGCAGCTGCTGCATTTCCTACCCTCGACTTACACGCGAGTCAATAAGTTTTCCCAGTTTTTTGTGGTAAAATTAGGTGCCCTCGAATTCTGCCCATATCGCGGGATGCGATTCTTTATATCGCCGAGTATATACGGTAATTTTGCACGGAAAAAAAGCTAGTAATCCTTTCAGTGGTAGTATGTGTTAAGAGCTGTAAGGTCTTGTAAGTATTTTTTTCTGCTCAGGAAAATGATGAGCTTGTGAGATATTTACTACATGTTTTTGTACAGACAATGACACAAATAAGCCATTTGTCCTTGTGAAATGTATGCAATAGTGAGTCATACTTGCTTGGAAGTAAGTTCTGATGAAATCAAGGGGGCTTACAGTTCATTTGTTTGTACTGTACATTTTATGCTCCAAATACATTTTTCTTTTTAATTTTGAGCCTTTCTATCTTGCCAGTCTTCAGAATGGAGCTCAAAGAACCTTATAGCAATATATAAACTATCTGCACGGAATTCTATTACATCATCTTAAGCAGAGATTAATTGAAGTGTTTTCTGGGAACTGTGAATGCAGATACCAGTAGACTATTCCTATGTGCTGTAGTAATTTCTGTTGTCCTCACTTTGTCGTGGGTTTGGGAGGCAGAGACCCCTGTATCTTTGCTCATCCTTGTTCCATGGGGAAATTAATTTCATGTCTTGATGTATAATGAAAACTACTTCATTCCGGAAGTGTTCTATTTATGGTTATTGGCATTATTATGATGGTGTTCCTAGTTAGTTACCTGCTCTGCGTTACTCCTGTGTTGCCAACACGGCTTACATGATGGAATGCTTCCTCACAAAAAATACTTAAATGTAGCCTTTTCTTTGATTTATTTTCTAAGCTAGCATTTTTCCTGACATCTAATTTTCTTTGTACTGTTGTTTTTAAAGGGGAGCATACTTCCGTATAGGAATGCAACTGTAATTGGAAGTGGTATGGTCCAGACACAAGTGGTGACCACCTGAGTGACTGTATGTGAAAACCAAGCCTTAGGATTAGCTATACAGTGTGAAATGGTCAGCAGAGCATGCGAATCAGTTATTTTATGTGAGGGTTCTGCTTTTCAGGATCTGTGATATACTGTTATTACCGGTTAGTCTAAGTTGGCAGTGGGAAGTGCAACTAATTGCAGTATCATTAGGGGCAAATTGTAAAGAAGCAGAATGTCTAGAAATTTTGGGAAGCTGCAAATTGAATGGGGAAGAGGTAGAAAGGGTAGCGGCAGCCCAAAACCACTTTCATTGAAGTTTCTCCCTCTTCTTGTCAGTGTGTGTGTGTGTGTGTGTCCTTATTTGTATAAATCATTGAATTGGATCACTTGGTTGCTTGTGTTTTTTAATGCTTCTCATTAGAAAAGAACTTTTAGGCACAGCTCCTAAAGTAGTGTAGAGCTTCCTTAATACTGGTGAAAGTGTATTGTTACGTGTTCTTTGGAAGATGCTCTTCCAAAGATATTTGTTTAATTCTTAAGTTACTCTTCTGGGACTGTTGACTGATAGTTATTATCTCACTCCTTTCCCACTTTTCTCTCTTTCTGATGAGAAAATGATACACATTCCTTCCCTAGTCTACTATTTACTTTCTGTTCACAATGCGCTTTTTGTCTATTTACTTTCTGTTCACAATGCAAATGTAAGGTGGAGAGGAGAGTAAATGAAATTAGGCTTTGTTCTCATGTTGACTAGATTATGGGGTATCAGACTTCCCAGTTGTAGGATTTTCTATATCAATAAAAGCACAAAGCTAGGTATTAGTCCTGCCCTTCCTGTACCAACATCCAATCTACTGAGACCTGTTTTTACTCCAAAAACAAAAAAACCCATGCCTGCCACAGGTTGGCTTCTTCCATGGAACAGCAACAAGAAGCTTTTGTGTCTTTTCCTCTCCCGCTCCCCGTTCCTTCCCAGAAGAACATCCAGCCATAAAGGTTCTAGCCAGCCAATTTCCCCTGATTCAGGGGAAAAATTTGTGATGGTGGGAAGGGGATTACTTTGGGATCCTCCTTACCATATTTGGACCTGGATGGAGGAGGATAAATTTGGCTTGAACTGCGTCTTATTCTCTCTAGCTTCTACAACAGCTGATTACAAAATGGCCAGTATTTACCCGTCTACCTGGTTGGTGCCATTTTTCCTCCATTTTGTAAGTCAAAAGGGGTGGGTAAAGTCTATAGAGATCCTTTCCCCTTGTAAATGCTGGTTTGGGCCCAGAACATTATAACAAGATTCACAATTGAATAATCCCTCTTATCCTGAGTGACTCAGTCTGAAACAGGCAAAGAGAAGAGGTCAGTTGATTTGCCCATAGCCAACAAGAAACTTGATAAGATTCTTTGCAGTAAGATTTCTGACAGATAGATGCCCCACACTGCCGCCATGCATGTCTGCTGTCCAGGATTTGCTGGAAAGCAGCAGCGTTAGAAAAGAGCATATAGTTGAATCCTGAAATCTCTTTAGTTGAAGTATGTTTCACCATCAGCCAGAGGAACTCTTTTGGGGAAGGGGGCAGAAACAAATTCTGATCACGCAAAGCACACTGGTTTCTGGCTGTGATTGCTGGGGTTTTGAGGTTTTTTTAGTTATACTTTCTTACTTCTGGTTCATATTTGTAGTTGTGGGAAGTTTACAAGTCTTTCAATGTATCTGAATGAAAGGAGACTAAAGGGCTTGTTTTGAAAGCTGCCTGCTTATCATCTTTGTGGCCTTGCTAAGGTTTTGGTGTCTCAGCAGGGAGTGGTGCAATATCCATGTGACTTCTTAGAGAGAAAGCAACTTCAGCCAGTTTTACTTCTGTGATTTTTACTTCAAAGGCTATTCTAGAGAAGTGCGTACACTGGGGTGGGTGGGGTGGGGTGGGGTGGGGGGAGCCCAAATGCGTATACAAGCTCCCAGTCACACTGGGAAGTCTGTTGCTTCCAGTCAAAAGAGGAAGGCTCCTGCAGTCCATCGTCACATGTGTCTGCATAAGTGTAAGTAACACAATCACTGGCTTTTCATTGGTGCTCTGTTTCCTCCTGGCTTGTGCAGAACTTTATGCGCAATGCTGTTCTAAAAGTGTACAGAGAGGAGGAAAAGAATTTGAGTGCAGTCATAAGAAGTGTCTGTGCTGGTTTTTTGGCCAGCAGTTCTATAAACATTTAGAACAGATGCCACTTACAGAGGCGGAGCAATAGGGTAGTTTACAGCCCAGCCTCACATGCTTCCTTCTGATGTTACCAGTATATGTTTGGTGTGAAAAAGAACCCCGTGGCTGTTTAGCTGTTGATTCTTTCTGTGGGTGAGTTGCTATTTTCCATGGTTTTATGCTTAATACTTGAAGGGTGTGGTCAAGAGAGTATCTAGCACACAGTATTGTTGAGTAGATCTACTTAGAAATATTAAATTTTTGACTGTTTTTCTTGGTATATATGTATTGAATCTCATTCTAGCTGCCTTCAGGTGATTTGCAATGACAACTGATAGGGATAACCTCTGATCCAATCCCAGTTTTCTTGCTGGAATTGTGAGACTTATATCGGCCTTTTGGCTAAGAAAGCATTCTCTATGTGAGTCCTCTGTTAAATGCATTTTATTATTAAGGTTGTAAAAATGTTCATAAAAATAGTTCAATATGTTGTTGTCCTGAATATTCTGTGAGTCCAGATATGTATTTCCAGCCCATCTGGGGTTTTTTACGTTTTTCATTCACTGGTTTTAATACAAATACTTACCACATGTTTTTGTTCATGTGTTACAGCAAAAATAAAGCTTTAAAAAATAATTATTCTTGATTACAGTGAATGGATATATAATACGTTGTCAGGAATGTAGCAAAATAACACTAGCTATAAATCTCTCATGCCCGTTCAGCTAGTTTGAGGTGCAAGGAGTTTATATTTGGACACAGACAGAATTGAAAGTAGCAAGGTTTATTGATTTAAAATGCTTGTAAACTGTGCTGTTACATTGTTGTTGACTGATCTCCTGATTGTAATAAATGTTGGTTGGTTGGTTGGTTGGTTGGTTGGTTGGTTGGTTGGTTGGTTGGTTGGTTGGTTGGTTGGTTGGTTGGTTGGTTGGTTGGTTGGTTGGTTGGTTGGTTGGTTGGTTGGTTGGTTGGTTGGTTGGTTTTTTAAAATGTTTCTATACTGCCTTTCCCATGAATGATAGCAAAATGTCAAAGCAACAACACATAACATTACACCCCAGTCATCCATCTAACTATATTTCCTCCCTGCAATAATCAGGCCATGAGCAGCAAAAGTAGAGAGTCCCATAAATTTGGCAATTTCCTGATGGCTTTTAAAAAGGAGCTCATCTCCTCTGGCAGGCCATTTCAAAGGTTCCACTCTTGACTTAAAAAGGATGAGGCTGAGTCAAATTCGCTGAGTCAGATCCTAGGAGAAAGCATGGAAAGCAAGAACTACTGAGAGGAATATGATTGGTTCATATAGGACAAGATGGTCCACAGTTCACTAAAAATGAGATACACTGACTTGCTTGGATCGGGGGTGGTTCTGTTTATGATGGGCTCTACTTCTACATCTACAAATAGACTGATTACAGAGAAAGACCATGTAGTGCTGCCCCTTCACCATTTGCTGGTGAGGCGGGGAGCATGTACCATTTTTAGTTTATTGGGATGCTATTTTGCTGTTAACAGATAAAATTAAATATGGTTTTAGTTTATCTGTACATTACCAATGGTATTGTATAATATGATACATCTGAAATAAAGCACATGTAGTATTTTAGAAGCCAGTACTATTTTGCTTCTCTTTTATAGCCTTAAAATTAATGTAAAACTGAAAAGCAGTGAAACCTTACAAAATGGTGGGAAATCCATTGTTTCCCATTATGCAGTTTTGTGGGCCAGACAGGTTTGAGAAACTAAAGTAAAAATGTTGATGAGACATCAAGTATGATTCTTGGAGGCACTGTTGTGGAGAATTCTATGTTGTATAGCGTGTGCAACAAAGACATTCTGAGTATTCATTAGGGTACAAATGCCTCATGAGAACTAATTATCTTTGGTGGGGGAAGATAGTTCTTTCATTCTTTGGATGCTAACTATGTTTGTAGGTTTAATTTAATTGCACATGTGCTGCTGTAATGGTAGAATCAATGTAAAGCAGTTGCATCTTCTTGCTATTAGTTTTCTTCATGGGACTATATCATTTCTTTAGTCAGTGAGTTCTCACCCATGCAGTCCTTCTTCTTTCCTTTTTTTTTTGCCGCCAGGGGCTTTAATTTTCTTCCTTCAAAGCTAAAAAGTTTGCCTTTGAAACAGAATTATGTGTTTAAGAGCCTTTTTCTTCTTCTGCCTCAACTTCCCTGGGAAAGGCTCAGTTTTCTTGATTCTAAAAACTAAATGGCACAACTTAGCATCTTCACAAAACTTGTGGACCATGGAGACCAAGTAGCTGATCAAATGATTACTGTCTTCACAACCTTTGCCTGAGTAAGGCCCTAACCTAGAGGTGTCAGGATGTGTGTTGTGGGGGTTGGGCTTTTACAGGGGTGTTGCTATGGGATAATGCTTTGCCAAGTTCTAGTTACTGCTGTGCTGTTCTGTTTCCCTTTTGCAAGTTCCTTATCAATAACCTTGCGTGTTTGAAGAACTGTTTCAGTGAATGCTAGTCTGTTTTCATTCACAGGTTGTGGGTGGCGGGGGGGACACTGTTGAATGTTGTCAACTGTTCTGAGGGATTAGCTCAGAACAGGCTTTTGCCTTCTACCTGTCACCAGCAATAAAATCTTTGGACTTTCAAGTGTTTCATTGTCTATGCAGGGGAGTTCTGACAAGAGGCCTGCAAAAGGCCTGTCCCAGGAGCTCACCATGTACAGGTTGTCATTCATATTAAAAACTACACTGTAAAGAATAAGTTCAGTAGTCATTGAAATGACTCCACAGGGTCTATTTTCTGCTGCTGCTTCTTTTTTAAAAAAATCTACCATGTTTTGGTTGGTATTGCTCTGGAGAAAACTATAAATCAGTATAAATCATAAATCAGTATACCTATAGATCAGTGGTGGCGAACCTATGGCACTCCAGATGTTCATGGACTACAATTGGCCATGCTGGCAGGGGCTGATGGGAATTGTAGTCCATGAACATCTGGAGTGCCATAGGCTCGCCACCCTGACTATAGGTTAATCTATTTGCATTTACTTAATTTCTCTGTTAACTGTTACAGTGACTGTGTTGTTGACACTTAACTGGTCTATCAGCTCGTCCCTGTATGAACTTCATGTTGGCAAGAGAGCTACATTAGGGAGATGAAAAAGGGAGAAAAGTAAGCGTTTTGCTCTTCAGATGATCAGGTATAGTTACATCCTCACAGAGATAATTCCTTACAGCCTTTCCAGGCATTTTAAAACTGGGAATAAGATGCTTACAGAGTAGCTGTCAGCTATCACCAAATTGTTTTAACATGGTATTCACTACTGTAAAGCATTGACAACTTTCATAGGTGGACTGATATTTGCCTGTGTTAGTATCACTAAAACTCACACTAATGCCAATTGAGTTTCCCAGCATTATCCAGCACTGCTTTCCTTTTGTGTTTTAGGATTGCTGAGAAATAATGAGAGTAAATATTTTACCTGCAGAAGCCAATCGTGCCTTTCTTGCTGTTTGCTTCTGCTGCAATTAAACATTTCAAACCTGCTGTGGCACTTCAGCTGCTCTGGCATCTTTTGTCTTTTGAATGAAAAATTCTGCCCTGGTTGGTAGGGTGAAAGAGCAATTGGCCCAAGGTGGTCCACTGAGAACCTGTTCTGAAGAAAGACAAGTTTACTGACTACTTTATGGACATCAGTGTAGTCTTTTATCATGCTGTTCTTTGGGTCCTCCAAACCTGGTATTAACAGAAGTCACAGCAGTTTGCTTAGATTGCTTGGCTGTGCCTAACTTGAATGTGTTGGGTTTTAAAAAGCTACCATCAAAATTATTCTCCTAAACTTGCTTGTATTCTTTTTGCACTAATGGAAGCCAAATTAAAAATCGTACTTAGTCTTCCAGTGAAAACACTTTAGATGTTCTTATAAAGTGTTAGATCCCACACCCTGTTTGGGAAAGTTGCGGATCCTTCTTGGTTCCCCCCCACCCACCCCAGCAGGACTTCTTGACCATGGGAAAGATTATTTCTGGAAGTGGGAGACACCTACAGACTAATAGCCATCCAGGTTGGGAGGCTGTAGTTGAGTAGGGGAGATAAAATCACTTTTCCTCCTCTTTTATTAGTTCAGCTCCTCTCAAGGAAGCAGGAAACGATTTCAGCCCTTCTGCATCCATCCCTATTGCAGCCTGTCAGCTTTGTGATCACTGTAATAAACTTTTCAAGAGTTAAAAAAGCAGTTTTCAAGAGTTAAAAAAGCAGCCCGATCGACGTACCTTCCCTGTGACCGTCTGGCGTGTTGCCGAGGCCAGGGGACACGCCCCCCTGCCCCGCGCGACTGCCCTGGAGTTGCAGGGCAGGGGGGCGTGCCCCCTGGCCTCGGAGACACGCCGGACGGTTGCAGGGACGGTAAGTCAAATGGGAAAGGGGGGAGGGATGGCGCCTTCCAGCCGCTGCCGTTTGCACGTTTTGCCGTTTGCGAGGTTGGGAAACAGCTGGGGAGGCGTGAGGGCGGCTGCAAAGCAGCTGCACCCCCCATGCGAACAGCTCCCTGGGGATGGCATTTTTGCCATCCCCAGGGCGCTGTATTCGGCCCGTGCGGAAAGGGTCTCTGTTTCATTTTAAAGAAGGCCCTACTGTTGAATTTGAGACTATTCACCCTGCAAGGTGAGAACAGTACAGTAGATCTTTTAAGATGTTGGACGAATTAATCAGTCTTCTCTTTTAAACTTTACCAGTGCATCTCTTTTGAGTCACTTGGTTTGTTTTAGCACATCATGGCCGCACACAATTGGGGGAACTAATAATAGCTTCAATTTACCACTTCCCTGGGGGCTTTTAAATCTAAAATGAATGGATCTTTGAGGCTAATCAGTTCCTTCCTGTTTTGCTTGGTGTTATACAGAAACCATTCCTTGAATAAAAGTTTATCATGCATAAATTGAGAGACTAACATAGACCCAATGCTTTATAGACTTCATTGGTTTCACCAGTTGGTGATTTGTTCCATCTGTAGCAATGTTCATGGGAAACTTTCCTGACTTTCTGATAATCTCTTGCAGTAGCATTTACTTGGCAATGCCCCTATTTTACAGTCTGTTTTCAGTCACTCTGATGGGTTGTGTGCCAAGAGGTATGCTTGGTCAACTGAGAAGGAACAATAACTTAAGATCACAGTGACAACTAATACACATGTGTTAACTTGAAATACATAACGAAGACCTTTGCCTCATCCTTTGGTTTCTTTTAAGGGGAAAAATATAGTCATGTTCTGTTGCTGCTTTATTGTAATACATTCAGTGTTAGAAATAGATCATGGATTCATATAACTGTGTGCACAAAAATATATTAAATTTAAAATGTGACCTCATTTTCAGTGACAGTATGATGGATTAGAAATATCCTGCTTGAATTGTGGTTACTATGTTAAAATCTTTGAAAATCTAATTCAACTCTTGAATTTCTACTTGAAACAGGTTCTTCCAGCCTTACCCGTCATATTATCTCCACCATTTTGTGTCTTTGTGTGAAAAGTCATACTGTGGTATAGTGGCTGCGAGTTGAGAAATCCCTAGTTAAAATTTTCTTTGAGCTGCTGGCAAGCTGTTCTCATAATCCTACACAGTCCCTCCCACCCCTAAGTTATAAAAGAAAAAAAGAAAAGAAACCCACTTCGCGAAAGGGCAGGTTTTTAAGGAATCCCATGACTGACCATGTGGCTTGGTAGTTGTTGTGAGAAAAATACTGAATTCACTAGGAAGAAGAAATTCGTGAGTGCTGATTCCTGAACAGAACTATTCCATTGGCACGACGTTAAACATGCAGTAATCTCTATACTGCCACTGTGTTCTGTAACCATAAATTAAAGTTTTCATTGGGTAGGTTCAAAGCTCATTCCATGATCAGACAGGCCAAGGTGGCATGGAGCAGTGTATATGTATAACACTGGGGATAACGCTGGCATGTCAAATCATACAAAAATGTTCAAAGAGCTGAACAAATGGCTAAAGACCTTATGGAATGATGAAAATGAATAGTTATTTCCTGCACTTCTTTGCAAAGAACATGTGAAGCGTTTTGTGTCACTTGAGCAGGGTTGTGCTGAGTATTCATTAGTGCATTGGGAAACCCAAAAGATAGTAAGTATTTAAGTGAGTGACTGTGAGCTAAAGATCTGGATCCATCCGAGTGTTTCCATGGCCAGAAGAATGTCCATCCTCAGAGAGCAACTGTCCTACTCCCCTTTCCTGACACAATGTAAAACTGCTGTTCTGGGGGCAGCTTGGGTGGGTGGGGGTGAGCTGCAGCAGATGGGTAAGGCGAGAAAGTCACATTCCACTGATGGAAATCTTTCAGTTTATGGAAACCTTCTGGTACAACAAAGTCAAGCACAGTATCGATCTAAACGGAAGCAGAATAAGTATTTAGTTAGATTTAAATTCAGATTCAGAGACCTTTATTAGGCATATACAACAGAGAGTAAAGAGTAAATCTAGTTAGATTTTATGTGTGTCATAGAATGTAACTGATAGTGATTAAGAGCAGTGGACTCTAATCTGGAGAACCGGGTTTGATTCCCCATTCCTCCACATGAAGTGTGCTGGGTGACCTTGGGCCAGTCACAGTTCTCTCAGAACTCTCTCAGCCCATGTGGAGTCAAGCAATGGCAAGCTACCTACAAGACATCTCTTGCTTAGTATGGTAGCCTGTTTGCGCAGGCAAAAGTACGGTAGCCTGTTTGCCCAGGCAAAAGTTGAATGCTATTTCACTTGTGTTATGCAATGACAAGAAAGGTGGCTACCCTGTTATTCCAAGGATCTCAACCAGGTCTGGTTACTGCCTCAAAAAAGTTTACCTCTTGCTCAGTTCTGTTTACAACCAGTAAAGGAAATCTGGGAAGAGAGCAAACGTGAGCTGAGCTATGTTGTGAGCTGATTCTGTGTGGAATGTAATATTTCAAAGCAGGGCCTAAGCAATTCCACAACAGCTTGGATGTTTCAGCTGCTCAAGAAATGTTTAGCCTTAGAGTCTTAGACCAAGCATACGAGGGTGATAGCCATCTAGCATGAGTTGTGCTCCTTCAGGTCATCTTATTTTCATTTTTGGCACATGCAGATGAGCACCCCCTGTTCTTTTGACATTAGACATTCATCTTGCTGCTTCAATTTCCTATGTGCCAAAAATTCCAAGGGAATTAGCTGTGTTGGTCTGCTGTGGGAAAAATAAATAAGGTGTCTTGTAGCACCTTGAAGTATTTCAGCACATGATTGTGTAGGTTTGACCTCACTTGTTCATCTCACATGATGATGAATCTGAAGTCTAATTCATGAAAGCTCATCCTGACATTTCAAAAATGTTAGTCTTGAGAGTGCCACAGGATTCTTGTTTATTGTCTGCGAAAGCTGGGGGAGGGGAGAAGAGAAAGACATCAGGCAGATAAATATCTTAGACAGAATAGAAGGGAATGTTCTCAATGCTAATGCTCTTAACTTAGATTTTGTTCCAATCACAGTGATGTTGGGGCAGGCGCAGTCTGCTGGGATTTTGAATGATCTGTGCTGATGCACTTTAGCAACTGTCATCTCAATGCAGCTAGCTGACAGAAGCAGAAAGCTTTCCTTTCCCACTCTTTTTATAGTCAATTAAAAAAACCTGCTTTCATGTTGTGCCCTGGGAGCCAACCACCAAAGCGTCTCACAGCACAATGTTCCTTTGTGTTTGTTCTCCTCTGTGCTTCCTTCACTCTGTTTTGATTACTTGCTACTGTTAACAGCTGCTTTCCTGCTTGCTGTGTTAGCTTTGCTTAGGATGATGGCTAGTCTTGCTTTTATCGACTGAACTGGGTGCGGCTTTTAAATGAATACTAATTCCACAAGAAACAAATCCCCCTGCCATCTTTGGAATGTAGGGGTGTTGCAAGAAAAACATGGCTGTATGAATCTGGAATTTCCACTTATTCGGATAAACGTTTAGGATGTAGCAATGATGGAACATTGTACCCAGATCTAAAACATCTTCGTAGTATGTTTCACTGAATATAATGGAGAATTGTAGGGCATGATTTTAGTGGGGCATCCTTATAAGCATTTTCTGTAACCATTCTTTTATAACAAGGGCTACTGTGGCATCGCAGTTAGAATGCCAAACTGGGATTGGGGACAACTGGATTCTAATCTCCTTTCTATCATGGAAGCGGTCTAGGTGATCATCACAATCTTTCAGCCTAATCTACCCTCACCAGGTGGTTGTTGTGAGGGGCAGAAAACCATGTGAAAACCTGTTTTGAGTTCCAATGAGGGAGAGAAGCTGGATGTAAATAAGTTTCAGTTTATAGAGCAGAACTGAGGAAGCAGAGTAACAAAAGTGGTTGAAGTGGTGTTCCAAAGTGTGTTCATGAACAGTTTGTTTAATATTTATTAAAATATTTTCATCTCCCATGCCCACCCCCAAGCAAATCCAAGGATTTTCACATAAACTACACTCAGAAAATGAAGCAGACTAAATACACTATATCACAAGAAAAAATATCAAAATCTGGATCCGATTGTCATCCTCCATAAACAATTTTTCTCTTAAAACAATTTTTCTGAAGTCTGGCAATGATGTCTAACTTCTTAAAGATTTTCCATAAGGTTTGGGTTGTGGCCAAAAAATCTGTTGGTGGACTGAAATCATTCTACCCACCTTTGTGGATGCTATGGCAAAAACATTTTGTGAGGAGATAAATAAGAGAACAGTCTTGCAAAACATTCCTGAAAGTTGAATTGCTATATTGGAAACTATAAGAAAAACTTCTAGGTTAAGTTGTCTTGCTTTGTATCTTGCTTGTTCTAGAAATTTCTGGGTGTTTAGCTATCTTTATGGATGGCATCTTTGTTGCTATGTCTTGCAGCATCTTTGCTGAGTGTCAGTTATCCTGGAGGCGGAGGCCATCTTGGATGTGTGCTTCTTAACCTTCTATCAGGGAGGCAGGACTTTTTTCAGCTTCCTGTCCCTGGCTCTGGCTCCATTTTGGTTCCAGTTCTTTTCCTGCTTCTAAAGGGAGAGCAGCTCTACTGTTTGGCTCTGCTATTTCTTCAACTTTTCTGCCTTTTTTCCTTCCTTGTTGTGTCCCCTGTTGTTTCTGTTCACGTTACTCACTGTCTCTCCAGCTGGGTGTATGCTAACTGTCTTCCTCTTAGGTTACAGTTTTTTGAAAGGAGGCCTCCTTTTCCCACCAATTCCCCATCTTCAAGATGGCAGATGGCTCTTGTTCAGCACCCAGGCCACAATTCTCTAAGTCAGCAGCAGAGGCGACGAGATCAGCGGCAGCTAAAAGTCAGCCTACCGCACAGGGCAGCCGGCTGGCTCAATCAGCCGAGAGCAGCAACTGCCAAGAAAGAGTGCTATCGTCCCCCACGGTCATGGGAAGTCACAACTCAGCCAAAGCGCCAAAAAAAAAGTGGCGCCTGGAGCAGCAGCACTGGCCAGCCCCCTCATGAGCGTGTACACTCCCAGAGTGAGGCATCGGCAGCTGCATCATCGGCGGAAGCTCTTTTCCCAGCACTAATGGAGACTGAAGACGTCTCAAGGCAAGATCAGCCCATGGTTGGGGTGGGCGGGAAATGGCTCTAGAAGATAGACCTATTGATTTGAAAATATGTCTGTACTTCAATTCTCTCAGCTGCTTAAGCAGGCAGTAAGAGAAGAGGTCATAGCACCAATCAGAGGCTATTCCTTCCCCTTAGAGTTGGTGCTATTTCCAGCCAGAAGGCAGAGTTTTAGGGAATCCAACCAGAACCCTCTGCTCTTTCCAGAAGATGAGCAGTACAGTGAGCTTGGAGAGTTGGAGGAGGGAGAGCATTTTTCTGATCAGGAAGACCAGATTTCAGACCTATCTGAACAATTCTCTAGATTCTTTAAGTTAGAGGATTTACCTATGCTGATCTCTAAAACCATATCAGCCTTGAAGTTGCATGATGAAGAAAAGGCAGAGGACCCCTTAACACCATCCACCTCCTCCAAGCCCATTAAGGGATGCCCAAATGGCAGCAGGGATTATTTCCCTCACAGGGAATCCCATCCTCTGTATTTCCCAATAACAGAATACTTTGAAAGGAAGATTAGACAGGAATGGCAGCATCCAGGTAATAACAGGGGACTGCCTTCTATCCTTAGGAAGTTGTACGTGGTTCCTGAGTACATTAATTCCATGTTGCAGGTTCCTTTAGTAGATGTGCCAGTGGCAGCGCTACAATCCGGAGGTCTAGTGGCTAAGGATGGAGATGGTTCCATCAAAGTTGCCATTGATAAAAGGTCAGATGCAGTGCTCAGAAGGGCCCATGAATGGTCAGCCATGGCCATGAAAGCCCTAGCCTAGCCCCATCAGCCTGAGAGTGGCTGCATTACAGTGCAGTCATGTTATGGATCAACAGAAGTTCTCTGCTTGAATTCCACCGGAAGGGTCCTGATCTTAGGAGAGGAATTCTCTTACATCCATGAGGGTTTCCCTTCTTAAGGCCTAGAATTACAGTTTGATACTCTGCTTTTGTCCAGCCCATAGTCCATTACAATTGCTTAATGGCTGACTAGCCAGATACAACAGCATGGCTTGGGGTTTTGGAGAGGCTGCGCTAGCTTTTTTCTGGAACAATGGGAAGGGGAACAGGTAGATCAGTGATCCAAAGAGGTCATTTCCATCAGGTATGCAATAGAATTTTCCTCCCACCTTCTTCCTCGATTCTTCAGATCCTATCAGAATTGGCAAACAGAAAAGGAAAAGCGCAACCAAGTAGCAATCCAACACCTACTGGACATCAGGGCCATCGAACCTGTCCCCACATTAGAAAGATCCCTAGGAGTGTACTCTCACCTTTTTACGGTCCCCAAGAAAAACGGGGACTGGAGAGTGATATTGAACTTAAGATACGTTAACCAACATATCCACCTCCAGTGTTTTCGGATGGAGTCGCTCCGCACCATCACAGAAGCCCTTCGCCTGGACACATTTATTACTTCTTTCGACCTGACGGAGGCCTGCCTCCATGTACCAGTTCATCCCTCCCATCGGAAGTTCCTCAGATTCGCAATGGGAAATCAACATTATCAGTCCAGAGTGCTTCCTTTTGGGATCGCCACAGCCCCCAGAGTTTTTTCCAAGATACTTCTTGCACCTATCACCTTCCTGCATCATCAAGGGGTGCATGCACACCCATACTTAGGCGACATCTTGATTAGATTGAAATCCAGTCTTCAGGCTATACAAGATGTTGGACTCATACTCCGGGTTCTCCAATAACACGGCTTCTTGGTCAACTTGGCCAAGAGCAATTTAACCCCATCCCAGGAAATGGAACACCTGGGGGCAATTATCTCATCCCGGAAGAACTCCCTCTTCTTGACGGGGCCCATAATTCTGGATCTCTAGAAGGAAAACATCACGGTGATTGCCGGCAAACAGATGTCACTCCTGCAAGCTCTAATAACCTCCCTAGGCAAATTTATTGCAATACGCCGGAGACCTCCGGTTCAAAGGGGACGTTTTCACACACACACCCTGCAAATTTTTCTCCGCCCCCACCAATTAGACATTATGAGGAGGAAAGACTTCATGATCTCAGTACCATCCACACTCAAATCCCATCTTCAGTGGTGAATGTCACGGAACAACCTAAGACAAGGGAAAGTTTATGTCTTTCTGGATCACCCTCAGATCTTCACAGACGCAAGTCTGAAGGGCTGGGGAGCCACCCTCAACTGTCACTTCCTACAGGGTATATGGTCCGAAGCCGAGACTATTCTTCCCATCAATATTCTAGAGACTTTGGCGATCTTTCTTACACTGAAACACTTCGACCCACTCATCAAGAATCATCATGTACTAATACGTACCAACAACAAAACAACCAAGATCTATCTGAGCAACCAACCAGAGGACATTCATGCTCATCCCAACTCCATCGGGAAGTATCCAAGATACACTTTTGGGCAGAAAAACATATTTTGTCCATCCAGGCTGAGCATATCAAGGGCAGGATGAACATATGTGTGGACTGGCTGACCAGAACAACAGTCCTAGAGGCAGAGTGGGCCCTGAATCACTGAATCTTCCAGCTGATAGTAGACACATTTGGATCACCAACAGTCAACCTGCTTGCTACTGCAGAGAATGCTCAACTTCCCATGTTCCTGACCAGGTACTACCATCCAAACATATTTTTCTGTGGATGCGCTGACATCCCAATGGCCATCGACCCTGTTATATGCATTCTCACTGTTTCCACTCCTGCCGAGATTTCTGAGGAGGATAGCACTGGAACACGTGCAGGTCATTCTAGTGGTGCCATATTGGCCCAGAAGCCCCTGGTTCTCGGCTATCATGGAGATGGCCTCCAGACCACACTTGACTCAGAGGTAGAGTTCAGACCTTCTGCACCAGGGCCCGGTTCTGCATCCAGATCCAGGTTGGTTACACTTGACCGTCTGGGTCTTGAACGTTCAAAACTGAAAGCTAAAGGCTTTTCCAATCGAGTCACCAAGACTCTACTGGCTTCTCGTCGTCCATCTATAACTAGGATTTATAACTACACTTGGAAACCTTCGTGAGATGGGCTAGGAGAAAAAAGGTCAAACCTGAGTCTCTGTCCATTTCAAATATCTTGGAATTTTTATAAGATGGCTTGGACACCAGTCTTCAAGTTTCCACCCTTTGGAGACAAATAGCTGCTTTGTCTACCGTGTGGCTATCATATTGGGGAATAAGAGTGTCTACGCATCCTGACATAATCAGCTTCCTTGGAGGAGTCCAACATCTTCAACCGCCCACAGTTCATCGTTTGCCATCATGGCGGCCTCACGGCCTTGACTAAGTCACCATTTGAACTGGTACAATCCATACATCTAAAGTAGCTTCAAATGGCAGTTTTGTTTCTGTGGCAGTAACGTCGACCAGACTAGGGCGCTGTCGGTTTTTAAAAACCTTTGCATTTTTCACCAGGATCGGGTAGTTCTACGCACAGATCTAACTTTTCAACCTAAGGTCGTATCATAATTCCACCTACATCAAGAGATTACCATCCTGAATTTCTGTCCTAAACCTAATCATCCAAGATAAAAGCTCTGACACAATCTGTATGTGCATCGTGCACTCAAAGCTTTCATCATTAGGACAGAGGACATTCGTAAGACCAAAAGCTTGTTTATTAACGTAGCTCTGCCCAATCTAGGTAATCAGATGTCTGTTGCAGCTATTAGCTCAGTTCTTAAGACATGCATTGTGGAAGCCCACAAAGCCCTCAGTGTTCCAATACCAAGAGGTATTACCGCACATTCTATCCGATACGCATCCACCAATGCAGCACTTCTCAAATGGGTGTCAGTGGAGGAGATCTGCAAGGCCGCGATTTGGTCTTCTTCATTCTCATTTACTAAACACAAGATTACAATCTTGTGCGGCTGCGGAAAAGGCCTTTGGTCAGAGGTCTTGGAACAAGTGCCGGCGTAATGAAGACTTTCCCTACTTGGGACACTGCTCTGGGAGGTCCCATCCAAAATGGCCTCCACCTCCAGGAGAATGGTCCATTGCACACTTACTGTGAAGGGCCCTTCTCCTAGTAGGATAGGAGACCATCTTGGCCCTCCCTGTAGTCATCATTATATGCAGAACGTGTTCCAAGGTATACTTTAAAAAGAAATTTAATCTTGATTTAACGTTAGATGTTATGGATGTTCTATGTATTTGTTTGTTACTTCCTGTTCCATAGTTACCTTTTTCTAGTTACTGCTTTGACAGTTGTTTACTGGAACCAAAATGGAGAGGGAGCCAGGGAGAGGAAGTTGAAAAAATAGTCCTGCCTCCCTGATAGAAGGTTAAGAAGCACCCATCCAAGATGGCCTCCTATCCTACCAGGAGAAGGGCCCTCTACGGTAAGTGTCCAGAACATGAAGTTGTCTATGTTGTGTTAAATGTACAATAGTGGCAGATGCTTTTTTGTTGTTGTTGTTCCAGCTTCCTAGGGATTCCCTTCAGGCATCTTGTTATCATCCTAACAGTCGCACCAAATTCTAGTGGAATGTTTGATTTCTGTTGTGTTGCATAGTCAAGATTAAAGCACGTAAATTTATGCACATTGATGCAACGCTTTTTGCCTTGAAGTGGTCTGGTTAAGAAGCTAGCAGGTAGCAACCTTTAATATTTAGCTTGCCCAAAGTTACAGATCGCTGCACTCTGAAAATCATTTTGAATGCTGTGCCAGCATTAAAGTGACAATGAAGTGTAAAGAAATGAAAAACACGCATGGATCCTTTTCAAAAAAAGTATAGTCATTGTAGCTTTGAAGGATTTTAGAGATGAAAGGAGACTAATTGAAGGTTGAGTAATGGGGACTGTGTAATTTGTCTTGGTACGGTCTTTGCTTGCCCAGCTTCATCTCAGCCTTCCTAAATCTTCTCCAGATGCTCTTTCTGAAGGTCTTGCATTCATTTATATGTAGGTATTTTTTTAACAAAGATTCAGCTCATTACTCTAAAAACTACTGTGAATAGTTTTTGCTCTGTGTGTGCCATTTCCTATGGTGCAAGTGTGTGGGAAAGAGCCAAGGAAAACATTGCATGTGAATGGGGTCTCAGTGTTCTTTTTGAGGCACTAGAGAGGAACTCTCTTCAGTTTTTAAAAAACCGTATACCATATTATTTTCCTTGTTTTTTTAACACATAAATCCACTGTAAATGAAACTAAGGTGATGGTTTGATCCAGAGGCTAGGGAGGAACCTCCTCTGTTCCTCTGGAAAAGGCAGAACTACAACTGTAAGGATAAAAGTTAGTGTATACATGTACAGATTGCCCTTGAGTCACACATAGACCCTCTTGGATATGCTTTGTGCCTGCAAATGTAGCTTTTTCTGTACCTGTATGTTCCTTTTTGCCAACCTCTTGCTTCCTTAAATTGTCTCAACCAATAATTAGATTAGAATCCAGTAACACCTTAGAGACCAACCATAGTCAAAGAGCTTTAATTCTTGAAAACTTATACACTGAAGCTCTTGTAGGTCTCTAAGTTGTACGGGGTGTGAGTCTGACTGTTCTACTGCAGACCAACATAGCTACCTTTTGAAACTATCAAACAATAATGTGATATTTTCTTCAGCTCCGTTTTGCAGAATTTAGTGCATTTTCCCCTCATAAACCTCCAGTGCAATCTTCAAAACCTACGTTATACCCAAGTGTACATGGACAAGAACCATTGAACATAAGAACAAGCCAGCTGGATCAGACCAGAGTCCATCTAATCCAGCTCTCTGCTACTCGCAGTGGCCCACCAGATGCCTTTGGGAGCTCACATGCAGGATGTGAAAGCATTGGCCTTCTGCGGCTGTTGCTCCCGATCACCTGGTCTGTTAAGACATTTGCAATCTCAGATCAAAGAGGATCAAGATTGGTAGCCATAAATCGACTTCACCTCCATAAATCTGTCCAAGCCCCTTTAAAACTAACCAGGTTAGTGGCCATCACCACCTCCTGTGGCAGAATATTCCAAACACCAATCACACGTTGTGTGAAGAAGTGTTTCCTTTTATTAGTCCTAATTCTTCCCCCCAGCATTTTCAATGAATGCCCCCTGGTTCTAGTATTGTGAGAAAGAGAGAAACATTGAAACAGTTGCAGGGGAAAGAGTGGCAAGGCCCAGCCCTAAGGCAAGTAGATTGGTATCCAAGAATTCATCCATGCAGTGGATACCCCAGTTTTTGTTCTTCTCTTGTTCTGTGAACATCCTTATGGAGCCTGTACTTTAGCTTCACACAAGTAACTGTCTCCACTATTGTTGTGTTGCGTGAGGGTGTAGTAGAAGCTTTTGCTTTTAGAAAGTCAGTGTCAAATCATTCATAGTTTCCCCTTCTCTTATTTCACTAATTATAAAAAGAATCTACTAATTACTACATACACAAATTCTCCTTTTTTATTTAGTATCTACCATTCCTTTTATTAAATGAATTTGGAGTATCTTTATCCTTGTTTTCCCCAGATAGCCATACCACACATCCTTTTGATTTAAATTATTCTTAGAGGAACAGATTTGGGTATCAGATATCCTTTTAAGGCTGGACATCATGGCATGGTAACAGAGCTACTATGACTTGTAAAATCTGTAGTTTAATTCGGTGAGAGCCATTGGTTTTAGTTATATAATAAATCTCTTTGTAGAAGAGATTAGTTTAAAACAAGTAATTTCAAACTAATTCTCCCAACATGTTGGCTGAACACTGTATCTATCATAGGAGCAGGAAGTGTTGGAAAAGCTGTTTTAATCGTGCTGTTGAAAATAGCCAGACTGACTTTGAAGATTGAAGTCCTGTCTCACCATTCTGTACAGTGCAGGGTGACATTGGCTGAATTCCAATGAAATGGATAGCTTGTCAACTGAGGTATTTTTTTAAGAAGTTGGGACATAGAATGTGATACAGAGCAAAGATCTTGTACCCTGTGGTGAGTTAAGTTTTTGTAGGACATGTTATGTCCCCAGAGGTTTTCTGATCTGCCAATAGCTTTCTGAAATTTCATTTCCATACCTTAGTTTCTCAACTAGATGATTTCTAGGAAAAAGTTAATTATCAGATGTAAGAGATGGCATACTGTGGTAAGACTGCCACAGTGCTACCAAGTCATTGTGTGTAGCCAACTTTACAGCAATTGATTATCTGTACATTCTCCATTTCAAGTCTTTGAAAGCATCAGCACTCATGTAAATGTTGTAAGCTGGCAGAATTTAGACAGAAATATAGTGGGATCTATCACGGGAAGCAGATACTTTGCAGGTTCAGATTGGAAAGAAGGCACAATTCTTTGACCGGCACCTAAAAAGGTGAGTGAATTATGGTCAACTCGATATTGCCAGGTAACAAGGGGGTTGATTGCAGAATTGTCTCCCCCACAATATTGCATCTTTTTTCTTTTACTTCTGTTACAAATTGGATACTAGTCTAGATACACTTTTGGTACATCAGTTTTTTAAAATGCAGATATTCTTGAGCTATCTAATGTCATAGGCATTAAGACTGATAGGCATAGGTAGTTGATTTGTATTTTTCAAGGAGAAGACAGAATTTGCAAGTCAGTGGAAGAATAAGTCAGTACAAGAATAAGCAGCCTTTACGTTGCATGGATTAGTATAAGACATACTAAAGTAGTATGTAGTAAATATATTGTCGAAGGCTTTCACGGCTGGAATCACTGGGTGCTGTGTGGTTTCCGGTCTGTATGGCCATGTTCTAGCAGCATTCTCTCCTGACGTTTCGCCTGCATCTGTGGCTGGCATCTACATACTGACATCTGTGGCTGGCATGCTACATACTGGCATCTGTGGCTGGCATACTACATACTGTGGCAGTATGTAGTAAAGTTTTCTACTTAAGCCTTCTCATTCCTTGAGCAAAGCACAAAGGGATAGCCAAAAACATATACAAAATATATGTTAGAAAATGAAACTGCATAATTTGTGTGTTGTACTACATTTCCTGGTGTGAGT